>NC_090284.1:1464583-1781666 GCF_037392515.1 Haliotis asinina | reverse complement strand
GTGATACCACTGCTATCACCAATCCGACAATCAGTGATACCACTGTTATCACCCATCCGACAATCAGTGATACCACTGCTATCATCCATCCAACAGCCAGTGATACCACTGCTATCACCCACCTGACAATCAGTGATACCACTGCTATCACCCATCCGACAATCAGTGATACCACTGTTATCACCCATCCGACAATCAGTGTTACCACTGCTATCATCCATCCAACAGTCAGTGATACCACTGCTATCACCCATCCGACAATCAGTGATACTACTGTTATCACCCATCTGACAATCAGTGATACCACTGCTATCATCCATCCAACAGTCAGTGATACCACTGCTATCACCCATCCGACAATCAGTGATACCACTGTTATCACTCATCTGACAATCAGTGATACCACTGCTATCACCAATCCACAAGTAGTGATGCCACTGTTATCATCCATCCAACAATCAGTGATACCACTGCTATCATCCATCCGACAATCAGTGATACCACTGTTATCACTCATCTGACAATCAGTGATACCACTGCTATCATCCATCCAACAATCAGTGATGCCACTGCTATCATCCATCCAACAATCAGTGATACCACTGTTATCACCCATCTGACAATCAGTGATACCACTGCTATCACCAATCCACAAGTAGTGATGCCACTGTTATCATCCATCCAACAATCAGTCATACCACTGCTATCACTCATCTGACAATCAGTGATACCACTGTTATCACCCACCTGACAATCAGTGATACCACTGCTATCATCCATCCAACAATCAGTGATACCAGTGTTATCACCCATCCGACAATCAGTGATACCACTGCTATCACCAATCCACAAGTAGTGATGCCACTGTTATCATTCCTCCAACAATCAGTGATCCCACTCTTATCACCCATCCAACAATCAGTGCTATCACTGTTATCATCCATCCAACAAACAGTGATACCACTGTTATCATCCACCAAACAATCAGTGATGCCTCTGAAATCACCCATTCAGCAATCAGTGATGCCACTGTTTGATCAGCCTCCAAATAATCACTGATACTTCTGATATCACCCATACAACAGTGATGTCACTGTTGTTATTCACCAAACAATCAGTGATGCCTCTGAAATCACTCAATGAGCAATCAGTGATGCCACTGTTATCATCCATCCAACAATCAGTGATGCCACTGTTATCACCCACCAAACAATCACTGATACCACTGATATCACACAACCATGAGCATGATACACAGACTGAACCTTGACCTGAGGATCTCTGAATACCAATGCAGCAGGATGACCTGTAGTAATGTGAAGGTTTTTGCTTGAATATTGAATAATGAAACCAGGACGTGTTGAACATGAGCTATTAATGTCAAAATTATAGTGCCTTTGCAGAGAATTTAATTAGTGACAAATTAAGAAATAGAAGGACGTGTGTGCCAAGGAAGCAAAGCTTGTTTTTTCTTTAAGTATAGAAAACATCTCGGTCAGACATGTCCGATGAGCGGATGAGAATCTGATGAATATACATGCAGCACATTCAGGCACACATGCAGTGACTGAACAGGCACTCAATGTTGTTGAAGACCATGCTGAGCAAATACTAAACGTACTGAATACATGGAATTTTCCTGGGCTGAACAAAGTCCGATCAAAATAGTCTCATGAAAACTGTTCATAGTTATAGTGAAAATTTTTCATGCACTTGGTGAGGCAAGCCCATTTTATTATAACAGATCTCTTGATTATTAATGAGATCCTCTAGCAAACACAAGTAATATGAAAGGTAAAGTCAGTTGAAGGGCATAAAGTCATAACAGCCGCTAGTGAAGCATGACACATCAGATGAGAATAAATAGAGACTTCTCCAAATCATACATCACTGTGTTTTGCACTGTTTATGATTTAGCTGCTGGTTCATAGCATCCAGCTGTCATTGACCACTTAACGTGACAGAGCCTTTTTTATGGCATTCTACACAAACATGCCATCAACTTTCTAATGCCTTGCCATGTGGACAAGGCTCATGACTTCAGATGTGTATAAATGTGTGAGGCAAGACAACATGCAACATGCTGGTCACACACTAAATCTCCCTGTCACACAATCACTGCATCCTAATCACATGTCCCATCACTACCTCGCTTACACAAAGGTTTAGATGACAGTTGTTTCAGAGAGAGGACTGATTTGATGGTTATATAACAAACCCAGAATGTGGATATCTTGAGGTCATGCAGCAGGAGTTATCCCCCTTACCTCTATGCCGGGTGGTCCTGGTAGTCCAGTCATGCCCTACAAGCAGCGCAGTTACCGTAGCAACACATGAACATCTTTATAAATACTTGTCTGTTTGCCAAAATTCATGAACTGACCTGGACTTGTCAATGGTTAGTGACTAAGTGGTTTAAGGATACTATGACATGAAGACAATGAAGCTTAATGATATGTACTTGATTTGTCTTCCAGGAGTGGGTGATGGAAGGATGGTTTTACACTGCAATTAACAATATTCCTGCAATATCATTGCAGGTTATACCAGATATGGGATTGTATTATATTGTACAGGATATTCATATAGCGCACATATCCATGCAACTAGTGCTTGCTACAGATACTTGATTCACACACTTTACACCATGTTTGGTATTGAACCCAAGCCTTCAGTGTGATTAGAGGACACTTAAACAATTAGGCTGTCTTCTGGGAGAAACATTCTGTCCCAATAGACAACAACAAATCAGAACACCTCTCATGTCAAAACACAAAAAATGACATCAGTTATTGCAACAGTGAAAGCTGAATAGTGTGATAGCATGTACTTGGCAGGTGCTTGTAGCATATGGGAGAGTAATGAGAGTAGGGTGGGGGTGTGAGGATGGGGAAGCAACAACCAAGACAAAAAGATCTAAGCATGTTTTACACTAAAATCCTAGCTAGCATACATGAACTGTGTAAATTTAACAGAAATATAAACAATTTTACAGAAACACTCTACAAGTTTGTGATGTGTCAGTCTGCCTTATATCATATAAAAGCTTGATGGAAATCAGGTCATGTGACACTGACTCCACTCAAATAAGTCACCCTGCTCACAAATAATGAGACACTGACATGCAGGTTGTGCGAGGACAAGCACATGTCAGTGATAATAGACCAGTGTTGGAAATATGTCATCATTTGACATTTATGACAGTCAAGTTATGAGGCAACACGAACAGACAGATCATGTGACAACAGGGACATTCAGGTCACATACGGTGAAAATACAAGAGTTGTCAGAAGATGATATATCCCCCCGGCCCCCACATATTTGAAAGGACAAATCATGTGGCAATAACTTGATGTTTTCATAGATTAAGTTTGAATCCTTTCCATGGAAGTCATGAAAAATATAAATGCCATATGTCTGTAAACAGCACCACTTCAAGATCTGTCTCATATAGCTGCCAAGATCTGTTAAGATATGAAATGGTTTTACAGTTGTGCTCTGGACATGAAGCCCATCCCTCCATTTTGAGACTGTCAGAATTGTTTCAATGGAAACCGGGAAAAATAAAAATGCCAAAACATTGTAAATAGAAAAAGGCACCACTTTGTGGTCTGCCTCAAATATCTGCCAAGTTTTGCAGAACGATATTTAGTAGTTTTTGAGTTGTCCTCCGAAAACGAAGCCCATCCCTCCATTTTGAGACTAAGTCCGAAATGTTTCCGTGGAAACCCAGAAAATTATAAATCACAAAACCCTGTAAATAGCAAAAGGCACCACTTTGGGATCTGCCATATATATCTCCCAAGTTTTGCTGACAGATACTAGGAACGTTTTGAGATGTGCTCCGGAAACGAAACACACCTCTTTAGAGACAAAGTCTGCATCGTTTCCACGGAAACTGAGAAACTAGGAAATCACAAAAACCTGTAACTAGCAAAAGGCACCATTGTAGCTTCTGATTGGTTTTGCAGAAAAATATAGAGCAGATTTTGAGTTCTGCTCTGGAAATGAAGTCCATCCCTCCATTTTGAGACTAAATCCGAAACGTTTCCATGGAAACCAAGAAAATAATATGTCACAAAAACCTGTAAGTACTGAAAGGCACCACTTCAGGTTCTGACTGATGTATGTAACAAGTTTTGCAAAAAAGTATTGAATGGTTTTTAAAGAAAATGAGGTTGATAAGGAAAAGGTTATGAAACTCAGGACAGTGAGGTCATATCAGGTGGCAAATGGCCCTGTTACTTAACTACTAACACTGTGGAAACTGGTTATGAAAGATGTCACAAGAAATGTGAAAACAGCCATATGTGAGAATGTGACCTAGGTATGTCACATGACACTCACCGCTGTTCCTTTCTCTCCCTTGTCTCCCTTCTCACATCGACACGCTCCATCTTCTCCCAGCACAATCCCGGACATGCCTGGTCCGGCAGGTCCTGGTGGACCCTATTGGAAACGGGACACACAAGGATCTCAGATTAACACATGGATACACCCAGGGGGCATATATGTATCTCATTAACACAAAACTAGCATCAATACTTTATCACTGCAGTGTAAGAAAAGACATGAAGCAATGTTGTACATATTTCAAATTAGTAACTTTAATTATCACATATCTAGATAAAACAAAATCTTATTTCATTAAAGAAGTGACAGAAACCTTAGTTTTATATTAAATTTAAGAGAAGAAAATGGATGTAAAACTGAGCATGATATGAAATCCTGTATGTCCAGGTGGTCCAGCGGCTGTCATCTCTCACTTGGAACACACCTCCATCTTGTGTAGTGTAAGGGAGGCAACTCCATGCATGCACTAGACAATATCATCATATATATGTATCCCATTTCCTCTCTACCATACATGCTCATTGGTGATAAATTGGATTCTCTTTGGTGTGAAAAATGTTCTTTTATTGTCACAGGAAAAGAAAATGGTCCCCATACCCTGGGTGAAAGGCTCCTCATTGTGGTACTGTATGATTGACTATAATCGATGGCTACAGTTTCTGTCAATCACACATATGTATCGAACACCAATATATACTGACAATTACAGAATATCTAGAAACCAAGCATTAACAGAACAGAAAGAACTAAACAGCAGACTAACATCCAAGTCGGGTTTAACCAAAATTGAGGCAGTTTGGATCTGAGGTAACAAGGCATCTACGCCTGCGCTGTTCATTTCACTGACTTACGCTGCAAATATCTCCCTCCCAACCCAGAGCAACAAAATCATCGTAAAACACAATTACTGAAGAAATAGAAACAGAACAAAAGAAGACTGACAGTTGAGTTGATGTCTTCAGAATAATAAGCTATTGCAATGCAGGGAAGATAACTCTACACAAACACCTGACTGCCATGAACATGTTTACATTTGCAGCCATGCTTTCATCAAATGTTTTTACATGCGGAGACATCTTTCTTAGTAAATGGAAAGTTTAGCATCAAGTCGAAGGATTGGGAATTTTAGCCCCTCATCAAACTCTTTGAAAACCAAAGAAAGTCAACAATGTCAGTAAACGCATTTCCTGTTCCATTCTTACTGACATGAAGATAAATGATGCAGTTATCTAAACACCATGATATACAAAAAATAGAGTTATAAAGACTATCTTTATTCATCATTAAGACAATACTCAGTATGGATATTATTGTTTTTTATAACGTCCCAGTATATATGTAATATTGATATAGAGACACCATGGAATATCAACAACAATGGTACATATTACAGTTGAAAGTATCTGACTATTGCTAAGATGTAATGTGAGAAATGATGAGCTGAGGAATGCTGGGAAGGTGTGAAGGTGTGTGGTAAAAGTAAGGCATGCATGCAGCAGCATCCACTAGCTACACATCGACGCATGCGGAAACCACAAGGACGACTCACTTTTGGGCCAGGCTTGCCCACAATGCCTGGTTTGCCTGGCTCGCCCGGCGACCCTGCCGGCCCCTCAGCCCCCTGGGATACAAGGTGATGAACACAAGTGCAAGGCAGCAGTACAGAACATCCCGACAATACTTGATACGAACAGGCCTGGGGTACGAGGCTTACAGTGGTCTTACAGACACGATGTAGACCAATAACTCAAACATGGTGACCGACTCACGTGGAAGAACCATGCAGTTTTACAAAACAAGTAATATTTTCTTCATTTGTCTCAAGAATATTGAAATTCTGAGGAATGGTGGCAACAATGTCTGACTATCCGGGGATGTAACTGCTACAGTTGGTGCAGTGTGCAGTGCGGTGACAACAACGACGGCTGTGACACAAAATGTAACAAATGTGCAGTGACAACACCGTGCTTTGCACACCACACGCTTGACAATGAGTTGTCTCCCTTTAATACAACACTACGCTGGCTACCATGTCACATCTCTGAAGGGGTGTGGTCAAACTGAACATCTTACAATAGATGTAATTTTGAAACATAGTAACCACCTGAAGCACCTTTGCTCTAATAAACATCAACAAAACTCAAAGAAACAATTCAACCGGTGACAGTATCAGGTCTCACAGGAAGTTGAGGTTGTTACAGTTGTCCACTTTAGGGGAGTGGACCTGACCATTATGATGCGTCGTTTATATTTATACTCCTGGCTAATTTACAGGTGATCAGGCACATAAAGGGCAACCATTTCCAAAGTACTATAATGGATTCTATACAACTGTTTTACATATCCATACACGGCTCATTGTGGGGAAGCATTTAATACAATATCATCATGACCTGTATGTTTATTCATATAGCACCTGAAATTCAGTTACAGATTACTGCCTCTTGATTGGACCACAAAAGTGAGATGATAACCACAAAAAGGAATGTAATAACATTTGGTCATCCAAGGACCTTTAGGTCAATGACATCACCATTAATTATTACACACAGGATATAATATCAATCATTCTCGGCAAAAATAAAGGCAATGTCAATATTTGTCCAAAAGAATAATGTTCATCCATATTGTTTGCCTCACGCAAAAAGGAAACATGCATTGTTCATCTCAAAGTTGAGATAGTATCTGTTGTTTATATCATAGTGGAGGATATATCCATTGTTACCCAATAGCAGAGGTGGTACTATTCTGGAGGTAATATCTCTTGTCTACATCATAATGGTGGTAGTACCGATCATTTACTGCAGTATAACAAATTAACATTATATCTAACAAGGTACAGTGTAAGTAAAAGAGAAGTAATTGCAATTGTTCTCAGTGACCACAGTCCTTCCTTGTCGCTAATGGCAAGCAAGCCCGTCAAAGGGAGATAACTCACTCACAATATCACACTTGGTCAACTCTCCATGATGTCAGTGACACCCCCACCAGAACAGCATCACATGAAGAAGCTGCTATAAAAGATGATACTGTGACAAGTTTATGCGAGGAAATAGTACTTATTTAGTTAGACATCTGTGTGATAAATTCTAACCACTCATCATAATTGTTTGCAAGCTACTGAGCTTTAAAGATAAAGTAAAAAAGTCAACTTGGCGAATGAAAATTTTCTCTTAAAGGAACTGCTCTGCATATTACAAACTCCACAGAACATTAAATCTTAAGATTGTTTTCACATCAAGAACATGATTTCAAACACAGCTTGTCCATAACAGAAGGTTTTCAGGCACTCTGATTATATCCAGATTTGTATATGTCTGAGAGATGAGCTTCGGGATAAATTATCTTTGAACAGGAATTGATTATCACAGAAAGTTTAGGTCACAGACATGACAGAGAGTTACCATGGTTACATCTCAAACATCCCTGATGAAGATGGTCTTGCCACAAACAACACTAATGACTTGAGGACACCCTGATTACAGAGGATGTTCTCATTTGCCATCGTGACAGGTCTGTAAGGACTAGAAGGTGAAGGTTGCATCATCAGTTCTTGTGGTGGAACTGTAAGTGACTCTGCTGAGTGCTATGGATCTCACCACCTTGTTACACATGCAGACGGACATGCAGACATATGGAAGTACTTACAGGAAGTCCAATGGACCCTGCATCACCCTTCTGCCCTTGCTGTCCCTGTGGCGATAGGTCACACACTGAGTTACGGGTCACATGATGACTGGTCAGATAATAGCTCATGTGACAGGTCAAAGGTCATACATTATAAAACACATCATAACATTACAGTAATTCAGTGATTAATAAACAGTTGGTCGATAAAGCAGTCAGCTGATACATGAGAAACGTCAGTGGGCATTGTGTGGCATCACATGGGGACACTGCTGTCGATATATATCCCCCGTACCACAGACAGCTTCTGACAGGCTTAACATCTTCGGTCACTGGGTCCCTGATCTAGAGGTCTGTGCTTCATATTCCTTGTTGGGCATCAGAAATTTTATAGTTGTTGCAATCAGATCTATCGCGTGAGAGAGTGAATGAGTGACTTTAGTTTTACACCGAACTGAGCAATATTCCAGCTACATGTATATGGTGGTGGTCTGCAAATAATCAAGGATGGACCAGACAATCCAGTGATCAACAGCAGGAGCATCAATTTGCACAACTGGGAATCGATGACATGTGTGAACCAAGTCAACAAGCCTGACCACCCGATTACCTCTTATGACAAGCATAGTCACCTTTTAAGGAAAGCATGGGATGCTGAAGGCCTATTCTACACTGGATCTTCATGGGTCGCAGGCCTAGCAAACCATACAGGGCCATATATAATCCATCAGGTCAAAGAGGTCCAAAGTACCCATCAGGGCCAACAGACCCATCAGGTTTAGCACGCAAGGATGACAGGATTACAGGGTTACAGGCAGGTGGTTACAGACGCATCATGCAGGCACCTTGGCCATGTCACAAGAGATGGAGCATGCTGATGGACCTGAGGATGAAGCATGGTGTTGGGGTAGGGGTGAAGGGGTAATGGGATGGGGGTCAGGTGATATAGCATTCACATGGCAGTAGCTAGAGAGAGGTTTTTGAAGAATTTATGTTCTAAAGTTAAAAAAGTTGTTTAACAAACTATCATTAAAACTTTGACACAGTTCACTATTTGTTACGAGGGAGGAGTGCAAACAGCCAGGTGTGCAAGTAAGGATGGAGACAGCACAGCACAGGTAAAAGTTATTCAATCACAAGTACTTTGTCTCTGTACTTGTGCATGTGCTTCAGGTACACTTGATTGTATGTTTATGTGTGCTGTAGACAGCTAATGAAATGTTTTGAAAGTCAAAAGAAACTGTGACATGCTATGCAGCAATAACATTGCAGCACATCTTCCATGAGATAGATACTGTCTGTTGTTGTCAAGTTCCCCTACAGTTGAAACCTAGTGGTGCTTGAATTGAGAACACGCTATAAATCTGCTGAAAGTGTGTAAAGGTGATGGTGGAAAGAAACGTGTAGTTCAGGCAAGAGTAATACAAATAACTATATGATCTGAGCTGACACCAAAAGTACAAACTAGACTAACACCAGGAGGGGCAAGTGAACACAGGGAAGGGTGGGAACAAACATTCCTGAAGGTCAGGCACAACAATCAGACTTACTGCTTCGCCTTTTGGTCCCACTGGTCCAATATTACCCTGACAATTGTAGAACAAATCACACTTGATGAATGAAGGAGATGGTGAGAAAGAGGTTTCTGGTATCAAGGTAGTAGAGAAAGAGGTATCTGGTATCATGACAGTCCCAGATTGTCACAAGCATCACATGCAGATGCATGCAATTACTGATATTTATTCATTTCAAACAAAACTATCCCAAATATGTTTAGGAATGTACTTCATAACACACCATGAGGAGTAATAATCTTTTGAGATAGATAGTGTACATTCTGCATGGTCTCTACACCAGCTACATCTATCAAGGGCAGGCATTATGAGCAAAAAGGATTGACAGTTGCTATGCCTGGTGAGCATTCATGTAGAGACCGACACTGCCAGAACCCAGAGACGAATTATCCAGTTTATGAGATCTCCATGTTATGATAAACACCTCGCAGACATGTGTCACCAGTGGCCAGTACTGGGCCCTGATTGGCTGACATATTTAATCATCTAATCAAAGTATTCTTTCAGGACTGAAACAGGTGGGCAGTATCACAAATATTCTATGAGCCATGTCTAGGACTTACAAAACTCGCTTTCCCTGAGTTTACGGAAGAAACCTTCTGTTCCAGCTGAAGGTCAGTGGTAATCGATAACTGTGTTCTGTATTGAACCAACTTTATGGATAACAACTTCTTGTATTTCATGAGTGCAACATTCAAATGCATATTCCGTACTATATGTAGAGGCCACAAAATGTCTGAGTCCCGTGCTGGGATTTGAACAATGGATCTTCTGATCTGAAGTCGGACGCCTTGTTCACATGACCAAAGAGGTTAACCCCGTCAGCAAGCTGACAAGGTACGGATGTCATCTGTGGGATGACTCCACGCCCTGCTACACTGACAAGGTACGGATGTCATCTGTGGGATGACTCCACGCCCTGCTACACTGACAAGGTACGGATGTCATCTGTGGGATGACTCCACGCCCTGCTACACTGACAAGGTACGGATGTCATCTGTGGGATGACTCCACGCCCTGCTACACTGACAAGGTAAGGATGTCATCTGTGGGATGACTCCACGCCCTGCTACATATGCATATAAGTTGTTATCTATAAAGTTTGTTCAGCATTGTACTTCTAAAATGCCACTTAAAGAAACTGCGTCCAGTTGATATGTTATAGAAGGCATGATGTTATTGTTTGGCTTACAGATTTTAAATACACTGTACATAGATGAAAATAAATTTATGCGAAGTTAAAGACAAGAGAGTGTCATCAATTCCAAACTGACGTCACGGTGGTAGATGACTGCAGGGTGTGATCATATAGAGACATGATTTAGTCGATAATCAAGGGTGATCTGTACTAGATGTCCTGGTGCAGGACCTGAGAGATGTCTAGTCTGTACATGCTTGAGGAGATAGGTAGAGGAACCCCAGATTACCTTTATACCTGGTGGCCCCTGCAGTCCCATTGGTCCCTGAAGACAACAACATCTCTCATCATTGAACACAATAAGCATCAACAAAGGTCCTGGCAACCTCTGCAGTATTCTGTCACAAGGAAAACACATTTATCATAAATAGTTATGTTCTGTAAATTCCAGTTGTGGCCATTGAACAATGACGTATTACACCTCGTTACACTGAATTCCTGACTAAACCCATGCATGCGTTACAGGAGGTGGCTAGCCCCCAGTAACCAGCTATGTTGACCAGCATGCACTCATGCAGAGTCTTACCATTGGCCCGGGAGGTCCTGGCGGTCCAGGGAGCTGCAACAGGATGGCAGTGTCATCAGGGAACAAGTTGATGGCAGGGAGGGAGGACATGGTACATATTCAGGGGACATGGTATAAATACAGGGGACAATGTAAAGATTCAGGGACAGGGGACAGATTCAGGTAACGTAGTACAGATGTAACAGACACGGTACAGATTCAAGGGACTTGGGACACATAAAACAGACATGGGGCAGATTCAGAGGACATGGTACAGATTCAGGGGACAGGGTACAGATTCAGGGGACAGGGTACAGATTCAGTGAACATGGTACAGATTCTGGGGACAGGGAAAAAATTCATGGGATATGTTACAGATTCAATGGACAGGGGACAGATACAAGAGTCAAGGTACAGATTCAGGGGACACGTTACAGATTCAATGGAAGGGGACAGATACAAGAGTCAAGGTACAGATTCAGGGGACTTGGGACACATATAACAGACAGGTACAGATTCAGGGGACATGTTGCAGACTGAGAAGACATGGTCCAGATGTAACACATAGAGAGGAGATTCAAAAGGGATTTCATAATCACAGAAGAGACTGACATATAGGATGGAATATGTTCCAGTCAGAAGAGACACAGGTCCCAGTACAGAACTGTTTATAATCTCCACCAGGGCAATACCACAGCAATAAAATACAACAACATATGTTTTGTCAGGTGCCATCCTTGTGTACAGTCAAGCACCACCATCAGAGCTAACCTCACCACCTACATACAGGAGTCGGAACAAGTGTCACTGTCACGTCAGTCATGCACCATCGTCATTGTCAGTCTCACCATCTACATACAAGGGTTAGAATGAGTGTCACTGTTACATTGGAATGCACATTTAATGGAAGGATTATAATATAACATCACATTGGTTTAATAAGATCAGAGACCACCATAGACAACTCAAACTGCATCAACTTACCCCTTCACCACTGCCAACAACGCCTTCAACCATTCCTGGTTCTCCCTGAGCCAGACAACACATTGGTTATGACATGGTGGCAAATATGGGCTATATACAACAGATAATTCCTTAACACTAGCATAATCCTAATGGCTGGTTACTGATACAATTTCTTTTGACAAGCAATAACCGTGGAAAGCACTACTACTTCCTTCAACTGATACTTCCTCAAATGTATAGATACATGACAACAGTGTTGTATCTACTTAATGTATCTACTAGTGTTACATGGTGTAATAATATTTAGTATCTGTAAATATAAGATAAGTACGAGAACCAAAATGTCTCCCTGTGTAATAACCTGTATTTTGTAAAAGTGTCACATCAACGTAATAACCAACACCACTGAACCATACAACATGCTTCATAGTTGAAGTACTTGACGATTTCCTTTCCCGGCTCTAACCAGTGTAAAGTCATGCATAGATTCAACCTTGACGAAGAAAGAAAGTAAACCATCCATGCTTGTCATTTTCCCAGCTAGTTTAGCCTGCTGCTGATCCCACCACCAAACAATGTCATTGATCGAGTGTATGGCAACACTTGGGATTTGTATTTATATAGAAAGGAGAATTTACCCCTGGAACACCAGGAGGTGTAGGCCTAGGTGTTCCTCAAATGATCAGTATAGGATTAGCTCATCACCATACTGTGACAAAGTCAGCTACACATGGTGCCAGTTGTCAGTTAATGTTGCACAAATAATGTGCTCAATAATATGTGGACTGACCCGCAAATACACATCAGTGTTGCTCATGACCATATATAGGATGAGGAAATTGTTTTGGGGTCATGCACGTGTCATGCCCTCTGGCACCCTCTGGCACCCTCTGGCACGGCAGCATATCCACTCTGCTGGCGAAAAAGCTGCTACAGTTATTGGGAGCATATACATTGTATTTCAAGATTTTAGAATGACGTATGGCATAGTAGCTAGGAAGACAACATTTTCCCGAGTGGGAGCTGCGATCTTACCCGTGTCCTTGGTGGAGGCATGGCATGTTAAAAACATATTAAATTAAAGTATTTCAAAGCATACACATATTTCGGTATCTCAGTTCCTGCCATCATGCAGTTAGTTTCATCAGTTACAACTCAGTTGCACATTCAGTCTCTACTGATTGGATTAATCATAGAGTGGACATGGTTCTTGTACTCAAAGGTTCCTCTCTACCTGCAATTGTGTTCAAAACTGCACGTCAGACTTAGACACTATTAACTCCATGCCATGCAGTTTTCCTTAACGCTCTCAACCACTCTTTATCAATATTAACCATATCAACACCATGCAAATTGTTTGTAATATGGTTTTTTTCTCTCTCATTTTGTATCATTCAAAATTTATCATATTAAACCCATGCAAATTTGTCTGTTGTGATTGTTACTGTTTCCTTTTTATGTCCAAATGTTGAGGATTCTGTGTAAACACTGCCCAATGTTGGGGGTCATGCAGACAGACATGCTAGACACAGTGATGTAACTTACAGGTGGCCCAGGTAGGCCGGGGGGTCCAATCATCCCAGGTAAACCGCTGGGTCCCTTCTCACCAGGTTCCCCCTTCAGTCCTGGCTCTCCCTATACCGGTCAGACAAACAGGTCAGTGACCACGGGTCATCCCTTCACTGTTACAGTGTGACACAAAACTAAAGTGCAACACTGTAATAACAATTACAATGTAAGACTGTCAATGTACCAGTAATGATGTAACATTGTGTAATTGTACCAGTAATGATGTAACATTGTGTAATTGTACCAGTAATGATGTAACATTGTGTAATTGTACCAGTAATGATGTAACATTGTGTAATTGTACCAGTAATGATGTAGCATTGTGTAATTGTACCAGTAATGATGTAGCATTGTGTAATTGTACCAGTAATGATGTAACATTGTGTAATTGTACCAGTAATGATGTAACATTGTGTAATTGTACCAGTAATGATGTAGCATTGTGTAATTGTACCAGTAATGATGTAGCATTGTGTAATTACAGCAGCGATGATTAACATTGTGCAAATGTACCCAGTAAAAATGTGACCTTGTATTATAGTGTCGGTAACAAAGTAAGAGTAGTTGCGTGTACCAGTAACAATCTTACACTAAGTAATCTGACACTGTTGTGGCTGACCTAAAGATACATACAGTACATGATGCTCTGTTCTCAAAGGAGATAATCTTCCTGTATATGCCACTAGATTCTACAATAGTACACTGTCTAGGAAACATTTTAAACACAATTTTCATGTTCAAAATTACCTTTGTTCACCCAGCAGTGAATGGGTACACAATGGGATGAGATGGTCATATGACTTTTAGCCTTCATCATCAGATTGGGCTAACAGATGTAATATAGATATGTCTGTACTTAACACTTAGTTTGCCCCTATTGCCATGGAGTATCCTAGAGTTGGATGTTACCATATCCTGAAAATTTCAGTGAAATAACCTAACATGGGTGTCACACAATTTACCTATGTGTGAAATTGACCCTTGTACTTCAGTCTGAAGAGTTAATACTAACCACTTGGCCATCCTCTGTTGGCTAAGGACAACACACAATGTGCATCACTCAGTGCAAAAGAGTTGTGCCCCTTAGATGACAGGATCTGCTGGTCATGAGTGTGAATCCAAGATTCTAATACTTAGGTTCTCACTACCTAATTGCCTGCATGACTTGTGTGTCCCTCCGACATCCAGCTGAGACACCATAATACAACTGAAATACTGTTCAAACTGGTGATCAGCTCACTCACTCAGTACATAGTAGGTGCAGTGGGCTTTGGGAAAATGCTATAACAAAGTGAGAGTCTTACATCCAATCATTCACAGTGACATGGAGGTGTGGTGAATTCTCTATAACAGCTGCTTGCAACACAGTGACACAGCCAAGTGACAGACAGGACTACAAGCTGCATCTAGGCTACACTACAGAAGGTATCTGGACACATGCACACCAGCTTCTCCATACCATCCCTGGCAAGTGTTGGCATGTAAATCTTCCTACACCAATCACATGACAATATGAATTAATACATATTCATATAAATGTCACTTGCTTGACGAGATGTGGGCAGATCTCTCTACATCTAGAGAGATAGGAAAAAATGTTTGTTCTTAGAACTTGTGTTTACACAATGTAAGCTCATTTCTACTTCCACAAACACATGATATTCATATTACTGATAAGATGCTGATTCTACAAAATAAGATGATTACTGGATAAAATACTGACATAACTGGATAAGACTCTGACATTTCTGGATAAGATACTGACATTTCTGGATAAGATGCTGACATTTATGGATAAGATGCAATAACACTTGCTGGAACAGTCTGTACAAATATCCCTGACTTCACATGTAAGCAAGATTCAACATGACCGATGTACCGGTGTAACTCACAGGTGGGCCAACAGATCCCTTTCCTCCATCGATCCCGTTCCGCCCTGGCATTCCCGCGTGTCCTTTTACTCCCTGTTACATGGACAATCAATGTTATTGCTCATAACTCTTCACAGACAGTAACAACAACCACTCCATTGCTGGCTGAGGTCTTCATGGGAGTCACAGTCACCGTGTTAATGATTGATGAGGAAAATCTTACAGCTCCTACAGGTGGCCCAGACTCTCTAGGATACATGTGGAGACTGATGGAGCGAAGAGGTGGAGTCAATTATAGTTATAGTTGTTTCCCACCATGTCTACTGTTACATGTACAAATAGTCATCTTTCAGAATGCTGCCCTTATATCTCTTTATTTACCAGGCTTTAGCAAAAATCATCGATGGTGGCCAAAATGAAATAAAAGCAATATTTCTGAAAATTTGTTTTTGTCTGTGATACATAAAAGAGAAACAAACAGCACTTCTTCATAAGCAGGAAATATTTTGAAACCCAAATGCTTAATAACTTTTGATGTGTCATGACCTTGTTTAGAAAAGTTAAGTTTATGTTATATACGCAATACAAAATCTTTCTGGAAAAAAATAGTAAAAATATTTACTATCTTCCTCACACTAGAGGAATGGCTTTGACTTACAAGTCAGCTCCGGTCCACCTTTCTGACCTCTAACAGTCTACCACTAGCTGGCTACAGAACTAGGACTGTCACTGTACTGAGCACATGCTTCACTTGTTATTTACTCACTCTAGTAGTCTGAATCTATACCTTCATGTACACTAGTCATGACATGATCATGGGTGGAATCAAGAAAACCCTCTTACAACACACAACAGATGACACAAGACAGAGAGCATGCACAGGACATCAATGGTCCTCCTTGACAACATATTCTGACACTGTGCAGTGCCTAAAACAGAGGAACGATGAGGTTTTTCATGTGACTTGGTGGCAACTTAACAAAACAGTCAATACGGTAGAGTGACACATTGAGGTGCTTGGACCAGCAGCATCATGCAACATTTCCTCTACAAACACGATGTAACAATACCTACCTGTTGCCCTGGAAGCCCAAATGAACCCTTCTCACCCTGGGGGCCCTGGTCACCCGGTGGCCCCTGGGGGCCAGGGAAGCCAAACCTTCCCAGCATGCCCTTCTCCCCTCGATGTCCCCTTCTGCCCTAGAGGAGCAACACACACACAACACATGAACATTGAGGTGACCACCATAGCAGGGCAGACAGTGCATAGTCATAGGAAGATAGGGAAAAAGAAGCTTGTTGGCAGCAAGAGTCATTTCTTGGGAAGCGGTATTATCATCATACACTATTGCTATTGCTATGATCTGTGGGCTTCTTATCTGTTCACATAGCAACTTTGGTTACTTTACTTCCAATAGAAAAAAAATGTTTGTACTGATAAAATGGAATCCAGTTCTACCATGCAAGAACAACAACATTATCTGAGTTAGACCAGCCTTCAGTGAGTACTTACATGGACTATCAGTGCTATATGTGAGATACTACCACCCAAAACACACCAGTCATGCTGATTCATATCCCCATGCTGGTATAAGATATATACAACATGTCCACTATGGTTTATACACTCAAGTGTACTGGCACCGATGGTCTAGATGTACTAGGACTATTGGTCCATATTTACTGGCACCAATGGTCTAGATGTAATGGCATGCTTATGGAATGTGTTGATTCATTTAGTAACAGCTGCAAGAGCTGGTCTAGGATACAATGATTCACATCACTCATCAAACAGCCTACCTGTAAACTTCACCAACTTCATCACATGTTAGTTAGAAGCCACTGTACCCACTATAATACCTGATCATGCTGATTAAAGACAGAGATATCTCACAACCTATACAGGGTTATTGTACAACCTAGCAGTGATTAATGTATTTACACCATGAGAAGTGCAGATGAAGATACGAGAAGTACACACCAGCAGGAATTGAAGCTACAGTTGGGAAGGGGAAATCACAAAAACAGAAACCTAAAACTACTTAGCAAAGATTGTTCTAAACATCTGCATATATTATACTTTATCTGGCAAACATCATCAGTTGTTGCCAGTCATATTGTTTCTATAATCTATAATGTTAGCTGACATCTATGACTGTGACGGTGATTATCTTATTGGATCCCTGAGGGAACTGCTCCCATCACTGGCCACAAGCATACATAGTGTAGATATTAACTACTCCATGGGTCAGTTTGGACATGGTCTTTCGTCAATGCAAACAGTATCACAATTGTCAAAAATGAGAAGTCCCTGTGATAATGAATCTGCTGTCCATCAGTATATATATTCTGTAAACAAACGAATACTTTCCAGCTCTGTTTATACACCTCCTGGTTGTTAGCAGGAGGGACATTCTATAGCTGTGTAAGATGACAGACAGTGATGTAGATAGCAGGTTTTGGATCTGTATACATCCTAGCAATAACTTAAGTGGCCATTCTCATGCTATGTTTATATGTCTGACAACAGTCAGATAGTCAGAGTGATCTGTAAACATTACAGTAATGTCCATATTTAATAGAGATCTGGAAGTGAAAGTTATATGAATATATAGAGCCTACTTTGTCAAGCAATCTGTATCCATATATGGTCACACGATATCAATATGGCATATGTAGTATAGTGATATCAGTGATATACAGATATAGGGATATACACAACCTACATTAATACTGACTGGAGATATTACTATCTATTGGAGGTGTGACACTGAGTAGTATGGGTGATATGTAATACTGAGTAGGATATTTTGATATAACCTACTGCTGTACTCCGGGCTGGGGACAGGAAGTGAACTATGAGTGTTGCTTCATGCAGACTCTACGAAGACACACACAGTTTGTAGATGAAGAGGCACATCTCCAAGATGGCTGACATGCAACTGAGAACAGGGGCATGCACACCAAGACAACATGTGCTGGCAGATATGGTATTTACCCGTTTCCCCCGCTTTCCCCTATCCCCCTTTGCTCCGACAGGACCTGGAGCGCCAGGAAGACCGATCTGACCCTAGGGAGAAAACACACATATCATGAACAACTTCAACACCATCTGCCGTCTGTGACTCATGCAGTCGCACATGCAGTATTGTATTGAACTGCATTACAGTGATGAACTACTGTGCTGCCTTGTCATAAAGACCCTGCAATAGCGAGGATGGATGAGACACTGTGTCTCGACAGGAGTATAGAGCATGTATAGATAGTTGTGTGTGGTGATGGTGGTTTCCATAGAGATGATGACATCACTGGCACCTGTCTGAAACATAGAGAATCATGCATGTCGCATACGTCATCATTAGTAAACATATCCACACGTATACAATGCAAACATGCTCAGCTTTGACAATCATCTTCTCAAAACATAGTTTAAAATAACATAAATATTTACATGACACAACTTTTACATCGTAAACAACATGCTATAGGCAAATATGATTAGATGTGTTATGAGATTACAGCATATAAAATAGTCAATGCAAGGTAGTGAGAATTTCTTAATTAGGAAAATACAGGAATTAGCGAGTGTACATTTGTTGATCATTTCCTACTGGAAAACTACAGTAGCAGCTTGAAGGGAATTATTTCACGGCATCACAGTTGAGAAGAGGATCATGAGCTCTGGACAGAAAGCGACCCAAAGCATGGAGACGCCCAGGTGCTCAGGATACGTGATCAGGTACAGCATCTAGTACCCATGTCATCAGGTACAGCATCTAGTACTCATGTCATCAGGTACGGCATCTCGTACCCATGTCATCAGGTACAGCATCTAGTACCCATGTCATCAGGTACAGCATCTAGTACTCATGTCATCAGGTACGGCATCTCGTACTCATGTCATCAGGTACGGCATCTAGTACTCATGTCATCAGGTACAGCATCTAGTACTCATGTCATCAGGTACGGCATCTCATACCCATGTCATCAGGTACAGCATCTAGTACTCATGTCATCAGGTACAGCATCTAGTACTCATGTCATCAGGTACGGCATCTCGTACCATGTCATCAGGTACAGCATCTAGTACTCATGTCATCAGGTACGGCATCTCGTACCCACGTCATTAGGGGCAGCGTCTCAGCATAACTGGCAGAATGTCCCCAAGAACATCTACGTGATATAGTTTATAGCTAAAACTGCTTCATCAAATAAACATGAGGTGAAATCATTCATCAAGTAAACTCTACTACAACTACCTGTCCTGTGATGTTGTGAAATAATTCCCCACTCTTATATATCAGTTTCTAGTGATGTTATTTGATCTTCCATCACAGCTGTTCTGCATGGACAGCTAATGTTAGGTCAGTCCATGGACGGCATGATGTGAACAGACAGTATAACCTGAAATAAACCTTGACACTGTCGTGGTTTGGAAGGGTCAACTAAATACAGAGATGTGCCAACTAGGCAAGGGACTGGCTACACTTCTTTAGATTGTTGGGTTTACAGCTGGGCTCAAATTAGGCAAACAACATGTGTTAGAAAACAGCTGGATACGACAAATAACTTTCAACGTACAAGATATTGTCCACTACATTGTATACTGTCTCGGTGAAAGAATTCTCTGAAGGAATCAGGTGTCAAGGTACACTTACCCAAAACCTTCAAGCTAAGACAAATAGAACCACAAATGATGCTTTGATTATGACGGACTACAACTAGCACCAGTCTGTCACGCACCACATACAAGACGTGTGACCTTGAGCTAGAACGACCACAAGTCTCGTGTTTACAGTATGATGCCATAAAGTATTTAGATAGTATAAGATAGTATTACTAAGGTCACAACTCAGATACTGTACATGTGTACATATGTGCAGAACATGCATGCAAGGTTTGTATCAGCAACACCGGTTTTGATAGTGTCATTCAACACACCACAGTCACATGTCATTCAACACACCACAGTCACGTGTCATTCAACACCACAGTCACGTGTCATTCAACACACCACAGTCACATGTCATTCAACACCACACAATCATGTGACATACAACGCAGCACAGTCACGTGTCATTCAACACCACACAATCATGTGACATTCAACGCAGCACAGTCATGTGTCATACAGCCCCACACAGTGCATGTCATTCAACACCACTCATGTGTCAATCAGCACAAAACACTGCATGTGTCATTCAACACCACTCATGTGTCAGTCAGCACAACACACTGCATGTGTCATTCAACACCACTCATGTGTCAGTCAGCACAACACACTGCATGTGTCATTCAACACCACTCATGTGTCAATCAGCACAACACACTGCATGTGTCATTCAACACCATTCATGTGTCAATCAGCACAAAACACTGCATGTGTCATTCAACACTACACTCATGTGTCAGTCAGCACAACACACTGCATGTGTCACTTAACATGATGAAAATTAATGACTTAATATGTCAGAAACATTTCTCATTTCAACCATTTGGTTATAATATGGTACAATGGAGATGGTCTTTGATCTGGGTCAAGGGAATCAATGAACTTCATGAATAGGTGCACTAAATCACAGCAAATTAATGTGTAAGCAATCTTTGGCACATGTCTATATGTGTAGCTGTCAGGTGGAATATCTGAAACCCTGTGTATCAGCCTACAGATGATCCATGAGCAGTGGATGAACACTGACTGGACATCAAGAAGCTGCCGTCCATGAACCTGTTGTTACTGTAGATACAGGGTCAGTAAACTGTATGTAGAAGCAAGTACTTGACCATATAAGGAGGCCTTGGTTGATGAGTTACTATAGTAACCATCCAGTTAACCCTCACCCGTAACTGCAGCAAATGTTAGGCTAAATAACTCTACACAGCTACTGTACATAAGGGTACCTCTCTGTTGAGTAAGTGCCGGGGTTTGCGATTACGGAGTTTGTTTTTCTTTTTTTCTTTCAACGAAGATAACTTTGAGCCACCATGCTTGCCAGCTTTATGAGTTTTTGACAATCGTTCTCTGCGGTTGCGTCCACTTTTTTTCTTCACCTCCATGCGGCAGGTTCGTCCTCTCTTGATGATTGAGGAGGAACCATTAGTAAACGTTCTCCGAACATACATGTCAGCCTCCATGCTGTCGGGATACAGTACTCGCTTACAGTCTTTTCAAATATCACCCCCACCCCCCAACTCCCCCCGTGTTTACAACAGAAATACTGAACCTCAACCTGACAACATGTAGACGATGCATCAATCAGAATACTGTCTAACAGGTCAGCCATGATTTGGCCCCGGCTCTCTATGTCTGCAGAATCAGTGGAACCAATGGACTAGGTGGACATAACTTGCATGAGCAAACTCAGTTGTATACAAATTTAGTATGTTTCCATGGTAACTGCATAAGAGATCTGGAGCTGCATGGCCTTTCCCTTTTCTGACCTACATTTGCTGCAGTCATTACCCATGATCCTCCTTGCTGCAGTCAGCAGTGGCTGAAAGTGGCCATGCGGTGACCAAAATGGTCTTGTAGCGACCAAAGGAGGTCACAATTTGAGAGCACAGCCAAGGATGGGCTGTTTATAAACAGATATAACGAAATTTGAAATTTACAATTTTTGAAAATTTCGTTTCTGTTGCTGGTTTGTGACTGCAGCAAAGTAGTGTATGGACATGACAGACGGATCCTTATGTTGTTAAAGTTCAGTCTGTCACATATTTCATGCGTTATAACAAAAGCAGTGTTCACAATGAATGAACAACTTGTGAACCAGTGAAGCTGCCAATTCCTGCTCTGGAAGAGATTCTGGTAGATGTCCAGACTTCATCAATGAGTCCATGACGTTGTGACGAAGGTCATGACATGGGAAGGTCAAGGATGTTGTGCAGGTTACACGGATTGGTTATGAGGTCAGAACAATGATGAAATAAAAAAGGGCCATGAAGCAAACCAAAACACAGAACAACAAATGTGCATGCAGGCATGAGCTGAGTTAGAGCTGCATTCCCAGTGTTGGGCAATATTCAAGGTTAAATGACAGCAGCAGCGCTGGGGGAGTGGGTTGCTGGGCAACATAGCGCTCACCGTCTGACCAGGGGGTCCGGGGGGACCGGGGGGGCCAAGGATGAAGCCAGAGGGAAAGCTTCCGTCTGGATCATACCCACCCCCGCGTTCACCCTTATGTCCTCGCTTCCCCTGCAACACAATATGTTAGTAACTTCGTCAACGCAACATCATCAAAGCATGCAGTGAAGTTTGACCGGTTACAGACTTCAGGTAGTAGTATCAGTATTGGAAACGGAAGAACATGATGGCAGTGTTGGTAGCAGCAGGATTAGTTGTTACAGCCACTGTCTCAAATCTCCTAATCAGCATGTTCCTTGCTTTACACATGAGTGTTTCCTGACCACTGTCTACAGTGGTTAACATAACATGTTTTATCCCACATTCATTCCACATTGTGAACAACTGAGTTTGTGGATTGGTAAATCAGGTGATAAATAAACACAGCAGAGTTAGTTAAAGGCTACAAGTAGAAAGTGGTGAGTGGATTGGCATGGACAATATTGTCACTCACTCACTCACTCACTCAATCAAACACGTGCAGTATTAAAGTCGTGAATGACGTCTGAATGAAGTAAGAAACAATAGCTACCAAGGATTCCTGAGATACCAGCATTTAGTATTGTAGAGATGACAAGTAGGAACACAGTTTACTGTGGAGATAGTGTGACGGAGGTGATATAGTGACAGTGTCCAAGACTACTGTGGAGATAGTGTGACGGAGGTGATATAGTGACAGTGTCCAAGACTAAATGAATGTTTCATGTTGTGTTGTGCATGTGACTGTTAGACAGGGTTGTGAGCAGTGTTAATGAGAGGGAGGAGAACGATGGCCATGGCTGTCAATGTTGCTGGCACATGCAGGTATACTAGGAGAAGAGGGAGCTACACAGTCACAAAACTAACTCAGGGCATTGCTGAGATGGTTGACACAAGAAAGTCCCTCATTACTTGATCTGCCATTTCCAGCAAGAAGCTGGAACCACAACCATTGATGAGAGCCATCAATACATGTTTTACAGATTTTCTTGACATTTCTTATTTAATGTGAATTGTTGACAAAGTTCATTCAAGTCTAAAATGAAAATGTCTTCACAAGAGATGTCAAAAGAAACCCCAGACGCACCAAATCATCAACATTAATCAAACATTCATCATTGCAACATTTTCAGGTTCTTTCAGCTATGATAATTTCAGTAGAAGTTGTTCAGTAGAAAAAGGATCAATTCTTCTGTGATAACATGTCAGTTACTTATTAAGGTGTCGATGTCACGGAACCTGCCCTTCAACATGCATGAGTTTGTTTCCCTCATACACAGACGTGCGTCCATGCAGACTCCACATGCTATACATGGTAGCAGGGTCACAGTGCAGCGACACATGCAACCACTCACTTGGGGTCCTTCAGGACCTAAGTCTCCCTTGGGCCCCTGTATCCCCTGGGGACCCGGCTTTCCATTGAACGTGGTCAGTCCTGGCTTGCCCAACTCGCCCTTCGCGCCTTTCGACCCTAAGCGTCCGGGCATCCCCGGTAGGCCCATCTCCCCTTTTTCACCCTGTATTAGTACATGACAAGAGACAGTGCCAAGCAGGGTGGAGCACCATGTGTATCAAATAGCAGCTGTGCTCATAATAGGGAAAATGATGCAGCTTGTGTACACGACTGTGTGGTATTAGGCCCCCGAACCAAATGTTCTTTCTTGATCTTCCTTAAGCTTCAGTCGACAGGTATTGAGTGATGAACAGACCCATATATGTCCTTATTATATGTCTTTTATATGTTTGAAGCTTTCTTGTTATGGCTAAATGATCATTATCATCAAAGACATGACATCTGGACAAAATAGTTCACCAGCCTAATATCATGATGAGACTTTGGGGGATTATTAGAAAATATTACACATGATTAGAAGAGGAATCAGAAAATTATGACTGTATTATGACTATAGTCGTGTGCACAAGTATGGGTAGCTTCACTGCAGTCACACCATCCTCCACATGACTGTACCATGAGAGTAAACAAGAGGGAGTATAGTCGTTAGGACAGTAGCACAAGATGGAGGATACTTTGCGACTACAGTGAGGGGTTCCACTTAAGCAGGGTGCAGATATTGCGGATACAGAAATAATCGATATAATTTGTTTACAGGGTATATCCTCCATAACACTCAAGGGCATGATGGGAAATGTTTGACCCCCAACATGGACCCTGACTGGATGTCTCAGTCTTTTCAGTGACCTCCTGCTAGGGAACATCATTTGCTCTGGGCAGCGCAAAGCAAACATAGGGTAGCCATAAACAATGAGACAAGACACACTCAAAAGCTTACAAGGTATACTGAACAAGACAGTTATAATATTTTGCCATACGTATTCAGCTATCTCATGGTTATACCAAGAAGGGCTTTCTTCGTTAACCTCATACTTGAGGTAGATGGACATTGTTTTACTTAAAGAACATACTAACATCTCCTATAGCAGCAAATTTGTGATATTGTGGCTTTAAACTACCAAACGGCAGTGAAAAATGTAAAAACTGTATGTGCAGATACAGACGGACTTCAGCATCACTGGAAGTCATCTTACCGTTTTACAGTAAAGACACTTTGACACTGTAATGATGGACATAAAGACCCTCAATAATAATCATTGGGTGTGTTGTCCATTCAGTTCATTACTTCGGAGAACAGAAGTTTCAGTTTTGTTCTTTTGGTGTATTGGATTATTGGAAAATCAAAGGATTGCCTGCCTGAAGTATTTGAGGACTGGTTTAACTGCCTGGAATACTGGAGTATCTGATGGTTGCTTTAACTGCCTGGAATACTGGAGTATCTGACGGTTGCTTTAACTGCCTGGAATACTGGAGTATCTGACAGTTGCTTTAAATGCCTGGTGTATTGGTCAGCCTGCCAAGCACCAGTAGAAATATGGTTAATACTTACCGGTTCTCCTGGCATACCATCTTTTCCTGCTAAGCCCTGAAGAAAACATGCAAGTATGGACATCAAGTGCTAGCTGCATCATAGGTGCTGTAACGGCATGCGGCTCACATCACTGATACAACAGGGAAACCCAGTCCTTCAACAGAGAACCCACTCTCACACACGGAACCCACTCCTACAACAGGGAACCCACTCTCTCACAGTTAACCCACTCCTACAACAGAGAACCCAGTCTCACACACAGGGAACCCACTCACACAACAGGGAACCCACTCTCACACAGGGAACCCACTCACTCCTACAACAGAGAACCCACTCTCACAACAGGGAACCCACTCACTCCTACAACAGAGAACCCACTCTCAGAACAGGGGAACCCACTCCCACAACAGAGAACCCACTCACTCCTACAACAGAGAACCCACTCTCACAACAGGGAACCCACTCCTACAACAGGGAACCCACACTCACACAGGGAACCCACTCTCACAACAGAGAACCCACTCCCACAAGAGGGAACCCACTCCCACAACAAGGAACCTGCTCCTACAACAGGGAACCCACTCCCACAATGGGGCAGCCATATCCCCTGTATTTATCTAAGATTTTATCTAGGAGTTTATGGCTAACACCCTGGATATATTGATGAGTACATCCTGGTGAATGTATGGACTATAGAGGAGGCGATATACAGGCTACATGAAGCTAGCAACATGTATAAGCAGAAATAGCAACACAGTGACTGCACAAGAAGCTGACTGTCAGGGCATACACTGTCAGGGCATACACTGTCAGGGCATACACTGTCAGGGCATACACTGTCAGCAACTAAATACAGGAATATATGATCTCTACACTTCCTTTGCTCAACATGACGGATTGGTGAGTATATGATGAATTTAGGGCATGTGGCAGCTCCAGTATCTTGAAACCACATAACACACTTCAGTTACTATCTCCATAAATTGAACACAGAATAAAAGTTATATGTGTGATGGGCCACCACAAACTGGTGGGCTATCCAGCTACCACCTGAATGTGCTGTTTGTTGGAGCTATGCGCTGTGTGATTGCCATGTGGATGCTAGGAAGATATACTCACTGGAGGTCCAACTGGTCCTGGGGGGCCCTGCAACACACACAGTCAGGTCAATTCATTGTCAGGTCAACTCACACATGTCCAGGTCAGCTCACACATTGTCAGGTCAACCCACACATTGTCCTGTCACCTCAAACATTGTCAGGTCAACTGATACATTGCCAGGTCAGCTCACACATTGTCAGGGCAACTCATACATTGTCAGGTGAAGATATACACTGTCAGGTCAAGTGAAACATCGTCATATCAACCTGTACATAGGTCAATGCACACAGTCAGGTCAACAAGCACACAGTCAGGTCAACAGACACACTGCCAGGTCATCCAACAGTCAGGTCAACTGACACACAGTCAGGTCAACAGGCACACTGCCAGGTCATCTAACAGTCAGGTCGACATACACAGTCAGGTCAACAGTCACACAGTCAGGTCAAACCACCAACAGGGCAGCCCAGATGAATCCTGAGATCCGTCACTATTTTGATACATGATGTCTATAACTGGTGGGATTGTTTCAGTGTCAATGTCTCAAGACAGATACATTTTACATTGTAGCATAACAAACATAAATAATACATACAACCTTCATTCTAAACAACAATTAATTCATAAGGGTAAAACACTTTTAACATCTGCATGAGAACCTGTACCAGCTAAAACATCCTCTGACCAAATTTGAAGACAATGTATAGTTCCACAGGTTTGGTAAGAAAAGGTCAAGGTTAACAAAATCCCATTTCCTTGCTGAAAGCCATTTCTAATATAAGACATTCCAGTTAAACTGGAGTTTTCTGTTGAAGTCCATCATCCTACTCACCGCTGGTCCTGGAGGTCCAACAATCCCGTCGTATCCTGGAAGCCCTGGTGGTCCGGCTTCACCAGGTGGCCCAGGGTGACCACGCTCACCTGGTTCACCCTAAGGAATTACAGAGATATATGTACCAGGATATATGCAGTGATATACACCTTGATAGTTATATCAAAAGAGAAGGGCAACACATCTTATGACACAGTCTACTACTGGAGATAAAGAATTATATTTGTTTCTTCACTTGGGAAGAAAATTAATTGAAGTTGAAACATTGTTTAGCCTGTTAATTAGTTATATAGGTAATTACTTCAGTATAATTATCGATAGTAGACAGCATGACAATCATTCACTGTGCAAGCCATTCATATCTGTAGCAGCCATCACCGATGAGGAGAATGATGCTTTAAGGTGAAAGTCCCTGTACACTGTATCCACCACTATTGTGCAAACATCACAAACATGCACAAACATGTAGAAATGTTGAACAAAATAATTTTTCAGGTGAACCTAAAAAAATGCACTTACCCTTGCTTCACATAGCACTCATGACCAACCTTTCCTTCAGATGGCACCAACTTACCTGTTATTGCTCAGATAGTTCCATCGACCTACCCTTGATCCAAAGAGTACATTCACCTACCTTTCCACAGAAAGTACCCCCAAACTACCCTTGCACCAAAAGGCACCATCGATCAGCCATTGCTCATATAGTTCCATCAACCTAACCTTGGTCTAAAGAGTTCTATTGACCTACCTCTCCACAGATAGTTCCCCCAACCTACTCTTTCTTGGTCTAAGGAGTACCATTCACCTACCTTTCCACAGAAAGTTCCCCCACACTAGCCTTGGTCTAAGGAGTACCATTCACCTACCTATCAACAGAAAGTGTCCCCAAACTACCCTTCATCCAAAGAGTTCTATTGACCTACCTCTCCACAGATAGTTCCCCCCCATCCTACTCTGGTCTAAGGAGTACCATTCACCTACCTTTCCACAGAAAGTTCCCCCACACTAGCCTTGATCTAATGAGTACCATTCACCTACCTATCAACAGAAAGTGTCCCCAAACTACCCTTCATCCAAAGAGTTCTACTGACCTACCTCTCCACAGATAGTTCCCCCAACCTACTCTTTCTTGGTCTAAGGAGTACCATTCACCTACCTATCAACAGAAAGTGTCCCCAAACTACCCTTCATCCAAAGAGTTCTATTGACCTACCTCTCCACAGATAGTTCCCCCAACCTACTCTTTCTTGGTCTAAGGAGTACCATTCACCTACCTATCAACAGAAAGTGTCCCCAAACTACCCTTCATCCAAAGAGTTCTATTGACCTACCTCTCCACAGATAGTTCCCCCAACCTACTCTGGTCTAAGGAGTACCATTCACCTACCTATCCACAGAAAGTGTCCCCAAACTACCCTTCATCCAAAGAGTTCTATTGACCTACCTCTCCACAGAAAGTTCCCCCAACCTACTCTGGTCTAAGGAGTACCATTCACCTACCCATCAACAGAAAGTTCCCCAAACTACCCTTCATCCAAAGAGTTCTATTGACCTACCTCTCCACAGATAGTTCCCCCACACTAGCCTTGGTCTAATGAGTACCATTCACCTACCTATCAACAGAAAGTGTCCCCAAACTACCCTTCATCCAAAGAGTTCTATTGACCTACCTCTCCACAGATAGTTCCCCCGCACTAGCCTTGGTCTAATGAGTACCATTCACCTACCTATCAACAGAAAGTGTCCCCAAACTACCCTTCATCCAAAGAGTTCTATTGACCTACCTCTCCACAGATAGTTCCCCCAACCTACTCTGGTCTAAGGAGTACCATTCACCTACCTATCAACAGAAAGTGTCCCCAAACTACCCTTCATCCAAAGAGTTCTATTGACCTACCTCTCCACAGATAGTTCCCCCAACCTACTCTGGTCTAAGGAGTACCATTCACCTACTTCTCCACAGATAGTTCCCCCACACTAGCCTTGGTCTAAGGAGTACCATTCACCTACCTATCAACAGAAAGTGTCCCCAAACTACCCTTCATCCAAAGAGTTCTATTGACCTACCTCTCCACAGATAGTTCCCCCAACCTACTCTTTCTTGGTCTAAGGAGTACCACTGACCTACCTGTCCTCAGACAGCTGCCCAACCTACTACTGCTCCAGATATCTCATTCCTATAGACCACTGCTGGGATCTGCTAAACTGACTGACCTACCTTGAGTTCAATAATTCTGTGGCCATGTTCATCCAGGTTCAGTCCGGCAGGTAGACCGGGTGGTCCACGGTCACCCTATGTAACATGCACATGCTTTACAGTTTGACAACAAAATGACAAAGTTACACAGGGGTGGTAGTCAAGGAAGATAGTGTGACAGACAGCAGCCACTCAGGAGATCACAGCACTGACATCAGGGCAGTCAGGGACCGACCATTTCACATACATGGGATAACGAGTTGGATTGTTTTAATTGTTTTGGATTTAATAGTTAGTCTGTATAAGCTAGCAAAATAATTTGTCTTCATGTTTTAGCTCCATGAATAAACTGGACATTGTATGCTTTGAAGTTCTGACTGAAACGATATTACATCTGAGGCCCTTGAGGATGTAAAATGAGTGGTCCCTTAGTTTTCACATAGCAGATGTACACAGATCCCATGTCATGCTAACTAAGGATCTGTGAGTGGATACAGACACAACCTGTTTCCATCATGCAGTAACTGAAAAAGCAAACAAAACTTGACTGTGAAAATACGTTCAAAGCTCAAAGAAATAGTGACGAAATATGCATCCAGATGAAACTGTGCAGAAAGTCAGTGAAAAAAAACAAAAAAGAATAAGAAAATAAATTATGAGGAGACATCCATCTACCCACATCAACATGCATGTGTCCATCTATAGAAGTCTGCATGAACATGTCCATCTACTGAAGTCTGCATGCCTATATAAGTTTTTCAACCAACCTTTATTGTGACTACCTCATAATCTGAACCCTGGAAAGAAGGAAGATAAGAAATATATTAAGGGAAGAATATGCCATGATGTGGCAGTACAGCCTGCGTTTCTACATTTATAGTGAGTATTTTCAAATATTATGAGAACTGAAATGTAATATTTAAAAAGAAAATTGAACTAGCTTTCTTATAGTAAGAACACATAAAAAAAGCTTCAGTGTTTCAGTGGTTGATCTTCTTGTACTGCAGAAATACCTTTAATGATATAATTTTTCCTTCTCGTATAGATCTTTTTACACCCTGTAAGAGACAATAAACAAATATCAATATTTCATTCAGCATATACAGAGACATAGACAACAAAGAAGGGCGGACTACAATTCATTAATGCAAAGATTGTGTATTGGTGGAGGTGATAAATCTCAATATGGCTTCCCACATATGTGTGATAATGTTTCATGCACGGAGTTACCCTCCTTCAAACAGCCAATGATCTCATCATCTGATGTTAAGTGTTTCTATTTCAAATTTCTGTTTGGCAGATGAAGTCTGTTGTAAGCTGATAGCTAGGTTAGGACTTGTGGCTATTTCGCATCTTGTGAGAGAAAAGGCACAAGATAAAGTGCAATATTAGGCCTTTTTCTTGGTTAATCAGATTATGATCTTCAACATAAGAGATCCTCTTCCTCTTCTCTGTTACCCCCTCTCTTACTCTGACACCACACACACTTACTCACGTCTTGTGTAAACATAACGAGAAATGTATATCATATAATTATTACATATATTAACCATTTGCATTTACTGAGTGTTCGCCTGATGTATAATCAAGTGTTGCTTTGAAACAATGTGACAAAGAATAAGAGGCTTTATCCATGAGGTATGTAATGTCATCACGTTAGGTTGATCTGTTTGATCTGTCTTACCTTGGCTCCAGGTAGGCCATCATACCCTGCCAGACCGGGCTCCCCTTTCAGTCCCACCTCTCCGGCATCTCCCTGAAACATGGCAGCAAGGCATGTACACACAAGGTGGGTCTTTTGTGTTGTTATACTGAATGTCCTCTATCCTTTCTTAGCTTACACTGTCACCATCCCTGTTTACTTACCCTCACCCCAGTCAACCTTGAATCCACCCCTGTCTACCTTACCCCTAGCCTTGTCAACCTTGCCCCCACCCTTGTCAACCTTGTACCCACCCCTGCATACCTTGTACCCACCCATGTTTACCTTGTCCCCACCGCTGCTTACCTTGACTCCCTTTTCTCCCTTTGGTCCTTGGTTTCCCTGGAACATATAAAAGCTCTCATAAAATGCCTGCTTCAGGGTCCCCAGTCACTGAGCATCAGAGCCATTAGAAAGACTGTAACATTATGTATACGTTCTTGTTGCTGTAAAGATATGTTAACCCTTCTGTTGTTACCACTACTGCAGACAACACAGTGTAGAACTGATGTGGAAATATGATCAAGTTCCCACTTACTGACTCCCCACTCTTCCCTGGCGGGCCTATGGGACCCTGAAACAGAGAGAACACACCTGATGAGGGGCTTGACATATCCTTGATAAATGAACTCCACTGTGTGGAGTATCGACTGTAAGTACTGTAACATTTGGGTTGTTTGTCTATCATGTTGGTATACGTACACTGACTACTAGACTGTGCATTGAATTGTCATTAACTTACGCTCAAATACAGCTGTTCTTTATAAACATTCAAGATGAAATCTCAGATCCATAATTCTCTACAATATGTTTAGAACATAATTGAAGTTGTATAATGTGTTTCAAGATGACAAGCCATTCTGACCGTCACTGTCACCGTGGCCCGCCCCACATATCACTGTTGTGGCCTGCTCCACAACACCCAGCTGGAGGGAGGGGCACCTGTTCAAAATGGCCGCTGTGTAAGGCAGGTGTGTGGCTATTTGATGGAGATACCAGATTTACACTGGTTCCAGTCACGCTCCAGTCACTGTGCACCCTTTGCCCCCTGCCCTCATTTGCACCACAGACTCTGCCGCACACAACATCACCAGCCTCTACACCCATCTTACCATGCACAGTTTATCATTTTACCTTGGTAGATTGAGAAATATGAAATGATAAGACAAAATAAGACATGCACTGACAAAAGATCTTAGTGTAAGATTAGGACAACACATTAGCAATGGTCAGCATACTTTTGTAGACAACAACAAAATGATGATTAGAGTTGACACTGGTTAATCAGTACATAGATAGTAAATACAGTTAATACTAAGCACCACTATGTAGAGTATAGGGTGCATATGTGCCCAGATTGACACAATGATCCACCAAGGTCCTAAAGGGTTCACAGGCTCTCTCAGGGACATTAAGAGAGATGTGTCCGGATCTTCATTCAAGTTCAAGTTACCTTTGTAATCTGATATTAGTAATGAATCACAGGAATATGGATCTTTTGAAAGAATAAAGAAAACTGACTGAAGAAACAAACCATGCCATTGACATCAGTTTCCATTTTCTTCCAGTAAGGGAGTCAGTATCTTTATTGAGTCAGTATATTAGCTGTGTGCTCAGAGCATTTCCATACCATGTATGAATACAGTTACAAGTTCCAGGTGACCTTGGTGCTTCATTGTTACAAAATATAGTGTGGTTGTGAGATATCTGTTTAATGAAACATTGTCAGTTTAATATCAAAATAATATCATTGTGTAACAAATGAGCCTGTGAGGATGACATCGCCCTCGGGACTCCACAACACCGTACGACATTCAATATGTCACCAAGCCCTCCTTGGCATGGTGGATAATTGCCCAGCTAATCATTGACGATGTCTTAAGTGTTCAGGAGTTTACATGTATCCCATCAAATGTATCATTAGAAGTCACAATCTTAAACATGCAATAGTAAACTGACAACTTTGTTGTAAACACCATAGCTATGGTAGTTTACTGTTACCAGGACAACATGTTCACTGTTACCATGGTGATACCAGAAGAGAGTCATAGTGTAAACTGTATGATCCCCCTGGTAACAGCTAGCCACTGTGAAATACATTCAGTCACTCCGTGATACAGACAGGTGATACAGCAACATGCACATGCATTCTGTAGTGGTACCATGCACACCAGAGTGCCCCCTGGTGTCAATGAGGAGAGATATGCAGGAATGTGATCAGAGAAATAATGTAACATTCAGACATCTTACAATGTGTAACCCATTTTAGCTGAAATGTAATAAAACAACTGTTACACATTTCAAGAAGATAAACACAGAACTTAGGATGAAGGAAGGTGCCCATGAAGAGAGGTGCGATGTGAAGAAGAAGAACAAGAAGAAGTGTTCAACCAGCTAGCAACCAGGACACGGTGTGGATGTGGGACTCGGGGGGGAGACAGTATTCCTGGAACCCCTCCTACACATGACTTCAACTCATGCTGTGAGTGGTTATATTCACATACAGAGACTACATCACCATGTGGTGATTGACATAGACGTGGAGTACCTTCCAGTGTTGGGCTACCATGTATGCTGACAACGTAGGGCATGCACAACTGATGCTCCCACTATAACCTTACAGTATTACATATAGGGTCAAAGACTGGATATAAGTACAGTCTAACAGAATTTAGCATTAACAAAGTACACGGAACACTGAGTTGTCTTTTCCTGCTTAGACTGCATCAAGTGGATTTTCAGAAGTAATGAAATAGTAATCTAAAGCAAAGATACTGGTTATACAGTTAATGACATACTAGGTATCTGTTCTTGTTAGTTATGTTCAGTATATATAGAAAGTTACAAAAAGTAAATCTACCTCTAGTGGTAGATACAACCTGTCATTTTGAGCTTGACCTTCCTACTAAGGTCAGAACAGTTTTGTACATGGACTTATAGCCTACAGTCTCAATTAATAGACATACAGTTAAACCTCAATAATCTGGACTGTCATGCACCCAAATATCATGGGAAAGGTGGCTGACAACCGAGGCTGCCAAGTCCTCACTCTAAGTATCCGGTATTCCACCTAATGTTTAGACATCCAATTTAACTTCTGCTTGTAAAAATTGCATGCTTATTGATCAGTGGGTACAGAATAAGAACACTTGTACTGGTGGGTTCCAAATAAGGACACCTTGTACAACTGGTCATTATCGGCAAAATGGTCCAGAATGGGTTTACAGACTAGTCCAGACTACAGAGGTTTTACTTCCTAGGGAAAGTGACTGAGTTGTGCTATTGTCTGTGAAAAGGGAGCAGTATGTAGTTATATTCAGCTGTTTTCCCACATAAGGTATCCATAATGGCCCAGTGAGAAGAGGAAAGAAGGACAAGACATCGGCATGGCTATGGGCAAGAAGTCTTCATGATGCACAGAGATAGTGAGAGAAAAATCCTTGAGAGAAACAGAAACAATTGTCTAGGAATTACATGGGAAAACATTCCCAGACGAATTGATCACACACCGGAAAGCCTGAGTATCCACGTTGGCCTTTCTCTCCCTGAAACAAACCAAACAGCTGGTTCAACGGCCACCTGTATGATGGTGCACTCTCTACATGGCACTCTACATGCCACTCCACCTGGGATGGTGTAGCAACAACACTGATATGTGATACGGATCCTGTGATGTCAGATTATGTCTGTTGGACAACACATGTTTGTAGATGCAGTCTGTATGATGGCTGTAAAAGTGATAGAGGGGATGCTGGTGCTCCTGATTTGGAATGTCGTAATGACGATGACGATGACGATGACGATGATGATGAATAATGTGTAAAGTTTTAGTGATGCTGGCAGTGAGTGAGTATGTTTTTATGTCCCAGTTATCAATATTCCAGCAATATTCCAACAACACCAGAAGGGAGCTTCTCCACACATTGTACTCATGTGGAAAATCAAACTGGAGTCTTTGCGGTGACAGCAAACACTTTGACCACTCACCTACCCTTAGCACCAAGCTGGCTGTGAGTTTAGATATACATATATATATGATTACTAATGATTGTGGCATTAAAACTTATCATGTAACAATGAATTCCCTGTGGCTGTCAATTGCTCAATTTGACGTGGGGCTGTTTTGTTGGTAAGTGCTTGGAAGTGTTAAGTGATGTTTCATGTGTTTGGCAATCAGGACCAGTTATGAATAATACGCAGCACGTGGATAGTCATTTTCTATAGTAAACTATTTAGAATGGATGCTTTTTTAGGAAGCAATTACAAATATTTATTCACAAAAATATCGCTTCTCCAGGTATGGTTTGCACATGTGGAGGTGAAGTTTGGTGGTAATGAAATGAAAAACTCCCTCAACTTCATTGAGTCATTATAGTGATTTGCTTTCTGTTAGATGTGGATTAGTTAGAGCACATGGGGTATAACGCGATATTGACTGTCTGGTGTACATTTAGAGCACATTGCAGCAACTCGTTCCTGCCTGATTTACAGTTTAATAACAAATGAAAACATGACAAGGTCTGACTAAAAACTGTGAAGAACACCTGAAGTGAAGCTGGAGAAAGTGGGGAAGCTTAAAGACCTGGCAAAGGGCAATGGTTTCAGTGCCATGTTTGGCACATCTGGTGCCTAATGGTAGCGACATGGAGCGCTGCTGGAATTCCTCATTTATACACAGCCTTATTTAGCCTACATTGAAGAAAACACTTTCACAGCTACTGACATAAACTATTTTACTGTCCCATATTTTAACTGACATAAACTATTTTGTTGTCCCATTAACCAACATGGTGTATCGTTAAATCCATGGAGCTTCTCTGAGGTGAATAGACTTGTAGATATAATAAAAAGTATTTCATCCTGAAAATTGCTGGCCTACTGTGGTGAAGTATGTATGTTGTTGATGAAGCTGATGATATACAGGTATACAGACTTTCCACCAAACAACATTCATTATCCACTGCGTGACAAGAACCACAGGAGAATTACACTCTCTTATATGCCAGTAACATGACAGATAGAAATAATCTAATCTCCACCAGATAATCCAGTGATTGATTTTTGTGATGGAATGCAAGTGAAAACATCATACATTCCTGATGTGTACTACATTGGTGAGTCTACTGTACATTGTGTCAGTGAGTCTGTTGTACACTGTGTTGGTGAGTCTACTGTACATTGTGTCAGTGAGTCTGTTGTACACTGTGTTGGTGAGTCTACTGCACATTGTGTCAGTGAGTCTGTTGTACACTGTGTTGGTGAGTCTGTTGTACATAGTGTCAGTGAGTCTGTTGTACACTGTGTTGGTGAGTCTATTGTACATTGTGTCAGTGAGTCTGTTGTACACTGTGTTGGTGAGTCTATTGTACATAGTGTCAGTGAGTCTGTTGTACATTGTGTTGGTGAGTCTATTGTACATAGTGTCAGTGAGTCTGTTGTACACTGTGTTGGTGAGTCTATTGTACATTGTGTCAGTGAGTCTGTTGTACACTGTGTTGGTGAGTCTATTGTACATAGTGTCAGTGAGTCTGTTGTACATTGTGTTGGTGAGTCTATTGTACATAGTGTCAGTGAGTCTGTTGTACACTGTGTTGGTGAGTCTATTGTACATTGTGTCAATGAGTTTGTTCTATGCGTCAATAAGTCTGGTGTGGCTTAGAACAGTAAATGTAATACTCCCAATGGTCTGCCAACTTTGTCTGAAGACAGGATTGAAATTGAAACTGCAATTTCAACATATGGCAGCCATCTTGGAATTAATCCAATAATATCATTTGGATAATTTTATTTTGGAAATTCCTGCTGTAAACCATATGGCACTTATCACAACATGTCAAAGTTTTTTGCTGCAATGTTATGAGCCTGAAATAATTTCCAATCACCGCCATCATTCATAATGTGCTGCAGCTACTGGTTGCTAAGTTGTTGACCGTGTTGATGTCACAGTCTGGCTTACATCTACCTCTGTAGGGGCTCCGTAGTGTGTTTCAGAACAGCTTCTTACACTGTTGTGAATTAAAACCTTAGTCATTCCTCTGTCTCAGTCTTACTTACAAAGCGTAACTTACTTAGAAACCAAATAAAACGCATGCATGCGCTAAATACTCCTAATGTACCCTATTATAGGCTATACCAGCATGTAGATACAGTTGCCCTATTATAGGCTATACCAGCATGTAGATACAGTTGCCCTAATGTAGACTATACCAGCATGTAGATACAGTTGCCCTAATGTAGAGGGTACCAGCATACAGATACAGTCGCGTAAATGTAGACCATACCAGCATATAGATACAGTTGCCCTAATGTAGACTGTACCAGAATGTAGATACAGTCGCCCTAATGTAGAGTATACTAGAATGTAGACACAGTCGCCCTAATGTAGATTGTACCAGCATATAGATACAGTCGCCCTAATGTAGACTGTACCAGCTTATAGATACAGTCACCCTAATGTAGACTGTACAAGCTTATAGATACAGTCGCCCTAATGTAGACTATACCAGCATGTAGATACAGTTGCCCTAATGTAGACTATACCAGCATATAGATACAGTTATCCTAATGTAGACTGTACCAGCTTATAGATACAGTCACCCTAATGTAGACTGTACCAGCATATAGATACAGTCACCCTAATGTAGACTGTACCAGAATGTAGATACAGTCGCCCTAATGTAGAGTGTACCAGCGATGTAGATACAGTCGCCCTAATGTAGACTATACCAGCTTATAGATACAGTTATCCTAATGTAGACTGTACCAACATGTAGATACAGTCGCCCTAATGTAGACTGTACCAGAATGTAGATACAGTTGCTCTAATGTAGAGTATACTAGAATGTAGACACAGTCACCCTAATGTAGATTGTACCAGCATATAGATACAGTCGCCCTAATGTAGAGTGTACCAGCGATGTTGATACAGTCAGCCTAATGTAGAGTGTACCAGCATGTAGATACAGTCGCCCTAACGTAGAATATACTAGAATGTAGATACAGTCACCCTAATGTAGAGTGTACCGGCATGTAGATACAGTCGCCCTAACGTAGAATATACTAGAATGTAGATACAGTCACCCTAATGTAGAGTGTACCAGCAATGTAGATACAGTCACCCTAATGTAGATTGTACCAGCATACAGATACAGTCATCCTAATGTAGAGTGTTCCAGCATGTAGATACAGTCGCCCCAATGTAGACTATACCAGCATATAGATACAGTTGCCCTAATAGATACAGTTGCCCCAGAAGATGCTCCCTGTGATATCAAGAAATCATCAGCAGCCTGAGTAGCAAACCATTCCATCTGACTTATTTTCATGGCTACTGGCCTGCAGTATCAGTTGCTCCCTAAACATATTGATATCAAGGGCAACAGTTCTTGGGCTAATCATTTGAACTAAATATTTTGAGAGGATATTGCCTGCAGCAGCTGTTGTTTATTTGTTGGTTGTAACTTGATACAGGTTGTTTACCTGGGCAGGGGGGTGGGAAAGCTGAGATGGGAGGGGAAGGTGGGGAATGGCATAATGAGGAGATCACAGATCATCCTGAGACTGGTGTCATAATCATTGCTTTACAGAAATGAGAAACATTTGATTGATATTTCTTATCTTAGTCAGTAACTAGAAAGGGCATATGGTTGTCTGGCAGATGTTAGCTTCACCAACACTAGCATCCACCAAGGTCAAAACAGAGTAACATGGTTCTTTGCCATATGCCAAGATACATGAAATCAAAAGACACAGTATGAAAGCATGGCACAGATTCATACCCTTCTGAAGAAATGTCATCTTTGTGTTACAGATTTGTACCTGCCCCCAACTTGGTTGTGGTCAGACACAGGAGTCTTTGTGCCAGTGCAGGTTGCACTCCTGATGTCATGGTCAGCGTCTACCCTTATATCAATGTCTATCCTTATGTCATCATCTACCCTAATGCCATCACCTACCTTTATTTCATAGTCCACCTCATGTCATCATCAATCCTTATGATACTGTCTATCCTTTTGTCATCATCTACTGTCATGTCATCAATACCCTTATGTCATTGTCTATGCTTATGTCACTATACCCTTAAGTATAGGAGAAAACATGCCTTCGTGGTTTTGGTAGACAATATAAAACCGAAGGGGGAGGGATTTCTTAACCCTGATAGCTTTATATTGTCTACTAAAACTGAGAAGTGTTTTCTCTAACATATATAAACCTAAAGTGTGCTTCTCACTATATATTAGGTCATCTCTTGGTTTTCCCAGAATAACCGTATTTGAGGTTTTTGTTTTTGGAGGGACCAGGTTTTACTTTTCTTAACTTCATACGAACATCAACATTCTAATGATACATGAGTGTTTGAAATCATTTGAAAAATATTGTTCAAGATTAAACTCACAATACAATGTGTTCTCCAAGTGGAATTGGGACCGCAATTCTTCGATCCATAGACAGATGCTCTACCGCCTGGGAACTGAGCCAACAAAAGTGGTGGGGTTGAATTATCTACTTATAGTTACTGTCATTAAACTGATTTTATGCACGCTTCAGTTATTGTTATGTAGCTTCATTAAATGATCATCTACATTGTAATTACCCATCATTGATGGTCTATATGTTAGAGAAAACACTTCTCCTCAGTTTTGGTAGACAATGTAAAGCCATCAGGTCCGGAAATCCCTCCCCCACCATTACAGTTTCTACCAAAACCTCGGAGGGGAGTTTTCTCGTATACATATACCATCAGTGATGGATAATTACAATGTAAAACATTAAATGAAGCTACATAACAATATCTGAACCGCGCGTGAAATCAATTTAATGAGAGTAACTGTAAGTAGATAATTTAACACCACCACCTTTGTTGGCCCGGTGGTCGTGCGGTAGAGCGTCTGCCTACAAATGTGAGACTTGCGGTCCCAGTCTCCCTTGTGAAAACGTCTGTACTTTCAGTTTAATCTTGAACGATATTTTTCATTTGATTTGAAACACTCATGAATCATTTGAATGTTGATGTTCATATAAAGTTAGAAAAAGTAAAACCTGGGAAGCGGTCTTACTAACGAAAAGTAAAACCTGGGAAGAGGTCTTTCTAGCTAAAAGTAAAACCAGTCCCTCCAAAACAAAAACCTCAAATGTGGTTATTCTGGGAAAACAAGACATGAACCAATATATAGTGAGAAGCACACTTCAGGTTTATATGTCACCATATAACCTTATGTCATCGTCTACCCTTATGTCATCATCTACCCTTATGTCATCATCTACCCTTATGTCATCATCTACCCTTATGTCATCATCTACCCTTATGTCATCGTCTACCCTTATGTCATCGTCTACCCTTATGTCATCGTCTACCCTTATGTCATCATCTACCCTTATGTCATACTTACCGGTGGTCCAGAACATCCTGGAATTCCCCTGGATCCCTGGAGACATTCAATCACAAGACAAAGATGGCACACATGGGTAAACTGCCTTACACTCACGTTAGAACTTAACTTGTAGCTTATCTATAGATTACAGTATACATAATGTACAGGAAGTAAATGTTAGGCTCAACAATTATGTATAAATATACTGCCACTGAAAAATTACTTTGTTCACTTGCAGCAGGCTAAGAGAGATAGAGACACTAACCTAGACTTTGCTATATGGTTAGGTTTCTATAAACTTACATTCCAGCAGAAAGTGTGGAGCAAGTTGAGGGTGACTATACCTGCAGAAGGACTGTTGAATCCAGGGAGGGAATAGTGGGGTGTAGACCAGGATGGGAGAGACTGCTGAATCAAGTGAGGGAATAGTTGGGTGTAGACCAGGATGGGAGAGACAGTTGAATCCAGGGAGGGAATAGTGGGGTGTAGACCAGGATGGGAGAGACTGTTGAATCCAGGGAGGGAATAGTGGGGTGTAGACCAGGATGGGAGAGACAGTTGAATCCAGGGAGGGAATAGTGGGGTGTAGACCAGGATGGGAGAGACAGTTGAATCCAGGGAGGGAATAGTGGGGTGTAGACCAGGATGGGAGAGACAGTTGAATCCAGGGAGGGAATAGTGGGGTGTAGACCAGGATGGGAGAGACCGTTGAATCCAGGGAGGGAATAGTGGGGTGTAGACCAGGATGGGAGAGACTGTTGAATCCAGGGAGGGAATAGTGGGGTGTAGACCAGGATGGGAGAGACCGTTGAATCCAGGGAGGGAATAGTGGGGTGTAGACCAGGATGGCAGAGACCGTTGAATCCAGGGAGGGAATAGTGGGGTGTAGACCAGGATGGGAGAGACAGTTGAATCCAGGGAGGGAATAGTGGGGTGTAGACCAGGATGGGAGAGACCGTTGAATCCAGGGAGGGAATAGTGGGGTGTAGACCAGGATGGGAGAGACAGTTGAATCCAGGGAGGGAATAGTGGGGTGTAGACCAGGATGGGAGAGACCGTTGAATCCAGGGAGGGAATAGTGGGGTGTAGACCAGGATGGGAGAGACTGTTGAATCCAGGGAGGGAATAGTGGGGTTTAGACGAGGATGGGAGAGACCGTTGAATCCAGGGAGGGAATAGTGGGGTGTAGACCAGGATGGGAAAGACCGTTGAATCCAGGGAGGGAATAGTGGGGTGTAGACCAGGATGGGAGAGACTGTTGAATCCAGGGAGGGAATAGTGGGGTTTAGACGAGGATGGGAGAGACCGTTGAATCCAGGGAGGGAATAGTGGGGTGTAGACCAGGATGGGAGAGACTGCTGACTCCAGAGACAACACTGTGCCACAAGGAACCCTTGAGCAGTTGAACTAACTGGATATCGGCGCTATACAAATATCTAGTTGTATAGTTGTATAAGGAGATTAGACAGTATAAGGAGCCACATCAGGTATTCTCTTGTACACAATGTTTCACTGATGGTACAGTTACACACAATGTTGTCCTATTACACTGATGCACTATTGCAGAATGTTGATCACACTACCACTTGATTGTTCGCTAAGGAGATTTCATGGAGATTATTGAGCTCTGTGGAGCAGACTTATTTCTGTGACTGTTGCTCAAACAAAATGCAGATCTGGTGATGGGTGTGTATTGTATTTATGTGTGCCTGAGTTATCACTGTATGCTTGAGTTGTATGTTCTATCACCATATTCTTGAGCTGTATTATATTGTATCACAGTATGCTTGAGTTGTATATGGTTTCACTTCAGGCATATATTGTGGGTAGTGTTTCTGAGTTTTGTAAAGAGAGGAAAGGGCCAATGTTACACAATGTTAGTAGATCAGTGTTACCCCATCCACCTCATGTTAGCGTGGGAGAAATAGCTGTGTACCCTTCCACTGCAGTCCTCAGGGTTTAGACAGACATGTAGGATATAGGCCTTGTTTATAATTATAGTGCAGAAACACAGAATCTCAGATACAGATAAATGTTTATATCAGAAATAATACCGGAAAACCATTTTCTCCTTTGGAACCCTGAAACGTAAATCATAAACATGTGTAGGGTATCAAGACAACCTCTATAAATATATTTAATCTTTCTGTTGGAAAGATTTCTGACAGTGACTTCTGTCATCTCTGTGTCTGTGGGCTCTCAGCACCAGGAGGCGACGTCAGCATCCCGCCAAAGCCGCCTCCTCATCCCGATGTGATAGGGATGTGCAGAGATACAATGCCAGCTGAACCAGTCAGATGAAAACACTCTTCCTAAGCCCTGTAACATTTATTATTATATAAATACTGCATGGGGTGTATTCAGTGTGCTGCCCCAACACAGGCATCGGCATAATGTCAATAGTTACGTAGCCAATTAGCCCTTCCAGTGGGAGGAGGCGTGTCTGTCTCAGATTAGTTATTGAGTCTTAAACACAATACTTTATGGTCATATTACATAGATCAGTTTTAATACGACTTCTTCTGATATTTATCTATCTTACTGCACAATCACAGGAACAGCATGACTAATAAACATGGGTCAGAAGCCTCTGCTAACAGATGCTGGCAGCCAAGGGCCACAACTGCACAGCTGGCAGCAATGGGGCCACATGTTCAGATAGGTCAGTGGGGATGACAGAGTACATATATCCCTGTTTTTATATTCCTATCTTGAGGAAGCAGTCCCTCCATTCAGTTGCATGAGTGTCAACGGCAGGACAATACAGTTAACACCTGCGACTGGTCAAGACTCTGCACGCCTGGATACCTACAGCCCCTTCCTGGCCTCATGGGAGGTTGTTATGATCTTACTTTTGACCTAAACAATCTGCAAAATCAAGCCTGTTGTGATCTTCTGACAGCATAAACAACACAACACAGGTCTACAGGATCCTGTTGTGATTTGGCAGTGATAGCACCAGCCCCAGACAACACAAAGCATGATATCCCTCTGTCAGGCCACACTAGCTCCTACAAACTAGGGGTGGCCACATTCTCTAGCACATAAGCTTCTTACACTAAAAGAAAGTCATTGTTAGATTATCATCCATTTTTCCCTCAGAGTTAAAAAGAGAGGTGTTTGGTTTCATTTCATTATCTCTTGAAAAATGAAAACATTCGTAAATTTTGGCACTTTAGGACTGCTTTAATCCCAACTAAATTCTTCAACAAAATGCAAAACAACAGGAGGTTATGGGGAGGGAGGGTAGTGATGATAATCTAGTGATTATTTAGTTTGGCTGTATTAACCAGGAGGTGGTGACCAGATGATCCCAACTGGCCTATATCTACCAAGCTCGCTACACGAACCTTGTTGAATTGCACCTATAGTGATTCCTGACAGAGAGACACACACAACAATGAAGGGAGATGCAACACATGGAGACGACAACACATACAGCTAGTCCATTACTCTCCTCCAGTCAAATGACAAGAAATATATTTTCAGAATTTTCTAAATTATGAATACTTGTTATTTTAGTAGTGAATGTATGTGGAGAGTCCTGGACTGCCTACAGTACATGATGTAGATACATTCATTTCTTACCACTGGCCCTAGATCTCCCTTGTTGCCCTTGGGACCTGCAACAAACAAAGTGACAGTTATTTTCCTCAATAGGCTGGTATCTTGTATAAACAAACAATCTGAAGAGAAATATGAACTACTTTGGTCCAGTCATTACCACTGACAGGATTACATGCATCAGATGTGTCTACCATGATACAGCAACAGGATTACATGGATATCTTGACTGACAGCAATTATTTGCAACAGTGTTTGAGAAAAGATTACATTGTATCTCAACACTGAACAATAAAACAACACCATTTAGTGGCTGCTCAAACATGGTCGAACACAAATTATGGCAGCATTAACTAGGTATGAAGCATGATGCTATTGATGACATCAATAGGATTCCTGGCTTGTTTACACAACAGTTAGCCAAGTGATGATGGCTGTCCATTAGAGAGTGTAGCAGAGTTGTATTTAGTAAATAATCTTCTCTAATGGAAACGAAGTTGTGAGGAAAGATGTTGTCAGATACTTTGCTTCATCAGGGAGCAGCGATTGCTGAAGGCAAACAGTCTATGGGGAGGAACAACCACCTGGAGCTCTGGGTGGGAGACACTCAAGTTCACCACCTTTTCAACACATAATATATTTTGTGCAATTTTTCAGAAACACCTGTGACAACTAGGGTGATTCACTCTAAGAAAATGGTTGTAATGTATGTAATTTCAACCTAGTCACAGATACAGACTGTGTGCTGGGCATGCAGTCAACCAACGGACACACCAGGGAAAAACTGACTGACAAAAGCATGGGGAAAACATTCAACACACCACGACATATAGCTTCAGTCATCCATCTGCCAACTGTAACCATTTCTCCATGCTGAAATAGACTTAGATATTGGTCCTTGTAGCAACATGTTCCTGACACAAATCATCCCCTTATCTTCTAAATCACATCCTCTCAATACAAATCTCAATACTTTTCATGCATTATCTCCCAGTCTCCAGGCAATCTGGAATATTTCATCTTCTTCCTGTCAGTCTCACCATCTTTACACGAGTTCCCCCTCTGAACGCCCTCTAATCTCATTCCATAACCTGCCACACTGTCATCTCCAACCCACAACACTCTCATCCCCAAAATATGACAATCTCATTCATCCCTTAACTCCCCCAAATGTTCACAATGTCATGCCCTAAACTCCCATCTGAATCCTACACATCTAAACTCAGTCTCCAACTCACACCAATCTCCTGGCACAAATCACCACTCACCCTTCTACTTAGAATCACCCAGCCGATATCTCCCTGAACAGTAGATAACCATTCATTACTCTCTCCTCCCAAGATTATCCACATACAACGGCCATCTCCCTGTTTCCCTGAATGCAAGTAACCTATATCTTCAAGCGCCTGTTACCAAATGGCTTAAATCAATTTCAGATCTTTATATGTATCAAGTGGCTCGTAACTGCATGTGGAGTATTGACAAGGCGACCACACCACTGGTTGTTGTACATCCCCAGTGTCCTGACGTATGTCTCGCCCATACTTATCAGGGTATACAAGTGTCTGTGAGGGAGATAAGCTCTCTGCCTCATTACTCTGTAACTACTATTAGCCCAGCTCCTCCAATTACACTCAACTCAAATATCTCTATTGCTTTTTCACATTTGTGTGGAATGCGAGACTGCTTGCAGAGTGTGCACCAGAGGATTGGAGAGACTCGATGTAGCAATTGTAGTACAATGTTTCCTCCTCAATTCAGTGACTCTTGATCCAGATAAATCTCATGCTATTGTACCTGCCTCTCCCCTCCAAGCCCTCCCTCCCTACCCCCTGTGGGATGAATCAGGAACTTGATATACAACACCCACAGGGTTCAATATCTCTGACTAATTCTGAAGCAGAATTGACAGAATTTCCCAGTCACTCTGGTGAATTAATCATTTAATTCTTTTGAAGGCATTTTTTTCACAATGAACATTAATTCCATTAATGTAGTTCATAAATTAGTGATGCCGTCAAAGGCGTTGAGTGCAATCACTGATGAGACAACACACCTTGACGCCAGGTAGTCACCAGGTAATACAATAGCTGACATGATGACATTGTTCCACTCAGGTAGGCGTTCACCATGCAGTAACACAATCAGTTCTAAAACCATGTCAGGTAATCAACTCTTTGCATTAAAAATACTACAAATTCTGTGAAAACCGACTTGGTTGCCTGTCAGTACTGGGTATTTGGTGGACAAGCAGAATACCTGGGTGCAGGCTGTTAACATTCTCCTTCACCAAGGATGCTGCTAGCAGTGCCTCTTGTTTCACACACGACCGAAGCGAGACTGATGCTCTACATTAACTGTCCAACATTGCTTGTAAGACATGTAGGGGTCACAGAGACTGGTTCCAAGTATCAAATCTTGTTCATCTACAGACATCGCACTGCCCACAATCCAATGTGTATCAACCCATGGTAACTGCTGTGTCATGCACACATTTTCACCTGCCAATTCCCAGAGTCCTACACTGTCCTTCAACAGGATCTCCTACCCATCCAACCATCACTACCACACAGTTCTACCCATCCAACCATCACTGCCACACAGATCCTCTACCCATCCAACCATCACTGTCACACAGATCTTTTACCCATCCAACCATCACGGTCACACAGATCTTATACCCTTCCAACCAGCACTGTCACACAGATCTTCTACCCATCCAACCATCACGGTCATGCAGATCTTATACCCTTCCAACCATCACGGTCACACAGATCTTATACCCTTCCAACCAGCACTGTCACACAGATCTTTTACCCATCCAACCATCACGGTCACACAGATCTTATACCCTTCCAACCAGCACTGTCACACAGATCTTCTACCCATCCAACCATCACTGCCATACAGATCTTATATACCTTTCCAACCATCACTGTCAAACAGATCCTCTACCCATCCAACCATCACTGTCACACAGATCATATAACCTTCCAGTCATCACGGTCAAACAGATCTTCTACCCATCCAACCATCACTGCCACACAAATCTTCTGCCCTTCCAAACATCACTGTCAAACAGATCCTCTACCCATCCAACCATCACTGTCACACAGATCATATAACCTTCCAGTCATCACGGTCAAACAGATCTTCTACCCATCCAACCATCACTGCCATACAGATCTTATATACCCTTCCAGTCATCACAGTCAAACAGATCTTCTACCCATCCAACCATCACTGCCACACAAATCTTCTGCCCTTCCAAACATCACTGTCACACAGATCATATAACCTTCCAGTCATCACGGTCAAACAGATCTTCTACCCATCCAACCATCACTGCCACACAAATCTTCTGCCCTTCCAAACATCACTGTCAAACAGATCCTCTACCCATCCAACCATCACTGTCACACAGATCATATAACCTTCCAGTCATCACGGTCAAACAGATCTTCTACCCATCCAACCATCACTGCCATACAGATCTTATATACCCTTAAAGTCATCACAGTCAAACAGATCTTCTACCCATCCAACCATCACTGCCACACAAATCTTCTGCCCTTCCAAACATCACTGTCAAACAGATCCTCTACCCATCCAACCATCACTGTCACACAGATCATATAACCTTCCAGTCATCACGGTCAAACAGATCTTCTACCCATCCAACCATCACTGCCATACAGATCATATACCCTTCCAGTCATCACTGTCACACAGATCTTCTAAACATCCAACCAGCACTGCCACACCAATCTTCTGCCCTTCCAACCATCACAGTCAAACAGATCTTCTACCCATCCAACCATCACTGCCACACAAATCTTCTGCCCTTCCAAACATCACTGTCACACAGATCATATAACCTTCCAGTCATCACGGTCAAACAGATCTTCTACCCTTCCAACCATCACTGTCACACAGATCATATAACCTTCCAGTCATCACGGTCAAACAGATCTTCTACCCATCCAACCATCACTGCCACACAAATCTTCTGCCCTTCCAAACATCACTGTCAAACAGATCCTCTACCCATCCAACCATCACTGTCACACAGATCATATAACCTTCCAGTCATCACGGTCAAACAGATCTTCTACCCATCCAACCATCACTGCCATACAGATCTTATATACCCTTCCAGTCATCACAGTCAAACAGATCTTCTACCCATCCAACCATCACTGCCACACAAATCTTCTGCCCTTCCAAACATCACTGTCACACAGATCATATAACCTTCCAGTCATCACGGTCAAACAGATCTTCTACCCATCCAACCATCACTGCCATACAGATCTTATATACCCTTCCAGTCACCACAGTCAAACAGATCTTCTACCCATCCAACCATCACTGCCACACAAATCCTCTACCCATCCAACCATCACTGTCACACAGATCATATAACCTTCCAGTCATCACTGTCAAACAGATCTTCTACCCATCCAACCATCACTGCCATACAGATCATATACCCTTCCAGTCATCACTGTCACACGGATCTTCTAAACATCCAACCAGCACTGCCTCACAAATCTTCTGCCCTTCCAACCATCACTGTCAAACAGATCCTCTACCCATCCAACCATCACTGCCATACAGATCTTATATACCCTTCCAACCATCACTGTCAAACAGATCCTCTACCCATCCAACCATCACTGCCATACAGATCTTATATACCCTTCCAGTCATCACGGTCAAACAGATCTTATACCCTTCCAACCATCACTGTCACACAGATCTTCTACCCATCCAACCATCACTGCCATACAGATCTTATATACCCTTCCAGTCATCACGGTCAAACAGATCTTATACCCATCCAACCATCACTGTCACACAGATCTTCTACCCATCCAACCATCACTGTCACACAGATCTTCTACCCATCCAACCATCACTGCCATACAGATCTTATATACCCTTCCAAACATCACTGTCACACAGATCTTCTACTCATCCAACCATCACTGCCACACAGATCTTATATACCCTTCCAGTCATCACGGTCAAACAGATCTTATACCCTTCCAACCATCACTGCCACACAAATCTTCTACTCATCCAACCATCACTGCCATACAGATCTTATATACCCTTCCAAACATCACTGTCACACAGATCTTCTACTCATCCAACCATCACTGTCACACAGAATATATAACCTTCCAGTCATCACGGTCAAACAGATCTTCTACCCATCCAACCATCACTGCCACACAAATCTTCTGCCCTTCCAAACATCAATGTCAAACAGATCCTCTACCCATCCAACCATCACTGTCACACAGATCATATAACCTTCCAGTCATCACGGTCAAACAGATCTTCTACCCATCCAACCATCACTGCCATACAGATCTTATATACCCTTCCAAACATCACTGTCACACAGATCTTCTACTCATCCAACCATCACTGCCATACAGATCTTATATACCCTTCCAGTCATCACGGTCAAACAGATCTTATACCCTTCCAACCATCACTGCCACACAAATCTTCTACTCATCCAACCATCACTGCCATACAGATCTTATATACCCTTCCAAACATCACTGTCACACAGATCTTCTACTCATCCAACCATCACTGTCACACAGAATATATAACCTTCCAGTCATCACGGTCAAACAGATCTTCTACCCATCCAACCATCACTGCCACACAAATCTTCTGCCCTTCCAAACATCACTGTCAAACAGATCCTCTACCCATCCAACCATCACTGTCACACAGATCATATAACCTTCCAGTCATCACGGTCAAACAGATCTTCTACCCATCCAACCATCACTGCCATACAGATCATATACCCTTCCAGTCATCACTGTCACACAGATCTTCTAAACATCCAACCAGCACTGCCACACCAATCTTCTGCCCTTCCAACCATCACTGTCACACAGATCTTATATACCCTTCCAAACATCACTGTCACACAGATCTTCTACTCATCCAACCATCACTGTCACACAGAATATATAACCTTCCAGTCATCACGGTCAAACAGATCTTCTACCCATCCAACCATCACTGCCACACAAATCTTCTGCCCTTCCAAACATCACTGTCAAACAGATCCTCTACCCATCCAACCATCACTGTCACACAGATCATATAACCTTCCAGTCATCACGGTCAAACAGATCTTCTACCCATCCAACCATCACTGCCATACAGATCTTATATACCCTTCCAGTCATCACAGTCAAACAGATCTTCTACCCATCCAACCATCACTGCCACACAAATCTTCTGCCCTTCCAAACATCACTGTCACACAGATCATATAACCTTCCAGTCATCACGGTCAAACAGATCTTCTACCCATCCAACCATCACTGCCATACAGATCTTATATACCCTTCCAGTCATCACAGTCAAACAGATCTTCTACCCATCCAACCATCACTGCCACACAAATCCTCTACCCATCCAACCATCACTGTCACACAGATCATATAACCTTCCAGTCATCACTGTCAAACAGATCTTCTACCCATCCAACCATCACTGCCATACAGATCATATACCCTTCCAGTCATCACTGTCACACGGATCTTCTAAACATCCAACCATCACTGCCTCACAAATCTTCTGCCCTTCCAACCATCACTGTCAAACAGATCCTCTACCCATCCAACCATCACTGCCATACAGATCTTATATACCCTTCCAACCATCACTGTCAAACAGATCCTCTACCCATCCAACCATCACTCCCATACAGATCTTATATACCCTTCCAGTCATCACGGCCAAACAGATCTTATACCCTTCCAACCATCACTGTCACACAGATCTTCTACCCATCCAACCATCACTGCCATACAGATCTTATATACCCTTCCAGTCATCACGGTCAAACAGATCTTATACCCATCCAACCATCACTGTCACACAGATCTTCTACCCATCCAACCATCACTGTCACACAGATCTTCTACCCATCCAACCATCACTGCCATACAGATCTTATATACCCTTCCAAACATCACTGTCACACAGATCTTCTACTCATCCAACCATCACTGCCATACAGATCTTATATACCCTTCCAGTCATCACGGTCAAACAGATCTTATACCCTTCCAACCATCACTGCCACACAAATCTTCTACTCATCCAACCATCACTGCCACACAGATCTTATATACCCTTCCAAACATCACTGTCACACAGATCTTCTACTCATCCAACCATCACTGTCACACAGAATATATAACCTTCCAGTCATCACGGTCAAACAGATCTTCTACCCATCCAACCATCACTGCCACACAAATCTTCTGCCCTTCCAAACATCACTGTCAAACAGATCCTCTACCCATCCAACCATCACTGTCACACAGATCATATAACCTTCCAGTCATCACGGTCAAACAGATCTTCTACCCATCCAACCATCACTGCCATACAGATCTTATATACCCTTCCAGTCATCACAGTCAAACAGATCTTCTACCCATCCAACCATCACTGCCACACAAATCTTCTGCCCTTCCAAACATCACTGTCACACAGATCATATAACCTTCCAGTCATCACGGTCAAACAGATCTTCTACCCATCCAACCATCACTGCCATACAGATCTTATATACCCTTCCAGTCATCACAGTCAAACAGATCTTCTACCCATCCAACCATCACTGTCACACAAATCCTCTACCCATCCAACCATCACTGTCACACAGATCATATAACCTTCCAGTCATCACTGTCAAACAGATCTTCTACCCATCCAACCATCACTGCCATACAGAAAACTGAGATCATATACCCTTCCAGTCATCACTGTCACACAGATCTTCTAAACATCCAACCAGCACTGCCTCACAAATCTTCTGCCCTTCCAACCATCACTGTCACACAGATCCTCTACCCATCCAACCATCACTGCCATACAGATCTTATATACCCTTCCAACCATCACTGTCAAACAGATCCTCTACCCATCCAACCATCACTGCCATACAGATCTTATATACCCTTCCAGTCATCACGGTCAAACAGATCTTATACCCATCCAACCATCACTGTCACACAGATCTTATACCCATCCAACCATCACTGTCACACAGATCTTCTACCCATCCAACCATCACTGCCATACAGATCTTATATACCCTTCCAAACATCACTGTCACACAGATCTTCTACTCATCCAACCATCACTGCCATACAGATCTTATATACCCTTCCAGTCATCACGGTCAAACAGATCTTATACCCTTCCAACCATCACTGTCACACAGATCTTCTACTCATCCAACCATCACTGCCATACAGATCTTATATACCCTTCCAGTCATCACGGTCAAACAGATCTTATACCCTTCCAAACATCACTGTCACACAGATCTTCTACTCATCCAACCATCACTGCCATACAGATCTTATATACCCTTCCAGTCATCACGGTCAAACAGATCTTATACCCTTCCAACCATCACTGCCATACAGATCTTATATACCCTTCCAAACATCACGGTCACACAGATCTTCTACTCATCCAACCATCACTGCCATACAGATCATATATACCCTTCCAAACATCACTGTCACACAGATCTTCTACTCATCCAACCATCACTGCCATACAGATCTTATATACCCTTCCAGTCATCACGGTCAAACAGATCTTATACCCTTCCAACCATCACTGTCACACAAATCTTCTACTCATCCAACCATCACTGCCATACAGATCTTATATACCCTTCCAAACATCACTGTCAAACAGATCTTCTACTCATCCAACCATCACTGCCATACAGATCTTATATACCCTTCCAGTCATCACGGTCAAACAGATCTTATACCCTTCCAACCATCACTGTCACACAGATCTTCTACCCATCCAACCATCACTGCCATACAGATCTTATATACCCTTCCAAACATCACTGTCACACAGATCTTCTACTCATCCAACCATCACTGCCATACAGATCTTATACACCCTTCCAGTCATCACGGTCAAACAGATCTTATACCCTTCCAACCATCACTGTCAAACAGATCTTCTACCCATCCAACCATCACTGCCATACAGATCTTATATACCCTTCCAAACATCACTGTCACACAGATCTTCTACTCATCCAACCATCACTGCCATACAGATCATATATACCCTTCCAAACATCACTGTCACACAGATCTTCTACTCATCCAACCATCACTGCCATACAGATCCTATATACCCTTCCAGTCATCACGGTCAAACAGATCTTATACCCTTCCAACCATCACTGTCACACAGATCTTCTACCCATCCAACCATCACTGCCATACAGATCTTATATACCCTTCCAAACATCACTGTCACACAGATCTTCTACTCATCCAACCATCACTGCCATACAGATCCTATATACCCTTCCAGTCATCACGGTCAAACAGATCTTATACCCTTCCAACCATCACTGTCACACAGATCTTCTACCCATCCAACCATCACTGCCATACAGATCTTATATACCCTTCCAAACATCACTGTCACACAGATCTTCTACTCATCCAACCATCACTGCCATACAGATCCTATATACCCTTCCAGTCATCACGGTCAAACAGATCTTATACCCTTCCAACCATCACTGTCACACAGATCTTCTACCCATCCAACCATCACTGCCACACAGAGAACTATCCCCAAACCACCCAGCAGTCACTGCCATCTCTGGTTTCATGTGACGGGTAAAGGGAATTAAAGAGTGATGAAACAAAGCATTAGCAAGCTCTGCCAACATAAATACAATTAGAACATGTTTTTGGTGTTTTTATCGCTGACTTGTGATCCTGACATAAGTGGTGAGGAGGAAACAACAGAGCATTACTGGGTAAAGAAGTGATAAGCCATCACCTCCGATGTAGAGGAGGAGCCAGATGTGGGCTTTGTACTGTAAGGCTTGGAGACAGGCCTGGTGGGGGCGGCTGTTCCTGGGAGCTAGACACTGGCAGACAGGTGGCACCGGCCCATCACAATTGCTGAACTCACAGCCTACACATTTAACTGTGGAAATTCTGCATAAAACTTAAACGTCTGGAAACTGGATTATATGGTTGTAGATCAAAGGTTTAGGCCTGCTGTTGCCTTCAGAGGAGGAAATTGGTTCTCTAGGCACTGCCATGATTGTGTCAACAAACAGGTTTATTCTTGATGTTATCAGCATCTTTGTAGACTTGTGTTATGAATAGATACAACCAGTTTGATGGGTTGCAACTTCTTCATTGAGAAAAGATTGATACTTGACCCTAACTGTGAAGAAACTGGCAGTGTTTACCTCTCGCCTTCAGGCAACAGATTCCAGCTATGTCTACAAGGCACGTATGCATCTGAACCAAAAGCTAGGGATTGATGTTATGAGCCTCTATCTTTCATTGCCATATCAACATGTTTGTGTATTTGGTATTTTGTGAAACAGGTAAGAACATTTGAATTATTGCAAAGAATGGCTGGTTGAGAGCAGATCAGTTCCATTGTGCTCATGGACGAAGAGAGCTGCAATACCTGGTCTGATGTGCCACAAGATGTATAATTTCCTGCCTGCATTGCAGGAAGTAGTAGACAGCACGAGGGAGGGTTCAGCCTCTATTTTTACCTTGATTAACGAGGCAGCATCATGCACAGGTATGACGAGGAGGCACAGCTGCCACAGACTGCGACCATTACACAAACATGCAAAAGTAACAAATCGATTATGACTTGATTTCTTGCTGCTGACATTTTTAACTGGAGAAGATGCTTTGAGCCATGGCGTCTTTTGTATAACGCTTCCCCCAGGTGGGACCCAACCTGCTTGAACAGCTTCCAAGAGGATGCCTTCATTCATTCATCCCACATCTATAATGAATGGCATTCATGTTCGATTTTTTGTTTCATGTTGCAGACTGAACTGAACACGTTGGAAAGTCTGGTCTGACTGTAATGAGGGCTGTCACAAGACACTCACAGACAGTGGGGCTGGCTGCTGGGCCAACCAGTGACACACACTTAAACATTGCTGCAGAACTATTTCATGTAATGATCAAAACAGGGAACCAGCACTAGATGTACAAGTACACTAGTATCATGTGCTTCAATGTACAATGGGTCAAAAGTTGACAGGAAAATCTGTGACATTCAAAGCCTGTGTTGAAATAAAGCTATAGTTATCATGCAGAGAAAGAAGTGCATGTATGTCTTGTATGAGTCAGTGATCAAGGGCTGATGTCAATGGATAAGAGGAATGTGTTTCCTGGCAACCTGGCAAGGAACCAAATGCAACTGCCCAGCCTTAGAAAGTGCTGAAGGATTATACCATATACACTCACAATAGATCCAGAAGGATTATACCATATACACTCACAAGAGATCCAGAAAGATTATACCATATACACTCACGACAGATCCAGAAGGATTACACCATATACACTCACAAGAGATCCAGAAGGATTATACTAAATACACCCATAGCAGATCCAAAAGGATTACACCATATACACTCACAAGAGATCCAGAAAGATTACAACATATACACTCACAACAGATCCAGAAAGATTACAACATATTCACTCACGAGAGATTCAGAAGGATTACACCATATAAACTCACAACAGATCCAGAAGGATTATACCATATACAAGGGACAACTGATCCAGAAGGAAATCGGTACACCAACCCAAACAGATTCAGAAGGACTGGAGAAGGCAAGAACACCTCAGTCTCTAGGCTGGTTTTTCAACAAAAATAGCAAGTGTAACAGATGCAAACATGTCAATGTATGATTACAAACTGCACCCTTCCTTTTCTCTAAAAGCTTAATGGTGCTTGACTTCCTGATATACATCCCATCTGAAGTTAGGAGTGGCTGGAAGTATATGTACCTACACACCTACTTGCAGCAGTACGTTAGTACCTACACACCTACATGCAGCAGTACGTTAGTACCTACACACAGCAGTGCATAAGTACAGTGCACCTACACACAGCAGTGCATAAGTACAGTGTACCTACACACAGCAGTGCCTAAGTACCTACACAACCAGTCACCAGTACCTACACAATCACTTATACGTACATACACAATCAGTCACAAGCACCTACACAATCAGTCACAATCAGTCACAAGTACCTACACAATCACTTATATGTACATACACAATCAGTCACAAGCACCTACACAATCAGTCATAATCAGTCACAAGTACCTACACAATCAGTCATAATCAGTCACAAGTACCTACACAATCAGTCACAATCAGTCACAAGTACCTACACAATCACTTATATGTACATACACAATCAGTCACAAGCACCTACACAATCAGTCATAATCATGATTACACGATGCCATTTTAGAAAGTGGTCAAATGCAACATATGTCATATTTGGGATTTCACTTTCTTGGTAAAGTACAAATTCTAGTACTTTTTTCGGTTGAGTCCCATCCGGGATTCGAACCCGCACCCTCAGAGTCAGGCACCTAATCGCCAGCACACAAAGTCAGCCGCCTAGCCCGCTCAGCCACCGCGACTTCCACAAAGGCGGCTGACTTTGTGTGCTGGCGATTAGGTGCCTGACTCTGAGGGTGCGGGTTCGAATCCCGGATGGGACTCAACCGAAAAAAGTACTAGAATTTGTACTTTACCAAGAAAGTGAAATCCCAAATATGACATATGTTGCATTTGACCACTTTCTAAAATGGCATCGTGTAATCATAGCTTTCGGCCGTGGGAGCCGTGCCAATTTACACTCATCAGAGGGGTACACAAAGTACGCAGTCTAGACTACCAGTTGTCCGACTTTCATTTTGTGGAAGTCGCGGTGGCTGAGCGGGCTAGGCGGCTGACTTTGTGTGCTGGCGAATAGGTGCCTGACTCTGAGGGTGCGGGTTCGAATCCCGGATGGGACTCAACCGAAAAAAGTACTAGAATTTGTACTTTACCAAGAAAGTGAAATCCCAAATATGACATATGTTGCAGTCATAATCAGTCACAAGTACCTACACAATCAGTCACAATCAGTCACAAGTACCTACACAATCACTTATATGTACATACACAATCAGTCACAAGCACCTACACAATCAGTCATAATCAGTCACAAGTACCTACACAATCACTTATATGTACATACACAATCAGTCACAAGCACCTACACAATCAGTCATAATCAGTCACAAGTACCTACACAATCAGTCATAATCAGTCACAAGTACCTACACAATCAGTCACAATCAGTCACAAGTACCTACACAATCACTTATATGTACATACACAATCAGTCACAAGCACCTACACAATCAGTCATAATCAGTCACAAGTACCTACACAATCAGTCACAATCAGTCACAAGTACCTACACAATCAGTCACTAGTACCTACACAATCAGTCACAAGTACCTACACAATCAGTCACAAGTACCTACACAATCAGTCACTAGTACCTACACAATCAGTCACAAGTACCTACACAATCAGTCACAAGTACCTACACAATCAGTCACAAGTACCTACACAATCAGTCACAAGTACCTACACAATCAGTCACTAGTACCTACACAATCAGTCACAAGTACCTACACAATCAGTCACAAGTACCTACACAATCAGTCACTAGTACCTACACAATCAGTCACAAGTACCTACACAATCAGTCACAAGTACCTACACAATCAGTCACTAGTACCTACACAATCAGTCACAAGTACCTACACAATCAGTCACAAGTACCTACACAATCAGTCACAAGTACCTACACAATCAGTCACAAGTACCTACACAATCAGTCACTAGTACCTACACAATCAGTCACAAGTACCTACACAATCAGTCACAAGTACCTACACAATCAGTCACAAGTACCTACACAATCAGTCACAAGCACCTACACAATCAGTCACTAGTACCTACACAATCAGTCACAAGTACCTACACAATCAGTCACTAGTACCTACACAATCAGTCACAAGTACCTACACAATCAGTCACAAGTACCTACACAATCAGTCACTAGTACCTACACAATCAGTCACAAGTACCTACACAATCAGTCACAAGTACCTACACAATCAGTCACAAGTACCTACACAATCAGTCACAAGTACCTACACAATCAGTCACAAGTACCTACACAATCAGTCACAAGTACCTACACAATCAGTCACTAGTACCTACACAATCAGTCACAAGCACCTACACAATCAGTCACTAGTACCTACACAATCAGTCACAAGCACCTACACAATCAGTCACTAGTACCTACACAATCAGTCACAAGTACCTACACAATCAGTCACTAGTACCTACACAATCAGTCACAAGTACCTACACAATCAGTCACAAGTACCTACACAATCAGTCACTAGTACCTACACAATCAGTCACAAGTACCTACACAATCAGTCACAAGTACCTACACAATCAGTCACAAGTACCTACACAATCAGTCACTAGTACCTACACAATCAGTCACAATCAGTCACAAGTACTTACACAATCAGTCACAATCAGTCACAATCAGTCACTAGTACCTACACAATCAGTCACAAGTACCTACACAATCAGTCACAAGTACCTACACAATCAGTCACTAGTACCTACACAATCAGTCACAATCAGTCACAAGTACTTACACAATCAGTCACAATCAGTCACAATCAGTCACTAGTACCTACACAATCAGTCACTAGTACCTACACAATCAGTCACAAGTACCTACACAATCAGTCACTAGTACCTACACAATCAGTCACAAGTACCTACACAATCAGTCACAAGTACCTACACAATCAGTCACAAGTACCTACACAATCAGTCACTAGTACCTACACAATCAGTCACAATCAGTCACAAGTACTTACACAATCAGTCACAATCAGTCACAATCAGTCACAAGTACCTACACAATCAGTCACTAGTACCTACACAATCAGTCACAATCAGTCACAAGTACTTACACAATCAGTCACAATCAGTCACAATCAGTCACAAGTACCTACACAATCAGTCACTAGTACCTACACAATCAGTCACAATCAGTCACAAGTACTTACACAATCAGTCACAATCAGTCACAATCAGTCACAATCAGTCACAAGTACCTACACAATCAGTCACAAGCACCTACACATGTACAACCATGAGGAATGTTCTGAATACAGCCAGTTATATATATAAATATGTCTCATCATTTTAGCTGAACACGGACTTCCATTTAAGTTATGCAACCCTTCTCATTATCAGTCCTTCAATATGCTGTCAAGAACAAACACTTCTTGTTAACCTAATTGCTAAATGTTTGCTAAAAAATATACTCAGCTATGAGCATCAAAGATTCTCCCAAATCATCCTATAATAATATTTTCTCAAGTCAGAGCTCCTTGATGATCCATTCACTGGCTGTCTTCCATGGTAACAATCAATGATGAAAGTAATATACAGGGAGTCTCCAAATACAAGCCACATCCCAGTCGGAGATTGCATGACAGAGAACCAACATGGCTGTCCAGAGTAAACAGAAGTGTGTTCTACTGTCTGCATCTGCATCAAGAAATAGAAAGTAATCTGAGTCGAGGACAACACAGTGGACATGTTCCCATGTTAGGGAGCAGTGTGGCGACTACATGGGAAGGGGAAAGTCATTACTAAACATCACTCTTACACAATGGCAGTTAATTACCCACCGACTCGCCTTGCCAGAATGTTTGTATTAGACAGCAAGTCATCAGACGTTTCTCCCCTACCTACATGTGGCGTCCTATTCCACAATTAAACAGTCTTGTGCAAGTTTATCTTCTCCTAATACAAGCTACTCTATACACAGTGCAGCAAGATGGCAGTGTTGATCTGCACTTCCTTTATCAAGATGGCTACTGGTGTTGGCTTTGTGTGTTTAGACAGATCGTAACATGGCCCTGATGGTCACAGATAAATCTTAATTAACAACATCAAGTGTTTATACAAGGCAATTATCTACTTATGTAAGAATAAACATAGGCCTGCAGTGAAGGCAGTTTGGCCTTTTGCATCAGTAACACAGACCCTATAGCCATCTAACATGATAACTCAATCAATGACATCTTTTTGTGCACATAAATAACATGATATGCAACAGACATATTGACTGATGATCATATATCTAGTTCTGTGGGTGGTATGTAGATAATAAGTGCAGTCTCAGTCAACTTCAAAGACAGACATATTGAAATATATCAATATCCAGATATATTGCAAGTTCAGTATAACGTCAATGGATTGTGTTAGGAGAAGGATGCAGTACACTGGGACTGATGAAGGAAGGATGCAGTACATTAAGACTGTCTAGGGAGAAAGATGCAGCACACTGGGAGTGTTAGAAGGATGCAGTATACTAGGACTATGTTGGGAGAAGAATGCAGCACATTGGGACTGTGTTGGAAAAAGGATGCAGCACAATGTTACTGTGTTGAGAGAAGGTTCTCTGTATAGGGGACTGTGTTGAGAGAAGGTTGCAGTATAGGGGACTGTGTTGATAGAAGGTTGCACCATAGGGGACTGTGTTGAGAGAAGGTTGCAGCATAGGGGACTGTGTTGAGAGAAGGTTGCAGTATAGGGGACTGTGTTGATAGAAGGTTGCAGCATAGGGGACTGTGTTGATAGAAGGTTGCAGTATAGGGGACTGTGTTGAGAGAAGGTTGCAGTATAGGGGACTGTGTTGATAGAAGGTTGCAGCATAGGGGACTGTGTTGAGAGAAGGTTGCAGTATAGGGGACTGTGTTGATAGAAGGTTGCAGCATAGGGGACTGTGTTGAGAGAAGGTTGCAGTATAGGGGACTGTGTTGGGAGAAGGATGCAGTACATTGGGACCGTTTTGAGATGGATACAGTATAGACAGTGCACAGTCTGTGCAGAAGGAAGCAGTATTGGGAACTAATGTTAGGATGCAGCATAGTGTGCCCATGTTGGGAGAAGGATGCAGCATAGTGGACCTATGTTGGGACAAGGATGCAGTAAATTTGGAATTGTTGGGATAGAGGTGCAGCACACATGGACTGTGTTGGGACAAGGATGCAGTAAATTTGGAATTGTTGGGATAGAGATGCAGCACACATAGACCATGTTGGGACTAGGATGCAGTGCACTACAACTGTACTAGAAGAAGGATGTCACCATGGTTGGCTGTGAAATCTCTGGTTAGCAGTATTTTAGCCACACATGCAAAGACCACCACAATTTATTTATCACTTGTCCATTTTGTTGTAATGCTATGGTTAAGTTAGGATGGGGCTAATGCTAACACTGCATGTGCAGTGTTGATCAGAAAATTGAACACAGTCTTCAGGTAACAGATTGCTGAGTGTCAAATAGATACATATCTATCTTCAGTGATTTACACAGCTGGTGCATACAGGATATAAACCATGGGGTGCATATGTGTGCATAGATACACAGCTGGTGCATACAAGATATAAACCACTGGGTGCATATGTGTGCATGGATACACAGCTGGTGCATACAGGATATAAACCATTGAGTGCATATGTGTGCATAGATACACAGCTGGTGGATAAGGATATAAACCATTGGGTGCATATGTGTGCATAGATACACAGCTGGTGCATACAGGATATAAACCATTGGGTGCATATGTGTGCATAGATACACAGCTGGTGTATAAGGATATAAACCATTGGATGCATATGTGTGCATAGATACACAGCTCGTGTATAAGGATATAAACCACTGGGTGCATGTGTGTACATAGATACACAGCTGATGTATAAGGATATAAACCACTGGGTGCATGTGTGTGCATAGATACACAGCTGGTGTATAAGGATATAAACCACTGGGTGCATGTGTGTGCATAGATACACAGCTGGTGTATAAGGATATAAACCACTGGGTGCATGTGTGTACATAGATACACAGCTGGTGTATAAGGATATAAACCACTGGGTGCATGTGTGTACATAGATACACAGCTGGTGTATAAGGATATAAACCACTGGGTGCATGTGTGTGCATAGATACACAGCTGGTGTATAAGGATATAAACCACTGGGTGCATGTGTGTACATAGATACACAGCATATATATATATATATAGTTATATAAGCCAATGGGTGTCAGTATGGACATAGATACAAAGCTGGAGTTTACAGGGATATAAGCCACTGGGTGTATAGACAGATACCGATACATAGCTTGTGTAAACTGGGATATAAGCCACTGGGTGTATAGACAGATACCGATACATAGCTTGTGTAAACAGGGATATAAGCCACTGGGTGTATAGACAGATACCGATACATAGCTTGTGTAAACTGGGATATAAGCCACTGGGTGTATGCATAGATATAGATACAAAGCTGGTGTATATAGGGATATAAGTCACTGGGTGCACACATAGATATATATACAAAGCTAGTGTATACAGGATATAAGTCACTGGGTGCAAATTTATGCCAGCCTTTTCTTGTGTTTCATCACGACACTTGACTGAATAATTTTGATAATATTCAGCTGGTGGTTATTGCAGGACATGTCAGGATCTGTGGTGGGTGATACACCTCACACTGAGGCTGATCTCAAGAATCACACTCTTGTGACCTCAACCCTCAAACATTAGTCAAAAACATTATTAACCTCCCTGTTGACAGGTTTGAGAGATAACAACCCTCTCTCAGTCTTGTGCCTCCATGCTGCACATTAGGACACATTAGGGGGCAGGGACATCATGTGGCGGGGAGGAACCTGCTGAAACCTTCTTATATCTCAACATTCCTCTACAGCATTTTCACTCAGATTGTGTTTCCCCTTACTTCTCTTCTCCATCCATACACAAAGATCCCCTCAGATACCCTGTCCCCTAACACAAGCCCCCACCCTATCATGACCCCCTTGCCCCTCCCGCAGGTTCTTGTCAGTCTACCAGAGATAAAATGTTGTGTGCTTAGATGGCAGCAGGATGTCATAAGTCACAGCAGGACACACTGGTCAGAGCAGGACAACAGCCACAGATGTAGAGAATGTCTATCATGTCATATTGTGTATGTACCCTCAAAACACTCAGAGACAACATAACTGGTCCATAGAACTCTCACAGACAACCAAGTCCTTACAATGCTCAGAAACAACACAACCAGGTCCTCACAACACTCATAGACAACACAAGCAGGTCCTCACAACACTCAGAGACAACACAAACAGGTCCTCACAACACCCAGAGACAATGCAAACAGGTCCTCACAACACCCAGAGACAACACAAACAGGTCCTCACAACACCCAGAGACAATGCAAACAGGTTCTCACAACACTCAGAGACAATGCAAATAGGTCCTCACAACACCAAGAGACAACACAAACAGGTCCTCACAACACTCAGAGACAACACAAACAGGTCCTCATGACACTCAGAGACAACACAAACAGGTCCTAACAATACCCAGCGACGACACAACCAGGTCCTGCCAGCCCTCAGAGAGAACACAACCAGATTCACAGAACACTCATAGCCAACGCAACCAGGTCCAAGTGGTACCATTAAGCTTGATAAAATAAAATACTACAGAAGGTTAAAGGTAACACACAACTTCTACAATCCACTTACATCTGAAACAGTGAATGTTTGCCATAACTGTAAGAACTCTTGGCTCTGAAGAACTGTACTTGACAGTATTGTCAGTGGTGGACCTCCTGTACTCACATGGTATGATCATACAGTGTGTGAGGTAACCCTATGTCTTGTTTTGACTCAACACAAACTGACAAGTATACATCATTACAATATTCTATCCATGCCAGAGTGAACCCAGTAAATAAAACATATCTGAGAACTGATAGTAGAGAAAAGACAACATGAGTCGTCCAGCTGTGTTTACCTACTGTTACATATGTACATGTTTGTCCATGGCACCACTGTTGTTTGCCTGAACAATGATCAAATGCCTCATGTCACACCATCCACATCAAGCAATCCTGTCCTCTACCATCGAGCAATCCTGTCCTCTCATGTCCTATAAATCGAGCAACCCTATTCTCTGCCATTAAGCAGTCCTCGTCTGTACCAGCAAGCAACCCTGTCCTCTACTATCTGGCAATCCTGTTTCTACCATTAAGTAATCCCATCCTCTACCAACAAGCAATCCTGTCCTCGACCATTAAGCAATCCTTGATGCTGGAGTAGATTACAGCAGTCCTGTACTCTAGTATCAAGCATCCCTGTCCTCTACCATCAAGCATCCCTGTCCTCTACCATCAAGCAACCCTGTCCTCTACTATCTGGCAATCCTGTTTCTACCATTAAGTAATCCCATCCTCTACCAACAAGCAATCCTGTCGTCGACCATTAAGCAATCCTTGATGCTGGAGTAGATTACAGCAGTCCTGTACTCTAGTATCAAGCATCCCTGTCCTCTACCATCAAGCATCCCTGTCCTCTACCATCAAGCAACCCTGTCCTCTACTATCTGGCAATCCTGTTTCTACCATTAAGTAATCCCATCCTCTACCAACAAGCAATCCTGTCCTCGACCATTAAGCAATCCTTGATGCTGGAGTAGATTTCAGCAGTCCTGTTCTCTAGTATCAAGCATCCCTGTCTCTACCATCAAGCAGTCCTCTCCTCTACCATCAAGCAGTCCTCTCCTCTACCATCAAGCAGTCCTCTCCTCTACCATCAAGCATCCCTGTCCTCTACCATCAAGCAATCCTGTCCTCTACCATCAAGCAACTCTGGTCCTCTACCATCAAGCATCCTGTCCTCTACCATCAAGCAATCCTGTCCTCTACCATCAAGCAATGCTGTCCTCTACCATCAAGCATCCCTGTCTTCTACCATCAAGCAACTCTGTCCTCTACCATCAAGCATCCCTGTCCTATACCATCAAACATTTCTGTCCTATACCGTTAGGCTATCCTTGCTCTCATGAATGTTATGATGATGTTTTTCCAATCCATTTTTAACAATTTTATGTTATCATGAAGATCATTAATCTGAAATTTTTGGGCAATGGGAAATATTATGTTAATGCAATAAGCTAAATATGTCATACACCATGATTTTAGGTCCAAAGCGAAGTTGTATTGTCACATGTGTTGCCCGTGTGAGAGAATTCTATTAGTTGTCTCCACATAGCTGGCAGATTAATGCGTCCCTCACATAGGAGATTTCATAATTAATGGGCGCATTCCGATACAGTCTTAGAAACACTTCCTGCACCATGACAGTCTAAAGTGACTTCTCATGTTACTCTTTCAATTTAAATTTCCAAAGTATCCAAGTAATCATAAATGATTAGCTTCATGTAAAGATTTTACTCATTAACCATAAAATTTAATTTGAATAATGTTTTGACAGTTTAGTTAACTTCTTTGCATGAATGCCAGCCACATGAGCCAGATGATGTGGAGCCTGCGGAGAGGCTGGCGGGATGTTACAGGTTCTATCTCAGCTTTGAGTTGGGGGGTGGCGGGTGAGGGGTGTGGGGTGGCAGGGTGGCAGGGTGGCAGGGTGGCGGGGTGGCAGGTGAGGAGTGTGGGGTGTGAGGTGTGTGGGGTGTGGGATGTGGGGTGTGTGGGGTGTGGTGTGGGGTAAGGGTGGGATGGGGGTGAATAAGGATGGGGTGCATGTAAAATGCAATGCATATTCTTTTTTAGGAAATATTTCTTCTCCTATGGAAAAGTTCCAAACATTATATGTTCAACGCTTTAAAAACAAAGATGTTTTTACAACATCAATGTATGCATAAACTTGGTAAAACCACATTTTTCCAAGGTTTCCTCAAAAGATGGAATGTATCTAATTTGAAATGGAATGCAAAACTCAATTTCCAAATGCTATTCAAAAGGAAACGATCATGGCTAAGAACAGTGATATGCTTAAACGATTTATCAGGCATGTATGTTTTGCTTGTAAATCAAAGGACTTATTGTTTTATCTGTAAAGCATTATTGAGTAGCATGTCATTCCATTCTTACCCATATTTCATTTCCATAATTGTTCTATTTTCCCTCCTGGGGAAAAGTTAGCTGTGATGGCAAATGTGAAATGACAGATTTGTTAAGAAAACTGAAAATATGTTCAGGAAGTGAAAAACATTTGGAAAATGCTTTCTAAAATAATTGATTCCAGTTTGTTTTAGGAATGTTTCTAGGTCACACAGAGGTCACAGGTCATTACAAGATAGTGGCTCCCCTTGTGGTGAGTTGTAATTTTCTGCACTTGCAACTAATTGCAAACAGATCCAGATGAGAGCCGTTAGACACAACATGGAGGACCAGTGAAGCTAGCCTAGACTAATAGACAGTCTCTGAAATGAACATATTTTACAGATAAAACAACTTGTACTAAAAAAGTAATAATATATATTTCTTTAATTTGATTTTTTTGTCTTTCATGACAGACCCTGCTGCCCTCAGACACAACATACAGGACCATTGAAGCCCAGTTTCCCTTTAGATACAACATACATACAGTATGAATATACAGAGAGGGACTAAGTCAGAGTCACTGCTGATTCAACATAATTTGACAACAACATACACCAAGTGGTTATATCTGTTAGTTAATTATATCCTTCAGACCAAGTGTTCTTGGTATAGTTGTCTGTGTATCACTGAAGCCTGACTTCTCTGTACACACAACACAGAGATAACATGGCTTCTGTCTAATATACTAGCTGTGTACATTGGTTTCCTAGTGTTTAGGGCCCACAACTCATCTCACTGTGATCTACATAAAAACACTGCCTCTTTAACACCGACACTGATGAACATGACAAGCTGTTATTATTCAAAACACAACATATTTGTACTTAAAAGCCCATCAAAGTGTTATTAGCTTTAAATGGTGTAGTGCAGGAGTGGTAATGTGAGACAGAGGTGTTGGGCTGAGGCAGATGTCTAATTGTCCCACACATATTGTAAACACCCATCTCTCCTCAGCTCACTACACCAATACATGTCCATCTCCACGCAATCATGCCACTATGGCTGACCGTGGTGGTGAAAATGTGTTAATTACACACTGGTTTGGTGCTGGAGGTAGCAGAGCTGATTAATTCCAGAACAGATAACTATGATTTCATCATGGTCACATGGTTGAGAAACTAGCACATGAATTTTTCTAGCACACTCCTACATTGATGAATTGTTCTACTCAAAGTACAATATTGATGAATCTTTCTAAACATACTTCAACAAAATGGATGAATCTTTCTACATAAGGGGTGGTGAGTTGGCCTGGTTGCTAATGCGTTTGTTTGTCACACTGAAGATCTGTGTTTGATTCTCCAAGTGGTTTCAAGGTGTGAAGCCCATTTCTAGTGTTCCCAGCCATGATATTTCTGAAATACTGCTAAAAGTGGCATAAAAGTAATTCACTCACTTCCTACATAAGGTAAAACAGTTTGTACAACAATATAGATATGTATTCCACCATGGATGCACTAGGTCAGCCTGTCTGACAAGCAACTCAACATTTTCATAAGTGAGCCATACTAATCACTGACTGCTGCTGCCGTTACTGCACACCTACATTCATCTTGTCACTAGCTCACACACTGGGCTGGTCGTTTCAGATGCTTTTCCAAAACTGTTACTGATATCAAGTGTTTCTAGACATGGGTAATGTGTCCACATAAATAATACCATACTCATTTGTGTGTGTATTTCTGTGATGTGGAAGTCCTGTCTTATCAACACCATGTGGGGAGAAGCTGACTGCGATCTCACCCAGATTTAATGGGGGTCTTCCCTATCCTACCAGTTGTCAACATAAATAACATCTCCTCCTCAGCCTCATCAGCCACACAAATACCTCAATAATGGCCCAAAAAAATATGTGGCCATTCATCTCCCGCCTCGTAGGCATATTTCATTTTATCATCCAGCATTCAAATGTCAGGAATGAATGTATACCCAAATTATGGCTGTTTATCACTGAGTTTATCCAAGAGATGTATTTACATGGACCTTTAAGGTACAGGACATGTAAACAGCTTCAACGGGTCAACCTGAGGCATAAGTGACTTCTACTGCTGCCTCTGTTTGCAGACAGTCTGTATGGAGGTGTGAGCGGAGATACTCTGTCTGCCTGGTACCACCACCAACCATTACAACTGTCTGACCACTTGACCTCCCCTACAACAAGTATGAAGCCATTTTATTCCAAAACTGTATCACAATCCGTCATCACATATAATATTCACTGTCTCTTGCAAGGATTAACATGGAATTCAAATTACAAGTAAATTGAGCATCATTCAAACAGATTATTATTCTATTGGTTTGTAAACTATGTAAATAAGTATAGATGAGTGGGTCATATGAAAAGGTTCTGCTCTCGATTTTGATGTTAATATAAGTCTGTGACTGGTTGTATTACAAGTAGCTAGATGGGGTGTCAGATGTTGTGTGTGGCTGAACGAATGTGCTCTGCTTGTCATCTGTTGGTTACACCCTTGGCCCCACCACAGCTGTCGGGGTAGTGGATAGTTCCCTCCTCACATTAGTTGAGATAGCTGGATAATGGTATCGGATTTTCTTCCCCACTACTCACTATGCCATACAAGCAACAAACAACAACAAACCACAGACTTATCCTGATCTCTGTATGAAACAAACCTGGTTGTTGCTGGAAGTCACTATAGCACTGAGAATACAAATATGTCCGAAATCCAAATGTAAGTCTCTCAAGAATATTTACGTTCAAATCTATTAATAATCTTGACAAATTTTATGGATAACAACCCTGCTTGACAACCATACAAGAAACCTTACACTTGCAAAAGAAAAGAAAGTTGTTATCCATACAGCTTGTCTCTATTGTACCTCCCAACTTCTAAAATACCATTCAAAGAAGATACTAATGTTTTTGCATTCTGTTATGTCACCGCAGTGTTTGCAGATGTCATCGTACTATCTGGTAATGCCAGTGTATTGTTTTCTGATGTCAGTGTACTGTTTGACTAACAATCCATTATTTGATGAAACACTGCATTATGTGATGTCACTGCATTGTTTGGTGTTGCCATTGCATTGTATTTTTGTGCCAGTGCATTGTTTGGTGATGTCATTGCATTGTTTGGTGATGTCATTGCATTGTTTGGTAATGTATTTGCATTGTCTGGTGATGTCAGTGCATTGTCTGGTGATGTCAGTGTTTTGTTGAATGATGTCTTTGCATCGTTTGATGATGTCAATGCATTGTTTGGTGATGTCAGTGCCTTGTTTGGATATCAATACATTATTTGATTAAACACTGCATTGTGTGATGTCATTTCATGTATTGATGAAGTGTTTGCATTGTCCGATGATGCCTTTGTTTCTGCGAAAGGACAACCCCAAACTCTGCAGTGATATTCTAGTTATATCACTGATACAAGTGGCTATCTCACAGGCAGTGTATATCAACCAGGAACATGCTGACTGACCAGCAATCACATCTCAGGTATTCCAGGGCAAAGTTCATCAAGGGAGTTTGCATGTGTAAAGAGTGTAGAATGGAAATGCTGTACAGGTGACTGGTGGCCAGGAATGTGTCTGTTTTCCTCATCACCCAGCCATGACTGGACACCTTCAACCATTATCTCCAGGTGCTTGCCTCCACAGCCTCTGTCAAGTTCACAGGCTCATCTCCTGCCACCAGGGGGATGTATTTACAAGTGTGAAGGCAGTTGAGCTTGACTGAATGCAACATTCCATGTTGTACGGACAACCTACCGTGGGGGCATCGTATTCAGGGTAGGGAAATATATGAGTCTGAGAATATTACCCTTCAGTGGACTGGTTTCTAAGTTTTGGGGTTGAATATACATCAACATTTATGTCTAGACAGGTGTAGATCAATGTCCACAACATGAAAAGCTCCTCTGTTTGATGATGATGACGTTGATGCATATATCACAGTTTTACAGTTCTGATCTTTTCGCTTGGCAAGCTTGGCCATCAGGTAATAGCTACAAAATTTAGCCACAGGTGTCTTGGCGACATTGTAAGTAAAGACTAAGTGAGTCCAGTGCTGTTACATCGATTGCTGTAGTCACTCTCCATCCTCCTGACACATTCACTTCATCAAGCACAGCTGTGGCTGCAGGGTGGGTCGCTTTCATGACTAGTGACTGGCCATATACAATAATCAGGTCTGAACCTAGGAAAATGAGAAACTGATGAACAGATGCTCCTAGGCACACAGTGCAGGAAACAGGGGCACATCATTCCAGTAGTGGGTACAACATGTCTACTGGAATTGCTGTAGGTTCCAGTGCAGATGACTTGTTGGGGTGATCCAGTTCCTCTGACACCAGGTGAGGCTGTAGCATCTAGCCAAACATGCATCATACATGTGCACTCATTATCCCTGAGGTACAGACTCTAAAACACATGGTGCCATAGTTGAGAATATGAGTCTAAGATGGTGGCTGCCATATTTAGTTGTAGGACCTGTCATGGTATCACATCAGTACTGTGAATACATTCCCAGACAGTACTGGCAGTACAGATCTGTCAGTTTTGTCAGTACATCATTTGTATTGTCAGTACATCATCTGTCTGTATTGTCAGTACATCACCTGTCTGTATTGTCAGTACATCACCTGTATTGTGTTGCCAGTACATCATCTGTATTGTCAGTACATCATCTGTCTGTATTGTCAGTACATCACCTGTCTGCATTGTCAGTACATCACCCGTATTGTGTTGCCAGTACATCATCTGTATTGTCAGTACATCATCTGTCTGTATTGTCAGTACATCACCTGTATTGTGTTGCCAGTACATCATCTGTATTGTCAGTACATCATCTGTCTGTATTGTCAGTACATCACCTGTCAGTACATCATCTGTCAGTTTTGTCAGTACATCACCTGTATTGTGTTGCCAGTACATCATCTGTATTGTCAGTACATCATCTGTCTGTATTGTCAGTACATCACCTGTCTGCATTGTCAGTACATCATCTGTCTGTATTGTCAGTACATCACCTGTCTGTATTGTCAGTACATCATCTGTCTGTATTGTCAGTACATCACCTGTCTGTATTGTCAGTACATCACCTGTCTGCATTGTCAGTACATCATCTGCCTGTGTTGTCAGTACATCATCTGTCTGTGTTGTCAGTACATCATCTGTCTGTATTGTCAGTACATCATCTGTCTGTGTTGTCAGTACATCTTCTGTCTGCATTGTCAGGACATCATCTGTCTGTGTTGTCAGTACATCACCTGTCTGTGTTGTCAGTACATCACCTGTCTGTATTGTCAGTACATCACCTGTCTGTCTTGAATGATGGGTGGCCACTGCATGAATATGAATATCATACCTGCAGAGTCTGCTGACAAAGACATCATGAAGATTGTCACTTGGAACATCATACCTGCACATTCCACTGACAATGTCTGGAACATCATACCTGCACATTCCACTGACAATGTCTGGAATGTCATACCTGCACATTCCACTGACAATGTCTGGAATGTCATTCCTGCACATTCCATTGACAATGTCTGGAATGTCATTCCTGCACATTCCACTGACAATGTCTGGAATGTCATACCTGCACATTCCATTGACAATGTCTGGAACGTCATACTTGCACATTCCACTGAAAATGCTGATGTTCTGACTGACCTCCCCTCAAGCAGGTAGAGTTCATAGGTCAGCACAGCACCAAGTGGCCATGTTCATTCTTTCATGTGCGGCTGCACATAAACTCCAGTGAAGTTTATGTAGATTCCAGGCTGCCTCCTAAACTGATGTGGTGGTTAATAGACAGTCATTATGCCACTCATACACTCTTGTCCTTCAAAGCATAGTTCATACTCTCTACCTGATTAGTCAAACTTGAAATTCTGACAACAAAGAAATTGTTGAAGCTGATAATTCAAACATATTTCTGGATTCAATTACTTTTCTGTGATCGACTTTCACTTAAGATTTCTTCATTGCCAGGATACATGTTGTTCCACTGTGCACTTGACACTTGACATTAGTGTGCTGTGTAGTGGGGGTGCATGTAGTGAGTCTGAGGGGGAAGGGGTGGACTGGGGAGGGGGACCACCACTAACAGGAGGAGCAGCCTTACCCTGGTTATACAGCTACAGTAATATTGGTTTAGGTGGAAGCGAAGCATGCCACACAGTGGCAGCGTGTTTCATGCGGTATCTCACACTTTGTCTACACAGCTTGGTGGAGCAGTTGTACACACAGAAACTGGTGTGTTGGGAAACATGGCTAAAAAAATGGACGAGACGAACCGAGAAATGTAGCGGGTTGAGTTGGTGTGGAACATGGCCATAAACATGGATAGGAAGAGTAGCCAGTGAGCTGGTTGCATGTGGGGTGAGACATTATGGGTTGGGTTAGAATGGGGTGAGACTGTCAGGGTGGGGTGAGACATTGTGGGTTGGGTGAGGGTGAGTACCCATTCAGCATACAAACCCATCAGTCACATTAACCTGGAGTATTAACCATTAAGTCCCCCAGCTGATCGGAGTGTGTGAGAAAACACACATTTGATATATGACCTGTCGATCTGTTAAACAACCATGCTTTTTACCCTAGAAGGAGTCTTCAATGTCTGTAGGCCTGGCTGTAACTGTGTGGGGGTAGGGTGAGAGTATGTCAGACCTGTGGGGCAAGTGGCGCCCCAGTGTTAACCCTGCCACACGGGAGATAACATACCTCATGGAGTATATCACTGCACTGCTTGTCCCAGTAATACAATCAAATCAACAATCTTAATAACCTGTGCCACACTGTTTCAACACCTGGTCAATTGTTCTGAGATACAAATATATATGCTGTGAACTGTCCATGAACTGTTTCATCTCTTAAGCATCTAGTTACAATAAAAAATCAAGTAGATAAACAGCACAAAACCCACATGTACCCTGTAAGTGTTATTCCATGGACAGTGACAATTTGAACTTCCATTTCCATCACTTTCTGTGTCCCTGTTCTCCAGACTGTGCTATGTCTAAACAACACATGGTATGATAAGCTTGAGCAGAGCCAAGACAGACACCTTGGCCAATCATCGTCATCAGTGGTGGCCTAAGATGGGGATGTCAGTGAGTTTGGTCAAGGGTTGGTTTGGACACTTTTCAGTGTTTGATACAAGCATGATAAGCAAGGCGATGATGCTCTCAAACCAAGAAACTTAATCTTAACAGATTGGGATTCAAACATGGTATACACAGGGACATAACAGCCAAGTGTGGCACCATGGTCCGTGGTGTAGCTCACAGTGTATCTACTGGACAGTTGACCAGTCTCTGTGAATATTTAGAGCAGGAATATTGAAACCAGGATGTACTGTTCATGAGAGGAACAATGCCCTTGTCACAGATTAGGCAATTTCAGTTTACACTCAGCGATGAATCAAGTTTACATTTTCTGCATGCTCTAAATCTCACATTCACAAACATGCCATTTCAAATTAAATGAAGTATTTTGTTTCTATTGAAACTATATATTTTCTAAGACTATGTTTTCATCTGGAAGTGTTTAGTGGCATTCCAAGTATGCTTACATTTCCACTCATTACCACCAAAATTTCCCAATCAAATTCAGTTCCTGCCAAACTGATATATGGAGGTATTTTTTATTATTCTTGGATTCCTTCAGGATGTGCAAAAATAGAAGATTCCAGTGAATTATATGCATTTGAAACAAGATACCTCAACAGTTGGTACAATTACTCAGAATGAAAAAGGTGGAGATTTAGTACACTGGTAATGATTGCTGATGAGATATGCAGTCCATTTAGCCGTGCTTCTTGCAAAAGCATAGAGCTGCCAGGTGAGATGCAAGAGCACAGAGCTGCCAGGTGAGATGTGAGAGCACAGAGCTCTATTGGTGGGCAGTATTGGTGGTAGTTGCAGCTGGGGTTGGCAGGGTAGTATTGGTGGTAGTTGCAGCTGGGGTTGGCAGGGCAGTATTGGTGGTAGTTGCAGCTGGGGTTGGCAGGGCAGTAGTGATGTTAGCTGCAGCTGCGGTTGGCAGAGCAGTAGTGACAGTAGCTGCAGCTGGGGGTTGGCAGCAAAGGGGGCTGGCGGGCCAGATTACTGATCTGTATTTGTGCAATGAGCATTTGATGAGGAAGTTAATGACTAGCACCTCACGCTGACTGCCAAGTTATTAAAATATCTCCTTCACAAGCACAGTGTACACTGACTGCATCTGAAACGCATTCATGAAGAATAAGCTTCAAATGTTCTATGCAGTGCAAAACATTTAACTCATAATAAAAGTTCCCCCAAAATGAAATGAAATGACAACAGATATCTTTGATCTTTCTGACTAGAACTTGTTTGAGAATGAATCTTTAGAGCAATGGCTGAACACTAATTAATGCATTGCAAGAAAATGACAAATTGTACCCTGGATTTCAACTCCAACAGCAGCTAATAAGCACTCAAACCCCCATAAATTCATTCTAATGTGACATGTTTCTGGAATTCCACTAAATACAGGATTACAGTAGGGCACGGAGACCCTGTATTATTTCTAATTATCCTCATTACATCTTTGATTTCCCTTTATTGAAGCCTGCAGCAGTTGTTCTGCAGTTGTGTAGGATCAGCCAGTTCCTCCAGTGCTGCTCAGCTCTAATTAAGGAACGCGATTGTATCATAGTCTCCGCCAAGGCAGACATGGGGTGCAAGCTTCACAGTTAATGAATCTGGTGTAGACAATATTGCTCGACTGGTACTGTTCACATTAAAGTATTCTAATTGACTGGTGATAATGTTGGCCTTAGGACAACTGTTCATGTCTGTCTTCATTAACCCTCATCAGGCCCAACAGCAGGAGGGGTCACAATCTCATTTAACTTTCCCTGAGAGGATGGGTTCACCTTCAGATTACTCCTCCTAATGGGGATTCCAATCCCAACTGAGCCCTCTGTACCTGTGCTGGTCCTCTGTACCTGTGCTGGTCCTCTGTACCTGTGCTGGTCCCCTGTACCTGTGCTGGTCCTCTGTACCTGTGCTGGTCCTCTGTACCTGTGCTGGTTCTCTGTCCTCTGTACCTTTGCTGGTCCTCTGTACCTGTGCTGGTTCTCTGTCCTCTGTACCTGTGCTGGTTCTCTGTCCTCTGTACCTGTGCTGGTCCTCTTTCCTCTGTACCTGTGCTGGTCCTCTGTCCCTGTGCTGTTCCTCTGACCCTGTGATAGTCCTCTGTCCTCTGTACCTGTGCTGGTTCCCTGTCTTCTGACCTCTGTACCTGTGCTGGTCCTCTGTACCTGTGCTGGTTCTCTGTACTCTGTACCTGTGCTGGTCCTCTGTACCTGTGCTGGTCCTCTGTCCTCTGTACCTGTGCTGGTCCTCTGTCCTCTGTACCTGTGCTGGTCCTCTGTACCTGTGCTGGTTCTCTGTCCTCTGTACCTGTGCTGGTTCTCTGTCCTCTGTACCTGTGATGGTCCTCTTTCCTCTGTACCTGTGCTGGTCCTCTGTCCCTGTGCTGTTCCTCTGACCCTGTGATAGTCCTCTGTCCTCTGTACCTGTGCTGGTTCTCTGTCTTCTGACCTCTGTACCTGTGCTGGTCCTCGGTACCTGTGCTGGTTCTCTGTACTCTGTACCTGTGCTGGTCTTCTGTACCTGTGTTGGTCCTCTGTACCTGTGCTGGTTCTCTGTCCTCTGTACCTGTGATGGTCCTCTTTCCTCTGTACCTGTGCTGGTCCTCTGTCCCTGTGCTGTTCCTCTGACCCTGTGATAGTCCTCTGTCCTCTGTACCTGTGCTGGTTCTCTGTCTTCTGACCTCTGTACCTGTGCTGTCCTCTGTCTTCTGGTCCTCCTGAGTATTCACTCTACCAATACTAATCACTACTTAACTGCTCATAAGCAAAGACGTTTTAGTTGGAACACATCTTACACCCAAGAAGCAGAAAGTATCCATGCTGTTGTGGCAAGTGTTCAGGACTGTGATACTCTGCCATATCAGATGTGTGAGCTTTTGGCAGCCAGCTGCTGCCACTATTTGACCAACAACTGTTGATATCCTATGCCAAAAACCTTTCTTCAGGAATGCTGATCGGGGGATCCATATTTCCACCATGCTGCCTGCTGTTGTTTTTTTATTTGTCTGTTGGGGAGGAGGAGATGGCAGACTTTCATATGCTGGGGAAGGGTACTCCTGATGGGATCAACTAGTCTTCCTGTCAAGGAACACCATTCTGACCTCACAAACCCTCACTACCAGCACCCTGCCTACCCTAACAAAGAGCACCTGCCTACCCTCACATAACCACAAGGAACATCTGGCTACCCTCACATACCCACAAGGAACACCTGCCTATCCTCACATACCCACAAGGAACACCTGCCTATCCTCACATACCCACAAGGAACACCTGCCTATCCTCACATACCCACAAGGAACACCTATCTACCCTCACATACCCACAAGGAACACCTATCTACCCTCACATACACACATGAAACACCTGCCTACCCTCCCAATCACCTTGTGTACATTCCCTGTTGCCAACATAGTGGACACTAGATGTTAGCTAGTAGTGGTTATTAATCACCAATTCTTTCATCTCTACTAAATCAACACTGTTGTATCCAGAGCTGGTCAATCCATCTTATGAAACATCCACCAGTACATAGAAACAACCTCTGAGATGGCAACTGAGTCCAGGCCAGAGAGCTGGATGAACGAGCTTATAAAACACATTTACAACACAAGCTTTGCACACTTTCATAGTAGAACTGTGCAAGAAGAGGAGTGTAATTGGCCATAACTCAGTGCTTGATTTCAATACAAACACAGATTCCATGTCCTCGAGGCATTTGAATCTGCCTTGTGGTGTTGATAATTTGAGAGGAAAATAACACTAATAACCCAGAGAAAACAGTCAGAGTTTTGGAAGCTGTAAACAGTAGTCTATGTAAGCGGTTGGGTAAATAAATACACTGTCAATAACTCCAGCAGGCGGGGACGAAGCCGCTCTATATCTCCACATGCTCACAAATTCTGTGATAATCTCTTCTCTTTAAAGTAAGGGCATGAAATCCCATTACATTATTTTATCATCAGAAAAACTGGAAAAAAATCTTACATATGTTTGCAAGGCAGCCCATCCTGAAGATAGTGAGATGTGATTGTATGGTGTTTAGCATCATGAGAAAACGGTTAGGGTAACGGCACATCAATTACTGGGGCCTGTATGTGGCAATGTTTACGGTGCTGTTATTGAACTAAGAAATTCAAACACAACAAATAAGTAAATAAAATTAAAACTAATGCAAACAATAGTTTAAAAAATAATGCTGCAAAGCATTGAAAAACATTCTTGAGAAATATGATATACTGAAGTGTATTTAGGGATATATGCTGACAAAATAAAAACTTAGTTACTCAGTTGGGACATCCTTCCATGTTATTAATCAACATTTACAGCGAAGACACAACATCATTACTGCTGTACAGGCTTTCGTCCACAAAGTCGTTTAGCACTAAGATGTACGTAATTCCTACATATCAACACAGACCTATGAGTATTAAGAGTTTTTGGTAAATGGGGTACTGCTACTTTCAGATAGACTGGGAGGCTAAGCTGAAGAAAGTCAGGAGTGGATACTTGGGTGTTTAGATGGTGTAACCACATAACTCTCGCATTATCTGACCATAACATCACTACACACTTATATTGTTACCAATAGTACCACCCTCATACACACTTTCATCAATAGTACCACCCTCATACACACTTTTATCAATAGTACCACACTCATACACACTTTTATCAATAGTACCACACTCATACACATTGTTACCAATAGTATCACACTCATACACATTGTTACCAATAGTATCACACTAATACACATTGTTACCAATAGATTCACACTCATACACATTGTTACCAATAGTATCACACTCATACACATTGTTACCAATAGATTCACACTCATACACATTGTTACCAATAGTATCACACTCATACACATTGTTACCAATAGATTCACACTCATACACAATGTTACCAATAGTATCACACTCATACACATTGTTACCAATAGTATCACACTCATACACAATGTTACCAATAGTATCACACTCATACACATTGTTACCAATAGGATCCACAGGATGGGTGGGGTGGGCTGGCATGGGATCCCCACCGCCCCAACCACCCATCCTTCCCTTCCTTTCCTTAAATGTTGTTATGTGACCACTGAAACTCAGGTGAGATGAAATGTGCCCCCTCTTTTCTCAATAGTGTCCATGTCCCCTTTCTCAAAGAGCTCCTGTCATAATAAACGATACTTCGTGTTTATCACAAAACTACCTCGTTTTCAACAGTACTACATTACTATCAATAATACTACATGTTTACCAACACTAGTATGTTTGTCACAACCAGCACTACCAACTACCAACAACACAACTTTGTTACCAACAGTACCACATTCTAACAACAATACAAGAGAAGCAATCGTTTATCTTCAGTCCCACAACTGTATCCCCACCTTGTTGCATGTATACACTATAGCACTATCAAGCCAGTCCCTTCCCACCCAGACCGACCCATGGATAGACTTGCAGACTCCTCCAGCCACCAGGAGGATAAATCTGTGTCAGGCTGTGTCATTACAAACATATAACTAGCATCAAGGCCTTAAATAAATATGCTCATTCTGCAAATTGATGTGTGCAGCAGTGAGTAAATCTGCTGTGATGTAGTATAAATCTCTATATCTGTCCAATTACCCATGACTGACATTCCTGTGCCTCCCAGTGCTAGTGGTGGGGGAGGGGCTCCAGGCCAGGCACCCTGTGGCTGTACGCCACTTACGACCATTACATTGTCAACTCTTTATTGATATCCACTGTCCTCAAGGAACATCACATCAGTGTGTGAACTGACTGGATTATGGGTCGGGGTGTACTCAGAGGACCATCATTCTGTACAGAGGCTACTTAAAGAACCATTTTGTAGAGGACTTAGAGGACCAGTTTTATGTAATGGACTGAGAAAGAGAACCACTGTCCAGTAAATAACTTTGTTACATAACAGTTGTTCTATAGAGGATGTATCATGGGGATGTGCATCAGAGGATCATTAGAGGACCATGGACCTGCATAGGATCTCATTAGGATCACTTGCTTATGTATGACCTAGCTGAAGCTGAAGTCTAGCTGGGACTGATGTATATATAGAATCTACCTACAGAACCACTGGCATGCATGTGATCTAGTTAGAACCAGTGACATGTATATGATTTAGCCAGGGTTCTTGGCCTGTCTAGAATATACATGTAGTTAAAACACTGATGACATATATATGATCAAGTCAGTACCACTGATCTAGTGTAGAATCTAGTTACAGCCATTAACCAGGCTGTGGAATGCTAGTCTGTTTAGGATCATGTTCACGCTATGGGCCTCAACAGAATCTACAAGTGATTATAATCTAGTTAGGACCATGGGTCTGTACAAGATCTAGTTAGAACCACATACATGTGTAGGATCCAGGTAGGACAATAGGCCTGTAGAAGATCTAGTTAGAACCACATACCTGTATAGGATCCAGGTAGGACAATAGGCCTGTAGAAGATCTAGTTAGAACCACATACCTGTATAGGATCCAGGTAGGACAATAGGCCTGTAGAAGATCTAGTTAGAACCACATACCTGTATAGGATCCAGGTAGGACAATAGGCCTGTAGAAGATCTAGCTGGACCTGTATAGGAACTAAAGTTAGAACCACAGGTCTGTAAAATACTTAGCTAGATGTCCTTGAACTTTCGTATGATCTTTTAAGACCAAAGGCCTGCAATATAGGATCTAATTAGGGTCTGTTTAGGAGGTGCAAGGGTCTGTATAGTCAGGACTTTGAAATGAATGCCATTAAGCATTTGAGTCCAGGAGTCATATTTTCATTCCACAGCGCAACAGTAAATATAGAGATGAAGATCTATGAGGCTTCCCTCCCCTGACAGGCATAATGACTTCACCTACATGCTGCTGGTAAATAAAGGTTGATCCAGCATCAGATAGAACATGTGTTTCCCTCAAGTTTTACTGCCTCTGTCATCAACTCCTTACATAAAGCAGCCAGTATGACAAGGTGTGTGGAGTGTGTAGTTTATGAGACCTGTTGGTCAGCCAGCTTCACCAGATTCCCCTCTTCACTGGCCATAAACACTTAGATACTCTCCACCATGAACCTTGCTTACTTCGAGGAACAGAAATGACTACCTAAGATCATCATTAAACAGTGGCCATCAGTTAAGCACACTGTGCAAGATCTTCAACAAACAGTACTGACTGGCTAAGATCTTCATGAAACGCTTACCAAAAAATGTCATCTTCATGAAACAGTGCTTATTCACTCATACCGTCTCTATGAAAGTGTTGATTACGTAGTGAACAACTGGCAGTGGATGAGTCTAGAAACCAAGATCCTCATTATAATGTCTCGGATTTCACCACCCCAAAACCATGACTTTAAGTCAAGAGCTGCACCAACATTTAGCTCCCCAAAGAAAGTTTTTATATGTAAAAGATATAATAACTTCTTACAAATATGAAGTAAAATCCAAATGAATCCCCAAAATGTGGCTATCTAGACTTGTCAAAGGATTCTGGACATGAGTTGGATTTAATTTTGATATATTCTTTGGGGTCTGGAAACTGACAAGCCAGCCTCCTCCTGATGATGATGTGTACAGAACCCATAACCGGGTCAGTGATGAAAAACCATACTTAGATAATAACAGGGTAATAATAAGGTGGGGTCAAGGGTAACCAAGGTGACATGGAGCGCCACCTGTCAGTGGGAAGGGAGGTGATAAGAGTGTGGTGTACATTGAGTGGCCACACCATCTGGGTCTGCCCCAACACACGGGCTAGTTGTGGTGCTGATGTCCTGTTTGTCACAGCGGGTTGTTCCTGTTGCTCGTCATCAACACACAGTTGTAATAGGCCAAAAGTCACAGCACACAAATCGCCCATTGTAAGCTGTAACAGAGGTATTATTCAATCTAGCCGCTGCCACCTTTGTGCTCTCCTACTTATGCCAACAAGCAGACGTGTTTAATCAAGACGTCAAGTAAAGAAAGTGCACGACTTTCAAATAGAAACAGTGGTATTATTTTAACCTGCTATAACTTAGAGGAAAAAAGATTTTGCTGTAAACATTTTCTTTTGTTCAGAAATGTTGCAAGTTGCCAAATGTGGTCAAGTTGGGTAAACCATGATGGCATGTGTGTCTGTGAGAAGATGCTGAGTGGGCAGTCTGGTACATCTTAAGGAACATCACCAGCTCTCTGTTCAAAGGCAAAACGTTTTTGAAACAATTGTTCAAAAGAGAGAGATACCACAATTCTTTATCAGTTTGAATTAGAAATTAAACATTTCTAAAATACGTTTATTCACAAGACTTAAGTAAATAAGGAACAGCACACTTGTATTGTGATGAACCATCTGTTGTTTATTGACTGTATTTACTAAGGTGATGAGCAATGATGATTCTCAGCCAACGTTTTGGTTCAGGTAACCTGTCTGCACATTAGTTTCATACTCTGACTTGAGACATTATAAGTCACTGACTTGATACTGACTTAGGACATAATCCGTCACCAGATTATCATGTGATGATCTATACAGCATGTCCAGTCACCTAAAATTGTTGGGGGCATTTCTTGAATCATTACTTTGTTGTTATCCTACAGATGCATGGAGTGGAGTCTTTGACAAAAATAGCATGAACAAATGCTACGTAAAACCACAACTTGCATGAGATTGCTTGACATTCACAGAGTACTACCAGAAACAGACAGGGATGCCATGCATGGTAGGAAGCAGGGCCTCCATTTATGGAAAGTGGAGGGATTGTCCTTATAGATAGTGCAGTCAAGTTTTGAAATCTTATGTAAATTGAGTGTGAGGCTTGTACATGGAGATGCTTGCACCAGTCAGACACAACACATCCTGGGCGCTCACAGTGAACACTTACACACACGCTATCATATATCACATCACTAACAACGCATGCCACCCCCATCAGTGGACGCAAAACATGCAGAAAAAGACAGACTTAGTATTTACAAAGGGGTAACATTCTCCCCATACTGTGATCATGAAGGTCTCATCCCCTGATGTCGAGAAGAAGGGTCTTGGTGCTTATTTAAGCAGGTCTCTGATGTGCTGTGTTTAAATATATCAGGATTCATCATGATAAGGAGATTGATTGTGATACAGGTGAGATCACATGTGAAAGAAAAGGTGAGATCTGAGAAATCAATCATTAGCATTCAATAATTGATGATGTCTGAACATTCACCCCGGAAGAATACTGAGATGATGTCACACATTTACTTGATGGCGAAACTACTCATCACAACACGTTGACAACTGGTCACATCCAGCAGTAAGGAGCTTTGAGTCAGTTATGGAGAAAATACATTGGGTCAGGTCCAGTTTAGTGACACAGGATTCAGGAATCAGAGAACTGGTTATGTACTAGCGTAGCTTATGGTCTGTCTTTCACATGTAATTGGATATATGCTATAGGTCTCTCCACCATTCTAGAAGTCCTTCTTATTGTAGTTTTGTTGTATCCTATCAGTTCCTCAACCATCTATCATTACATTCATGTGTCAGGCCTTTCTCCCGCCTATCCCTCTATCTTTCCCTCCCTTCCTCCTTCCTTCTGGTCTGTCTGTCTGTCTGTCCATCCATCCACTCATCCAAGTATCCATCCTCCATGAATCTCTGTGTGTCTGTCTGCGGCTGATGTCCTGTCTGTTCCATCAAGCCAGGCTGCATCTACTTCTCCTACTTGACTTTAGTCCTCCTTACCCCCTACCTTGAGGCAACACAGAGGCACAGAGCTGCTGTACTGGAGCCATGCTCCTACCATTAACGTGCAGTTAAATGTCGCCTCTCTACACAGACAGACACACATCTGATCTCTTCCAAACATTTGAAGCATGAGTACGCTCCATCCTGGCATAGATTCATCATCATCAAGGTCAATGTCATCTGACAAATGGAGACCTTTATGATAATTAGTGTTGCTCAAGTTGTTGTGATTACCACTTATCAGGATTGTTTTTGCTATAGAGTTGGGTTGAGGGCAGACTAAGACTCTATGTTGTCAGCTGTTCATGACATGTTCTCATTTCTCTGTACACAGGTTGGCCTCAGAGTGTAAATGTTGTGGGGATGTGAGATGCTCGGTGCCACAGAACTGTCCATGTAGTAATAGACGAAAGGGCATTTCAATTACACACAGCATGGGTCATGCAGAAAGTTTTTCTAAGTTGTTATTCTCAGAACAAAGAGTACTGGTGATAAATGAAGCAATCCTGTACAGAGGTGTCCTTGGAGGCAGTCCCAGCTGAGGGGGGTGGGGGTGGGGGTGGGGGTGGGTGCATGGGGTTAGACTTGCCATGTGTAAACTGTTTGTTATGGTGTAGAGTTTAGCACAGCATTCGGGGAGGAGGAACAAACAGATATTACTGAGTTGCCAGGCAATGAACTCAATAACCACTCCCCTTCCCTCACATAAGCCACATTTAACATCATCTGAAATATCATGACATTATATGATTATAAGTCAAGGGTGGAACACCTCATGTACTCTCAATGCTGGCGGGGGGATGTCTAAGGGGGTGGGACCCATATGTACTCTCAACACTTGGGGGTTTGCCCTTGTTGGCTCTCTTCATGTAGTCACATCACAGGGGATGTCTCAGGGGGTGGTTCATCCTTAGGGAGGGATATCTGAGGGGTAGGGCACCTCACACACTTATTACATTGCTTGTGGTAGTCTGTCCTACAGAAAATGAAAAAAATACATCCCAAATACAAGTCTAGAATTTGTGACAGTCTCTGGGCTTCATTTCATTTTATTTAATAATTATAATTTAGGAACCATTTTTTTCTGTAAAATACTTCATTCAGAGATGAAATGTTAGTCTGTGCTGGTTGTAGGGGTGTCTGAAATGGGCAGAGGTGGTGCTACACCTTACTAGTATCATATAATACTGGGGTACGGGACTGGAGATAACTGGAGTTGACAGGTGCACTGTATGTGTTTACACCAAGAAAGAGAATTCAGGAGGGTGTACTTCCAGCATCTCACAACACTAAGAGGAAGGGGGACATGTGGGTGGGGCGTGGCAGATGAGAGATACATTTTCTGTACTTACTACACAGAGAGGAAGGGATATGAGAGTGGGGCGTGGCAGATGGGAGGTACATCTTCTGTACTTACTATACAAAGAGGAAGGGAGATATGTGCCATGTACAGGGGAGTAGATACTACCGCACAGGAACACTGGAGTGGGTGTGTGTGCTGAGGATCGAGGCCGCCTGTGAGAAGGTACATATCACAGATGATCGTCAAGCAGCCTAAAGAAAGAACTTCTCAAAAAACCAAAACATTTCCTTCAGGCACAATAAACTTTTGCAACTGGTATTTTCTTTTGATGTATATATGTCAGAAACAATCAAATATCCTTGTCCTGTGATGGCTGAGGGGGATATCACCGCTCTATGGCTATATGTAGATGAACTTAAAACACACAACAAACTTGTTTCCATTCAGTGTCTGTAGTTTCCAGTCCTAAAACAATATTTTTTCAGGAACAAATATTTGAAAATGAAATGTGAATCAAGGCAAAGAAGTTCTTATTTCTAAGAATCTTTCAGAATCCAGTTATAAGAAAGCCATGGGTAACACACAAGCCATAAAGCTACACACAAGCCATGGGGTAACACACAAACCATGGGGTAACACACAAGTCATGAAGCTAAACACAAGCCATGGGGTTACACACGTCATAAAGGTGCACATAAGCCATGAAGCTACACACAAGCCATAAAGTTACACACAAACCATGAAGCTACACGCAAGCCATGGGGTTACACACAAGCCATAAAGCTACACACAAGCCATGGGGTTATGCACAAGCCATGATGTTACACATAAGATATGGGATTACACACATGCCATGAAGCTACACACAAGCCATAAAGTTACACACAAACCATGAAGCTACACGCAAGCCATGGGGTTACACACAAGCCATAAAGCTACACACAAGCCATGGGGCCACACACAAGTCATACAGCTACACAAAAACCATAAAGCTACACACAAGCTATAAAGGTACACACAAGCCATGGAGTTACACACAAGCCATGGGGCCACACACAAGTCATACAGCTACACACAAACCATAAAGCTACACACAAGCTATAAAGCTACACACAAGCCATGGAGTTACACACAAGCCATGGGGCCACACACAAGTCATACAGCTACACACAAACCATAAAGCTACACACAAGCCATGAAGCTACACACAAGCCATGGGGCCACACACAAGTCATACAGCTACACACAAACCATAAAGCTACACACAAGCCATGAAGCTACACACAAGCCATGGGACCACACACAAGTCATACAGCTACACACAAACCATAAAGCTACACACAAGCCATAAAGCTACACACAAGCCATGGAGTTACACACAACCCATGGGGTCACACACAAACCATAAAGCTATGCACAAGCCATAAAGCTACACACAAGCCATGGGGTTATACACAAGCCATGGGGTTATACACAAGCCGTGGGGTTACACACAAACTATGAAGCTACACACAAACCATGAAGCTACACACAAGTCATGGAGTTACATACAATACATCCCACGTGTTTACATGAACTACCTACTCAGCACATGCTACATTCATTTACTGATATAGCTATCATGAGAGCACCTTTGAAAGAGAAATTGATGTATCTAATGACATTCTTATCGGATTATTAATATCAGGCTTTTTCAGTATTATCACATATATTTAGATTTAAGTATGTAAATACGGTCGACCACAGTATGCTGCCTATTAATTATTTTATGTGCAAACTTTATAACATGAAAAAGAATATTACCACCCATGTTCCTTGTTATTTTTCCAAATATCTTCGAAACACCAAAGTTCATTCACATTTTCTCCAAAGATCTTCATACCACCAAAGTCCCTGCCTATTACTCCAAATACCCGGCATCACCCAAAATCCCCCCAATTTCTCAAAATACCTTTGTTTCATATAAGTTCCTCCATACTTTCCTCCAAAGATATTCATACCGCCCAAGTTCCTCTATATTTATCGGAAGATCTTCATACATTCAGGTTCCGGTATAGTCCTCCGAAGATCTTAATACCACTCTAGTTCCGCCCTACTTTTCCGCAGATCTTCATATCACCCAAGTTCCGGGAAAGTCTCCATATATCGTCGTTTAGCCCCAAATCTTCGTATTTCTCTACGAACTCCCACATATCATATAACTCTTGTCTCCCACATATCATATAACTCTTGTCTCCCACATATAATATAGCTCTTGTCTCCCACATATCATATAACTCTTGTCTCCCACATATCGTCATATTTCTCCGTATTTCCTGCAAGCCAAAACACGGACATCCCCACACACCACCTCTGTCAATCAAATGCCAAGAACTATCAATCTAGGTTGTTTTTTTAACTTATTCTTGTTACTGTCTATAGTGGCAGCAATACACTGCCTCCAACCAGTACAGTTATCTGCGGTGCTGAGTCGCTGGGACAGAGGTGTAGACATGCACGGCGGTATGGCTGTACAGAGAAGCTCCGCCATTGAGAAGGTCTTTGATCACTTCGCCCATCAACTCATGAGGGGGCCACTTCTTCATCAACAGACGTTTCAAGCGGGCTTGAATTTCACATTTACTCCCAACTTCATATAGAGTTCTACATGGTATGATTTTGAAGTGTATTTAAAGATAAAAGCACTTTTCAATGAACATAAACACTTCCTACATCTGGAAAAGTTGACTTACTCCATTGACATCGCAGCCGCTTAGGTAAGTATTACACTCAAAGCCTGAAAAGCTGGCATGGCTGGCTTCTATTGGAAAGAAATGTTTTAACTGTGCTCAGAGGAACGACAACTCTTTAAAACAATAACATTCTAGAGTGAACAGATGTATACAAGGTGGCGCGCAAATAGTTGCAATATCTTGCCGCCGCCGTCGCCAGAAACGACATACCTATGATTTGGTTGACGCAACATCTTCAACAAACTTGTTGACGACTTCTCCAGTTGGAAGTTTATATACATTGGGTGCTACAGTTTCATAAATAACACAGTAAATAGTATGATCCTGCACTTCAAGCATGAAGACGGAATAATGTCGTCAAGCTACAAACATGCCATTTGAATAGTTGGCATGAGATGATTCACTTTGCGTGAGAACTGCCAGGATCAAATACCCAACTAATGTCACTAACAGTTTGTGTATAGTATTGTTATACCTGAGAGAGCAAATGTATATAATTTAGTTCTCTGAACGGATCGTAAAGTTACAGTTAATTTGTAACAGCGCAAAATATGGACACATGATACCTGGTGGAAATATGTGACAGTATTAAAACTGAGTTTTGAATGCTGATAATTTATCATTTGCTCTGGCCTGTATGAGTGAAGCTTCCAACGATTCTTGAGTAAAGAGGTTTTCCTCTGCAAGAATTGCTCTGCCGAAGAACACACTGTCTGGACATAATCTGTAATGCTGGGTGCAGTGATGAGCGCACCCACTTGATGACAAACCCATGAGTGTAAGTAAGTGTTAGAGGATCTGTGCCTCCCATCACAAGGAAGTGCCAGCTATTGTGTAGCTCATAGCTCTATGTCTGATGTGCAGATCATGGGGTAACAAGCCGTGTCTGCATGTAGCAATTAGCAGCGTGTGATTTACTGCTGTGTTCAGCAGCAGCAGCACCAGCACCATCTGGATGCAGTACACAACGTTGCTGCAACTTCTATCATAGAGACTCCAGTTACTGCAATAGCTCGGTAACAACTCGTTACAGTGTTGGTGCTTTCTCTATTACAAGTCATCAACGGGAGTATGTGAGGTGCCTTTGTTGCGAGAACGTTATCTGACGAGATCGGGACGGGAACTACGGCATCGCATGCTATCACTGATTGTTCCTTAAGTGGTGTCAGCAATGTACCGAGCAGACGTGTCGAGCAGACGAGAAATGCCAACTTTCAACCTGACTGCTTTCTATGCAAATGAGTCTTTTGTAATCTTTTTTACAGGAGAAAAAAAAATAAACCATATTCATCAATATGTATTGAATTATGTCAACGTTTTTATAAAAGACCAGATACTTATGAAAAAACAAACCTTTCAAATGATATTCAAAAGTTTCTATTTATTCATAGCATTTTCAAAAAGAAATAATTACTTCCTACAAAATGAAACGTTTATCAAAATGATATATTCTTGCACTATCAGTCATTGTATGTTTTTTCTGACACATTCAGTTTTGTGAAGCTAGTTCCGTATATCCGACCTTCATAACGATCTGGATGAAGATGCTGCCAGTCTGCCTTTTACCAGTCATTGTGCCAGTATCCAAGTCTCCAAACTACTCACTCAAAGTTAATCACACACTGAGCATGCAATTTTTTTTACTGTCAAAAATTAGAAATTCCTCTTAAGCAATCGATTGGCCGCGATGACAAGCTGTCAATGCTCAGTCGAGCTAATTCCAGAGAATAATCCCTGCCTTCAAATACTGACTGAACTGGCGGCAATTGGGCAGTGAGCAGTTCAGAGTCATCGCACTCGCCACCCCCCACCCCCCACCCCCCGGCTCTGCCAAAACGACGGAGCTGGTCAATATACTAATGGCTTCATATACACAGGCAATGAAATAATATCTGCTGATGCAGAACATTGCTACAGTACCGGTCAGGTGATTGACAGGCGGGCTTCAGATTTCACGAGTGTTACATCAAACATTCACTTTAAAGCCACGTTTCATGAGAGCCAGGAGGATCTTGAATAGAAGCAGTACAACACAGGAGTAAATACAGAGGTTAGATCGATAGCCTACATCCGACCCGTCATCTCTACATATAGCCTAGTCACCAGCACGCTATGTAGAAACCAATTGTGAATGATAAAAAAAACCCTCAAAACTTGAAAATGTTGACAATTGGCCACAGCGAATTACTTGTTTTAAGATATCAATGTGAGTACATGGGGTTAGGGGCAATTTATTGCACTTTTTCAGTATTAAATGCCGGACATCTCTTGATTGATGTATGTTTCTGATACAAATGTAGCATCAGCGGACATCGTAGACAGTGTCAGCTTAAGGTCCTTGATTTTTGTTTAAAGAGATCCTGAATTTCATATGGTTCTTGCCGTCTCACAGCGAAATGGTATGAGAATCGCAAGCTAAAACGCAATGCTGGGTAGGGACCTGACTGCGAGTTCCCCGGATGGTTTGCGACATTGATTGGTCTTTCCAACTTGTGAACACCTAGTTATCTACAGAGGAGAGCAATGGTTCCCATTGTTTTTTGACGCCGTTGTCGGCAAGAGTCGGGTTCCTATAAAACGAGGCACGTTCAGAAAAATGGCAGTTCCATCTCTGCTTCAACTGAATGGGCTGTTCTCGTTTTCAAGGTAAGCCTAATTTACATTTTTATATTTTAACTTTAACTTTAAAACTTTAGGTTAAAACGTTTGGACTTTGCCACTTTTCCAGTACCTCAACTAGGTTAGAAATATGTTTCATATATGGGTTGTTAAACTTCTATTTCGAATATTTAGTAATGACGTCGTGGTAGTTTTTGGAGACTCACTTGCTATTTCATGCTATACCTCATTTGTGTATTTGTGATATGAATTCGTTTAGCGAGCAACCATTGCATTAATTTCATGTGTTAGGTTTTCGTGTGCCTGTCGATGTTGATTCATCATACAACGCACTCCTACTAATTATAGGCATTCATAATGTTTACATGGTTGTCGTACACTCGCCTGAATTCTGTAGCTACAGTTGAAGTGAAATTCGCTGAGTAGTAATTATTCCGAGACGCTAAACGTCTACTATTCGTTAGATGAGGATAGAGACTAGTCAGTAGCTTAGTTAACGATCGTGCTGCCAGTCAGCATTCAGTAGTTTCCAAGTCAAATGTACTTGGTATTCTAGAAGTCAAATGTACTTGGTATTCTAGCAGTCAAATGTACTTGGTATTCTAGCAGTCATATGTACTTGGTATTCTAGAAGTAAAATGTTCTTGGTATTCTAGAAGTCAAATGTACTTGGTATTCTAGAAGTCATATGTACTTGGTATTCTAGAAGTCAAATGTACTTGGTATTCTAGAAGTCATATGTACTTGGTATTCTAGAAGTCAAATGTACTTGGTATTCTAGAAGTCAAATGCACTTGGTATTCTAGAAGTCAAATGTACTTGGTATTCTAGCAGTCAAATGTACTTGGTATTCTAGAAGTCAAATGCACTTGGTATTCTAGAAGTCAAATGCACTTGGTATTCTAGAAGTCAAATGTACTTGGTATTCTAGAAGTCAAATGCACTTGGTATTCTAGAAGTCAAATGTACTTGGTATTCTAGAAGTCATATGTACTTGGTATTCTAGAAGTCAAATGTACTTGGTATTCTAGAAGTCATATGTACTTGGTATTCTAGCAGTCAAATGTACTTGGTATTCTAGAAGTCAAATGTACTTGGTATTCTAGAAGTCATATGTACTTGGTATTCTAGAAGTCAAATGTACTTGGTATTCTAGCAAAAGCTGCACCTAGTGTCTCTATAACTATAATACAATGACAGTCTAATCAATGTCTCATATGTTCAGCAAGCTAGCAGCCGAACAAGTGAAGCATTACGTTGTCAGTTGACTCTTCTAACCATAAATATCAAGTTGAACTATTTCTATCATCGATTTCTTTAATTAGGAATGTATCGTTACCTATTGAATTACTTCAGGTTTGCTGCAATTTCTAGTATACTCCACTAGATAATATTGGGTGTAACTACCGCATATGAATTATGTGCCTAATTATGAATCAAATGAATTGTATATCGTACTTAATCCGATTTGAAAACAACTATATTTATCCCAAACCGTAGTTAATCATAGATAAGAAAGATTTATACACGTGTGATACAAAGGTAAAATTATGCAATAACATCCATTAGCTTCATACCGTATTTCACGCAAAGTAAGCAACGTTTCATTATTACGTCAAATACGTCTGTTTATTTTACCGATAGCTTTACACCGCATTCAACCTAAGGTAAGTAACGTTCACTATTAACTCAAATACGTCCGCTATTTTGAAGGCTTTTTTCCTTATATTTTACAATTGCCGATGAAATTAGATTTTGAATTACTCTAGTAAATCATCTGTATTGTTCAGCCAGGAGCCTACTTAATTGATGGTTCCTCAGGAGTCCAATATTTGTTGTTTGATTAGGTAATACTTGTCATGTTTGATTATCAACTGATACTTATGTCCTCTATTTGTATTGTCATGTATGTACGTGAAACATGCATATTACTGTATTTTTATGTCGAGTGTTATGAGCGATAAACACGCATGAATAATACATGTATTTTAATAAACATAATTAATCAAATATATGAGAGAGAGAGAGAGAGAGAGAGAGAGAGAGAGAGACAGTGTGTGTGTTTGTTTTGTTCTCAGATAGCCACCCCTACCTCACCACTACCTCACCGGATCTCACCCTAAATCTCCACTACCTCACCGGATCCCATCCTACCTCACCGGATCTCACCCAACAACACTTCCACCTCACCGGACTGACACTACCGCACTTCTACCTCACCGTACCTCACCCTACCGCACTTCTACCTCAACGGACCTGATACTGCCGCACTTCTACCTCATCTGACTTCATACACGCACTTCTACCTCACCGGACCTCATACCACCACACTTCTACCTCACCGGACCTCATACCACCACAGGGCGGTGGGGTAGCCTAGTGGTTAAAGCGTGCGCTCGTCACGCCGCAGACCCGGGTTCGATTCGCTGGAATATTGCTAAAAGCGGCGTAAAACCAAACTCACTCACTCACTCATACCACCACACTTCTACCTCACCGGACCTTATACCACCACACTTCTACCTCACCGGACCTCACCCAAACACACCACGCCCCTACCTCACCCGACCTCACCCAAACACACCACGCTCACCGAGTCTGATTGTACCTCATCCCGACCTCAAAACAACGAAAAAGATAATGTTTACCCCTAAGACTTTCAAAACAAATAGATAGCTGACACACTTACATAGAGACCTAGCCAGAGAGGACATCACAGGACACTGTATCTGCCCATCAAAGAAACAGTAAAGAACATTAGGAGACGCAGTCGCTGATTATGTTTAAAGTTGACATTAGTGGAGCAAATACAACCGCTGATTTATTGTGGAGATACAGCAGGGCGTGTGTTTTCCTGTGATCTGATCTATGGAAGTCAAGGAAAGACACATGAGATCGAGGGAATACTAGTAACTTTAGCACTCAGATCGTTCTAATACTGACTCAATAGATAAAATATCAAAACTGTTTTACTCTCTCACTTCCGCCGGCCATCATTATACATCAGATAAAACACTATATCAAAGAAGTAATGTTGGTTTTATATTAAGTCGACATCGATGTAAAAGACGCCGTCGTTGGAGAATCAGCCATCCTTTATAGTCAATAAATGTTTTCATATATATGGAATTTAGGGAAAGATATGCTGTTTTTCTATCTAACCTACGTGATGCTAAACAGATATCGGTAGGCAGTTCGCTGTGTAGAAACTGGATATTTGAAATCTCTGTATTCTGTTAAACCATTCCACCCCAATTAAGACTTGAGATGGATGCAGCTGATAACTAACAGCCCCAGCGTCACAGTCGGAACCAACTTGGTGACCTTCACGTCGGCTGATGATGTAAAGGTCATACATATTTACAAATAATATGACCTTTATATCACCCAGTTCACACACTCGTAAACATTACACATACAATCACCAGCTGGAAAAAAACTGCAGATTTGTTAGAGGTTGATAACACTGTCGTGTTGTGATTTGTCGGCACTCCCCTACGCTGGGGGACGGACAGCAGTGTGAATTGGGGGCTGCCCAGGGAATTCCACCAGCAGAAATTCCCGCGGAGGATAATGGGAGAGACAAACGTATTCCTGCTGATTAAGAAGAGATAGATAACTAACTATATTCCTGCCGACGAATATAAGACGTACAATTATTCCTGACACAGGAAAATGGTATTACTGACTGTATTTCTGTCGAAGAAGAAGCACACTGTCCATGAACTGGAAACTAAGTGCCAGTCAAGGAAGAGGGAACAGTTATTGCGTGCATGTCTGAGAGGAGGGATAGACTGCGTACCTGTTCCGGAAGAGGGGTAAATATCTGTATTCCCGTTGAGGAAGATGGAAAGGGTGATTGTATTCATGTTTGAAAAGAGATGTATAAATTACTGAATTCATGTCTCAGAAGGCGGATATATAAATCACTAAATTCCCATGTAAAAGAAGACTTCTGTGGTTGTACTACTGTTATCCTGAGGAAAGGAAAGACCGACTCTACTCCATTAATATAAGCTTGGATATTCCTGGGTGTGTGTGAATAACAGAAGTAAGCTTGGTTCTACTTGAGGATCGTTAACATTAGGTGCCGTCCTGGATATTCTAGAGAACTGTCAACAAACATCCAAACGTTGGTGTTCTGGAACAGCGTTCGCACTAGGGAAGGGACACTGGAGATTGTTGACTGTCATCAGTATCCAGGTGATGATAATGGCTGTGGATTTCTGAAGCATCTCACATTTCAGTCACAACACAAGGCAGGCTGCAGGAGGTGCCCCGGCGGCCATACAGTTATGTTAACAATTAGCGACAAAACCTGGCCGTGATCAGCAGGAGAAACAGGTCATGCGACCTCGACAAAACAATGACAGAACCATTCCGATCAAGCTGCTACCAATATCCCCCGTACACACAGGCACGTTGTGGGGACCGATACATACACGCGAGCGAGGACAAACTATCGTATAGTTATCATACAAAGCTATAGGAAGATAGACTACCGTAGATTTATCAGACAAGGTTTTGGGGGGCACACCTCCCTCCAGCGCATCAGGTGCACAGACAGAACCTCACAACCCTTCCTCATCATGAACTACAACACGTCTTTGAACACAGCCGCCATCGCTTCTTTCACCACAACCTCTTAAACCCCATCTCTGTCCCTATCTATCCAGATCATCCAACATTCACGGGAGGGATGATATTTGAATTTCAACTTCAAACGTCGAAACATCAAAAAGCACTTAATTCCGGTTGCAGTGAGCTGTATCGAGATGCCATTTCCGAGTGCAGTGGGTAAGATTTCCCTTCCCCACCTACCTCTGCCCACTTAGGTTCACATACAAACATAAAAACACACACACACACGCTCCCCGTCAAAAGAGAGAAGATCAATGATTCGTGTGACAAACACAGGACAATAAGATGTCTTGTTTTACGGGTTTGCTAGGCCATTATGTTTAGTTGTATATTGAATAAATAGTCGTGGTTAACTGAAATCGAACTATTAAAACCAACATCGTAAATAGGTACGAGAAAATAAATATTTGAAAATTAAATACTGATTAGACCATACCATAAGCATCATGATGTCTTGTGTGAGATATTCCTCGCTGTACTCTGCAGTATTGTGGTTTTATGGCCGTGTCCTGTACGTGATTGAGTCTGCACCAAAAACTCCAGTGACTGGCACAATGAGCATCATCAGTGAGTCTAACCATCCGACCATTAAACGCCTCGCCTGAAAGCACAGACTCCGGGAACCAGTGTTTCACCTGAAGTGCCCGTGACGTGCTGGGCAGAGGCTGCTGCTGGTGGTGGTGGTGGTGGTGAAACGCTGTCTTCACACTCGGAACAGAGTGATGAAGGCTTAATGAGCTCGGAAGCCATTTTTCTACTTACATGGTAATGCGATCTATATACTATAGCCATTCCGGAGCTCCTCCAAGTAATAAAATACATACTTATCTTATAATAATGTAGTCTTGAAATGAAATCTGATCCTTGCAAACAACTCGATACCCGAACGCATCCCGTGAGGGATTGCTGATTGTTCAAAGTGAGGAAATCAGGATGGGTGTGTGAAGTTGAGGTCTATGTTACCCGACACTGGCCGTAGTCGGCTATAGTGGGAACTGACCATGTACAACACCACTCACCACGTTATAGGCAAACTGGCTGTAGAAGGCTGTAGTGGGAACTGACCATGTACAACACCACTCACCACGTTATAGGCAAACTGGCTGTAGAAGGCTGTAGTGGGAACTGACCATGTACAACACCACTCACCACGTTATAGGCAAACTGGCTGTAGAAGGCTGTAGTGGGAACTGACCATGTACAACACCACTCACCACGTTATAGGCAAACTGGCTGTAGTCGGCTATAGTGGGAACTGACCATGTACAACACCACTCACCACGTTATAGGCAAACTGGCTGTAGAAGGCTGTAGTGGGAACTGACCATGTACAACACCACTCACCACGTTCTAGGCAAACTGGCTGTAGAAGGCTGTAGTGGGAACTGACCATGTACAACACCACTCACCACGTTATAGGCAAACTGGCTGTAGTCGGCTATAGTGGGAACTGACCATGTACAACACCACTCACCACGTTATAGGCAAACTGGCTGTAGAAGGCTGTAGTGGGAACTGACCATGTACAACACCACTCACCACGTTATAGGCAAACTGGCTGTAGTCGGCTATAGTGGGAACTGACCATGTACAACACCACTCACCACGTTATAGGCAAACTGGCTGTAGAAGGCTGTAGTGGGAACTGACCATGTACAACACCACTCACCACGTTATAGGCAAACTGGCTGTAGAAGGCTGTAGTGGGAACTGACCATGTACAACACCACTCACCACGTTATAGGCAAACTGGCTGTAGTCGGCTATAGTGGGAACTGACCATGTACAACACCACTCACCACGTTATAGGCAAACTGGCTGTAGTCGGCTATAGTGGGAACTGACCATGTACAACACCACTCACCACGTTATAGGCAAACTGGCTGTAGAAGGCTGTAGTGGGAACTGACCATGTACAACACCACTCACCACGTTATAGGCAAACTGGCTGTAGTAGACTGTAGTGGGAACTGACCATGTACAACACCACCCACCACGTTATAGGCAAACTGGCTGTAGTCGGCTATAGTGGGAACTGACCATGTACAACACCACTCACCACGTTATAGGCAAACTGGCTGTAGAAGGCTGTAGTGGGAACTGACCATGTACAACACCACTCACCACGTTATAGGCAAACTGGCTGTAGAAGGCTGTAGTGGGAACTGACCATGTACAACACCACTCACCACGTTATAGGCAAACTGGCTGTAGAAGGCTGTAGTGGGAACTGACCATGTACAACACCACTCACCACGTTATAGGCAAACTGGCTGTAGTCGGCTATAGTGGGAACTGACCATGTACAACACCACTCACCACGTTATAGGCAAACTGGCTGTAGTAGGCTATAGTGGGAACTGACCATGTACAACACCACTCACCACGTTATAGGCAAACTGGCTGTAGTAGACTGTAGTGGGAACTGACCATGTACAACACCACTCACCACGTTATAGGCAAACTGGCTGTAGAAGGCTGTAGTGGGAACTGACCATGTACAACACCACTCACCACGTTATAGGCAAACTGGCTGTAGTAGACTGTAGTGGGAACTGACCATGTACAACACCACTCACCACGTTATAGGCAAACTGGCTGTAGAAGGCTGTAGTGGGAACTGACCATGTACAACACCACTCACCACGTTATAGGCAAACTGGCTGTAGAAGGCTGTAGTGGGAACTGACCATGTACAACACCACTCACCACGTTATAGGCAAACTGGCTGTAGTCGGCTGTAGTGGGAACTGACCATGTACAACACCACTCACCACGTTATAGGCAAACTGGCTGTAGAAGGCTGTAGTGGGAACTGACCATGTACAACACCACTCACCACGTTATAGGCAAACTGGCTGTAGTAGACTGTAGTGGGAACTGACCATGTACAACACCACTCACCACGTTATAGGCAAACTGGCTGTAGTAGACTGTAGTGGGAACTGACCATGTACAACACCACTCACCACGTTATAGGCAAACTGGCTGTAGAAGGCTGTAGTGGGAACTGACCATGTACAACACCACTCACCACGTTATAGGCAAACTGGCTGTAGTAGACTGTAGTGGGAACTGACCATGTACAACACCACTCACCACGTTATAGGCAAACTGGCTGTAGTAGACTGTAGTGGGAACTGACCATGTACAACACCACTCACCACGTTATAGGCAAACTGGCTGTAGTAGACTGTAGTGGGAACTGACCATGTACAACACCACTCACCACGTTATAGGCAAACTGGCTGTAGTAGGCTATAGTGGGAACTGACCATGTACAACACCACTCACCACGTTATAGGCAAACTGGCTGTAGAAGGCTGTAGTGGGAACTGACCATGTACAACACCACTCACCACGTTATAGGCAAACTGGCTGTAGTAGACTGTAGTGGGAACTGACCATGTACAACACCACTCACCACGTTATAGGCAAACTGGCTGTAGAAGGCTGTAGTGGGAACTGACCATGTACAACACCACTCACCACGTTATAGGCAAACTGGCTGTAGTAGACTGTAGTGGGAACTGACCATGTACAACACCACTCACCACGTTATAGGCAAACTGGCTGTAGAAGGCTGTAGTGGGAACTGACCATGTACAACACCACTCACCACGTTATAGGCAAACTGGCTGTAGAAGGCTGTAGTGGGAACTGACCATGTACAACACCACCCACCACGTTATAGGCAAACTGGCTGTAGTAGACTGTAGTGGGAACTGACCATGTACAACACCACTCACCACGTTATAGGCAAACTGGCTGTAGAAGGCTGTAGTGGGAACTGACCATGTACAACACCACTCACCACGTTATAGGCAAACTGGCTGTAGAAGGCTGTAGTGGGAACTGACCATGTACAACACCACTCACCACGTTATAGGCAAACTGGCTGTAGAAGGCTGTAGTGGGAACTGACCATGTACAACACCACTCACCACGTTATAGGCAAACTGGCTGTAGAAGGCTGTAGTGGGAACTGACCATGTACAACACCACTCACCACGTTATAGGCAAACTGGCTGTAGTAGACTGTAGTGGGAACTGACCATGTACAACACCACTCACCACGTTATAGGCAAACTGGCTGTAGAAGGCTGTAGTGGGAACTGACCATGTACAACACCACTCACCACGTTATAGGCAAACTGGCTGTAGTAGACTGTAGTGGGAACTGACCATGTACAACACCACTCACCACGTTATAGGCAAACTGGCTGTAGAAGGCTGTAGTGGGAACTGACCATGTACAACACCACTCACCACGTTATAGGCAAACTGGCTGTAGAAGGCTGTAGTGGGAACTGACCATGTACAACACAACTCACCACGTTATAGGCAAACTGGCTGTAGAAGGCTGTAGTGGGAACTGACCATGTACAACACCACTCACCACGTTATAGGCAAACTGGCTGTAGTAGACTGTAGTGGGAACTGACCATGTACAACACCACTCACCACGTTATAGGCAAACTGGCTGTAGAAGGCTGTAGTGGGAACTGACCATGTACAACACCACTCACCACGTTATAGGCAAACTGGCTGTAGAAGGCTGTAGTGGGAACTGACCATGTACAACACCACTCACCACGTTATAGGCAAACTGGCTGTAGAAGGCTGTAGTGGGAACTGACCATGTACAACACCACTCACCACGTTATAGGCAAACTGGCTGTAGAAGGCTGTAGTGGGAACTGACCATGTACAACACCACTCACCACGTTATAGGCAAACTGGCTGTAGTAGACTGTAGTGGGAACTGACCATGTACAACACCACTCACCACGTTCTAGGCAAACTGGCTGTAGAAGGTTGTAGTGGGAACTGACCATGTACAACACCACCCACCACGTTATAGGCAAACTGGCTGTAGTAGACTTTAGCGGGAACTGACCATACACAACGCCACCCAACAAGGTTTAGTGGAAACTGGCTGTAGTTGGCTGCAATGGGGACTGACCACAGACAAACCAGCTTCCAGCAACAGAGAAACTTGTCAGTCATATGTAGCCTGCTACTGCCAACATTACATACCGCTTAAATATCTAATAATCACATGAGATATCATAACTGTAATCTAACCTTATATACCTGACAATCAAATGGATAGCATGTACCCAACAATACATATTGCTTTATATATCTGATAAGTGGATATCATCTGCCCAACAGTACATATAGCCTTGTATACCTGATAACCAAATGGACATCATATACTCAACAGTACATATAGCCTTGTATACCTGATAACCAAATGGACATCATATACTCAACAGTACATATATTCTTGTATACCTGATAACCAAATGGACATCATATACTCAACAGTACATATATTCTTGTATACCTGATAACCAAATGGACATCATATACTCAACAGTACATATAGCCTTGTATACCTGATAACCAAATGGACATCATATACTCAACAGTACATATATTCTTGTATACCTGATAATCAAATGGATATCATATGCCCAACAATCACATTTAACCTAGTATATCCTAGTGTTGCGTATGATATGATATACCCAACAGTCACATTTAGCTTGATATTCCCGGCAGTCAGATATGGCTTGATATTCCCGACACCGGATGTCCCTGTATAGCTTTTACCTGCAGTCAGTCGACTTTGCCCGGTGATGAGCCAGTCCACTTTCATTCTTGAGGGAATCGCTCCACAGTCACATTTAACCTGATATACCCGGGAGCGTAAGACATGATATACTCAACAGTCACAGTTAGCTTGACATTCCCGACACGGGATGTCCCTATATAGCTTATACCTGCAGTCCACTTTATGGTGATGAAACAGCTCAATATCATTCTTGAGGGAATCACTTCACAGTGAAAGATCAACATTCTCGAGATTTCCCATATCAGAGAAAATTAAGTAGAATTCATTCCAAGGCTACATTTCTCACGATATCAGTATCCCTCTCTCCAGATGAACAGAACCATTAACTGTCTGATAACAAGTAGGCGACTAATGTAACGTGGGGAAGCTTGTCACTTCCCAGTGCTGTCGGCGGGACACATGGCCTGCACTGCGGACCTGGGTCTGCCACATCATAAAGCTCGAGACACGTCACCGTCTGGCTGACAGACAGCAATGTGCTCCAAGCCGATTTCTCCATGATTTGTTTTATACCAGTCAAACAACGCCAGATGAAGTGTCTCTAGATGTACGACTCCTCCATAAGTGAAATAATGACTTGATCTGACCAACACCAAACGTTGCTAAGAAGCTTTTCAGAATTATACAGACGCGCTCTTTGTTTCCAGTTACAATCATCTTTAAAAACAAATAACAGTTACAGTGATGTCTACATCTAGCCCCTAGACTGTCCCTGAAAAATGTACATCAGTTACCCCATACAGTATCCACAACATAACGATGTCGAGTCATCTAGGTGGTTCCTTGGCTTTCATATCAGACCCTGGGGTAACGTTACTGATCTGTACTTCTGTTATATCAGAGCTTGGTACGAGAGGGGGCATGGAACAGGGGGCTTAGGAAACTCGAAGACAAAAAGACAACCACAAAGAAACTAACGTGGGGCACATTAAATGGTCTATGCACACGACAATAGTTAACCCACACAGAACGTTACCAAGGACAGTTTTTGTCCATGTTACTGGCACCGACAGCCACGTTACCAACACAGAAGCATAGTTTGTCATTTCAAAGTCCATAGCTGAAATGCTAAGGACACATAAGGAGATGCGTGATGTGACAGGCCCTCAGCCTTGAACAGTCCTCGCTCCACAAGAGAGATGATCCATCACAGTTGGTGGAGGAAGCTCAAGTGTAATGGCAGGGTGCGCAAGGCCTATTACGTGAACAGCTTGCTCCATAGAGTTGGTCATCACCATCACTCTTGTTCTCCACAACTACCCATCCAACTGACGTGTTTCAGCACTTACACTACGAGTGTATAACTGTGCCCTGCTTGGGCAGACGTGTTGCTAAGTCAGTGAGTGAGTATCCAGATGTTGCTGTGTCAGTGAATGAAGCTTATAAATGAAAGGTCATCTGTTACCCTACCATGCAGTCCGTCAAACAGCTTTATCAATTAGGCCGAATATTTATTAATTCTTTCATTGTTTACGTACTTCAGGATCTGAGAATGACGAGTATGGACTGGGCGATCTGACATTGGGTTGAGGATCGTCTGAAAGATTTGAGATTGGGTTGAGTATGGACTGAGCGATCTGAGAATGACTTGAGTGTGAAATGAAAGATTTAAGAATAGGTTGAGTATGGAATGTGAGATCTAGGAATGGTTTGAGTATGGACTTAGGGATTCATGAAAGGGTTGAAGATGGTCTGAAACATCTGAGAATAGGTTCAGTATGGACTGAGACGGGTATGGACTCGTACTTCGGTACTCGGCATGGCGACACTTACGACGATTTACATATGGAAGTAGAACAAACTGAAGTTTCAGAATCTTAGAGGAATGTTGAAAACCCGTAGAGGTTTTGGACAAACGGAAAATATTGTGAATCCATCGCAGTTGTCGGTCTCCATACAGGTAATCACACAGGCAGGTAATCACACAGGCGGGTAATCACACAGGCAGGTACTCGCACAGGCAGGTAATCACACAGACAGGTAATCACACAGGCGGTTAATCACACAGGCAGATGTGTCCCATCACTCCATATATATAACGTTAGAAACAAACGTCGCCAATGATAAGTAGTAAACCCGTGTACAAGCCGGCACGGTGGAGAGCAGACGGCAGTAACTAGAGAAGTCAAGTCACTGTAGGGGGAACAGTTACATTTATGGGGAAAAAACGCTTGCAACGCCCATTACTGTCGGGATGGTATTTGTTATGCTCGGTCCGACAGAAGCACGCTACACTATGTGAAGAAAAAACTCCCTCAACATAATATATATTTAGAGTTTTAACACGAAGCAAACAAATTACGCCAATCAAACGAACATGGCTGACACTTCAAAACTGTGCGAGCAGGCAAATTCTATTTCTCCTGGGGCAATAAAAACGAGAATCCTCTGGTGTTTTTATGACCCTGCTGTCTATGAAGGGGGAACCATTCACCTCTGACTACTGTAAGTGGGCCGAGTGAGAATCTGACAGCTCTAGTCAGAAATAATTGTCCTACACTTGATTCACAATCAAGACTAACACAATCATTTCAGATTACAGCTGATAAACGTTATTAGACGACTGCTCGTCCGAAGCAAGAAGCGCTAGTGGATGTGATGTAATTCTGAACCTGCGCGTCGTCTCACGTTGAATGAAGATACACCGCCGTAGCTGTACATGGTTGCTACTTACTGATTATGATACACATTCATACATCACACTGCATAAACGACGCGAGGAGATAACCACAGGAGACACGGCAGTTAGTGGGGAAGTAGTGTAAAGTCGTGTTCTCATCAAGATGGAGAAGCGTCTGCTCAAGTCACAGCACTCAACGTGCGGGTCCTCGCGCCCACAGTTCTCACCTACAACCACTTCCAGCAATCACCCAGACAACCGATCCTACAACGTTCTACAGAACTAATTTATGAAACCACATATCATTTTTTTTCACCATTAGAAAGCTCTGAATGGCTTACAATCTCCTTGGTGATAATGAAGACACGCTTCATTAAAAACTAACACGCACGTCTGCCCAAGCTATTCCTCATCTGCTGAAAGAGCGTTGCGGCAAGCTTGGCCGCTACTTACAATGGAGAGCTAGTTTCGGCAACATTAGAAAATTAAATTATTTCTAACCTCACTCACCTCTTCAGAGAACACTACAGAAAACCCAGCACCTCACCTTAATCGAACTTTCATCTCAAAATACTCAGAACTTAATGTTCTTGATTGCAAGTAAACACCCTCCTGACGTGTAAGATAGCTAAACTAACTGTCTGAAAGTAAAAGCTCCCACCCTAGCCAACATCCAAACCCATCCCTTCTAGTTCCCACCCTTGCCAACATCCAAACCCATCCCTTCCAGTTCCCACCCTTGCCAACATCCAAACCCATCCCTTCCAGCTCCCACCCTTGCCAACATCCAAACCCATCCCTTCTAGTTCCCACCCTTTCCAACATCCAAACCCACCCTTTCCAGCTCCCGCCCTTGCCAACATCCAAACCCATCCCTTCTAGTTCCCACCCTTGCCAACATCCAAACCCATCCCTTCCAGTTCCCACCCTAGCCAACATCCAAACCCATCCCTTCCAGCTCCCACCCTTGCCAACATCCAAACCCATCCCTTCTAGTTCCCACCCTTGCCAACATCCAAACCCACCCTTTCCAGTTCCCGCCCTTGCCAACATCCAAACCCATTCCTTCTAGTTTCCACTCTTGCCAACATCCAAACCCATCCCTTCCAGTTCCCACCCTTGCCAACATCCAAACCCATCCCTTCCAGTTCCCGCTCTTGCCAACATCCAAACCCATCCCTTCAAGTTCCCACCCTTGCCAGCATCCAAACCCACCCCTTCCAGTTCCCGCCCTTGCCAACATCCAAACCCATCCCTTCTAGTTCCCACTCTTGCCAACATCCAAACCCACCCTTTCCAGTTCCCACTCTTGCCAACATCCAAACCCATTCCTTCTAGTTCCCACTCTTGCCAACATCCAAACCCACCCCTTCCAGCTCCCACCCTTGCCAACATCCAAACCCACCCTTTCCAGCTCCCGCCCTTGCCAACATCCAAACACATCCCTTCTAGTTCCCACTCTTGCCAACATCCAAACCCATTCCTTCTAGTTCCCACTCTTGCCAACATCCAAACCCACCCCTTCCAGCTCCCACCCTTTCCAACATCCAAGCCACCCCTTCCAAGTGAGTGTGATTTAACGACGCTTTTGGCAGTATTCCAGTAATATCATGGCGAATGACACCAGAAATGGGCTTCACACATTGTACCCATGTGGGGAATTGAACCCGCATCTTCAGCATGACGAACAGACGCTTTGACCACGAGGCTAGTTTATGGCGACATAAGCATAACAGACTCGTGTATAGTCCAGTACACAGGTAGACGCGTACAGTTGGGGAGTCAGAGATAACCAACCCATACAGTCTGCCACCACTGCTGACGTTTACAAACAGAGACCAAACCCCTTGAACCTCACCCCGGGTTCTGACCCCTCATACGGTGCACCCAGTTGGACGCCGGTCCCCCTTCCGACGAAATCTTGACCTTATCCACGAGTGCTGCCAACAGAACAGCTCCTTGCACCTGAAAGACTTACGCCTGATCAGAGACTCGTCATGTCAACCATAATTAACACAATTAGATAATTAATCTTCCAATTAGAATCCTGCTGCCGTGGCTCTTTGGACCGGCCGGGAACACTTCACCAGACTTGCCGCTAATCAGAAACAGAGGAAGGGAGAAAATATTAAATAATCCCAAATTTCCACTTCCTGTGGGCCGAGTGTGTTTTTTGTTGCCTCAGAGAGCTAACCGGCAGCAACTGTGAAAACTTGCTAGTCTGGAATCCCCACGGAATGTTTGTACAGGTTTACTGGAGGCGTTCAAACTTCATTTCCAACAGCAGGCCTTGAAGCTGGTAGCTGGACCTATATCCTCTGTTAGCTAAGAAAACGGCAATTACCCATCTGCGCTCATCATGTCATTATCAGAAGATATCTGCAATAAAAGCTCGATGTGAGGATATGAAGCGACCTATTCTGACTGCAGGGGATGCGTCACAGATCCCAGTCTCACTGCTACCCTAGTACCACACACTACACCGATACCAACTTCAGTGGTTATGTCACAGATCACAGTCCCAATGCTACTCTAGTACCATACACTACATTGATACCGACTCCAACCACAGCCAATGCAGCAAGGACGCGGGGAAACTGGGGTGGATACCCTCGCATCTTCCATCCACTCCCTTGTTCCGGCACCTCGACATATGGACATATAACACATTATAACAAGTGGGCTCTAACCAGCTTTGGTTTCCAGAGCATATATTTATTGACAGCATTGTTGATTCAAGGAGAGCAATAGTATCGATTTTACTTGCGCCATTACGTTTGTTACACAAGGAGAAACGTTTATACGTGATGGTCTTCATATGGGGCTCTGGTGTTACATACGCTGTCACTGAAGTCTGCACGGAAACCACACACGTGAAGGCACGACTCGCGTGAACGTTTCAAAATCGATTGGAAATGTATATATTTAAAATATTCATATATTTTAAAAGCATGTTGAAATCAGCACAAAGTAACTTGAGGATATGTTCTTTTTCTTTAAGAAGGATATCTTACATAGGTATTGAATTTCTACGAGTTTGTTTGTGTTCATGGTAGTACAGGTGCTTCCAAGACGTGATTCAGTCCGTCAATGAAACTGAAATTCAAAACACACCTGCTCTGAACTGTACGATACAACACCATCATAATAGTGGATGTCTAGACCGCAGCATGTTCATCGGCTACCCACCCCTCTACCCCACCCCTATTCCCCTCATAAAAGTTTATGTGCTATTGATTATTCTGTCCAGACTGTCTACTTATGATCAGCCGTCTGTCTCCGTATCATGTCGGCCATAAACCACTACAGATTATGGAGCTGGGAGCCTGATAACCCTACCCGTCGCACAGTCCCGCCTCCGCCGGCCAATAAGCTACAGGCATCTTCTAATCGAGACAGTCGTGTTTCCTGTAATGTCGAAACCACAGGAGCAGTTTTCCTTTGATGGAAGCAACTCGGATTCTCGGGAGATGGTAAACACTTAATGATAGGGACGTATTGAACGTTATTCCTTATTTACAATTCAGTATCGTAGCAGAAGCTGATGCACATATGGAAGAACGGACTCATATCCAAGGGAGAGTCTGCAACCTGTTGAAGAAACGAGGCACCAAACACAGCCATTCTATGACTCGAACACGAGCTGCACCGATGTATTGTCCCGACACATCCATTCTTTCTCTAACAATATATTTTTATATATCTTACTCATGTGTAACAGAACATGATTGCAGTGGGTGGACCAGCTTCTTGTACATCTGATTATACGGGGTTGTTGGGTTGCCAGGTCGCCAGGGACACCGAAACCATGGTTCGAGTCCCCATGTAGAAGCACTTGGTGATGACCCCCGGCGTGAAATCGCTGGAAAATACTCAAAAACGCTCACTAAAGTACTCACTCTTGCATTTTCACAGTCCGTATAGGAAGCGTACCAGGATGTACCTTCATGCATCCTTGTGACTAAAGGTTCATATCATTTAAGGCAATGAGGACGTGCTATAACAGCTTAAGCACCTATACCAGGTCGACGCACTGAATGCGGATCCGCTGGTCACATGTGCTGCAATATAACACAGGTGTCATGACTGCACATTCCGTTAGTCATACGCCACGTGACATGTTGCCTTCATTATCATGTAGCGGTAATTGCCACGTGAATGTCAGACTGCTGGAGGAGCATCTGGGTTAACACCCCTGTCCCATCTCCTCACCCCCACACACGGGCCTGTCGAGTCTACCCTCATACAAGGGGGTGGGCCCTTCATCCCATAACCAATACGACCAGTGGTTCGAAGTCGTTGGGCGCAGCTACCACAACGCTCAGTTCATACGTCCCTGTCCACGTGCGTGTCTACCCAGCTGTCCGTCTGGTAAGATTGACATCGGTTTACTTAATATTTGACTTGTACAAATGGCCATGATACTGGGTGCACCTGCCCCAAATTAGCCACTTTACCAGGTTGCACGTCAGCCTGAGAACACGGGCAAATGACAGGAAGGAATGGCTTAGGTTACACATTTGGTGACACAGGACCACGCCGTGGATACCTTCACTACCGACAAGGTTCATACAAAAAGGTTAGTGTTGTTACCAGGTTCAAGTGCCAATGGGGGTGGGTCAATACATCACCGTCGTGGTGGAGGTGATGATGGAGCCGTTACCGCCGAGAAGAGGGGGGTGGGGAAGGCACTATTAGCGCGTGCCTTCGTATGTATGTGCGTGCATACGAGCTTACGTGCGTGCGTATGTAAGGCGCCATCGAGAACGAAGAGAATGATTAAGGCACCAGTGAGAATGGTGTGAAGATGATGTTACTGAGTGCGGGAAAGGAGTACAGAGTGTTGTGGCTCCCTGTCTTGGAGTCGCGATACCGTCTACTGTTTGGTTACAGTTCATTCCGAGTGTTGATGCTATCCTTGATAATGTCTGTATTTTGGTTACAGCTGATTCCTGTGGCTGATGTGGCAGAATATCGCCACTGTACCGGGCTATGGACGAACACAGATGGTCCTGCTGAAGACGTGCTGTACAGAAAGGCTTAGTGTGCTGGAATGCCAGGATTTAGGGGCGATACTCGGCTGTAGAATTCTATTGATTCTGGGATTTTTTTTATAGAAATGGATATGGTTGTTGAATCTTTAAAACTTTCTAAGTCTATAGGCGTATCATGTTTGTGAGAATATATGCTCCCAGAGGGGACATGCTAGTGAAAATATACTTGGAAGGGACATTCTTTTAAAATATTTCTAAGACCATGACCTACAGGTGGGGCAATTTTATAAGACTGTAATCTACATAAGGGCTATATTACAAAAGCCGTGAGCTACTGGTGGGGCATGATTTAAGATCATGGTCTATAGGTGGCCTGGAGCATGTTTATGAGACCAAAATTTACAGGTGGGGCATGATTATTAGACCAGGATCTACAAGCTCAAAGCTCCTAACCTTGTATTTTCTTAGTTCCACACACAGTATGTTGTCAGATTTAGGATGTTGCTAAAGCTCCCAACAGTGATATACACGAGACGAGCGAAGGACCCCGATGTAAGATGAACTTCTTGCCTCTTCCCGCTTGTCTCCATCTACCCGTCCCTGCGGGGTGGACCACCCGAGCGTGCAAGACGTTGGTAGCTGCACTAGCCTGCTGCATGAGCAGCCTGTCTGGATTAACCAGCCTTCATAAGGGGAGATCTATTTCGAGGGGCAGACATGTAGCAAGCATGTCCAGGCACGGGTAGATGAGGGCATAGCAGCACGATCAGCATGCTGACGTCAGTGTCCTGACGATGCTGGTGTAGCTGTGACAGGTCTGTGCTGTGCACCGTGACACCATCACTGTCCTCTCCTCGTCCATCAGTACAACCATACAACACATGAACAACCACCGTCAGACAGTGTCTTACCCCTCACTCCTACCCTCTCCCACGTTCATCAGTGCAACACATGGACACCCCCCCTCCACCCTCCCCTATTAAACTGTGCTCCTGTCCAGTCGTGTACATCAGTCTCCCCTACCTGATGAAGCTGTATGGCAATGAACCGATAAACAGTACATCGTGTCGGAAGTCATACAGAAGTGCTGGTTACTCATTCAGACTAGGCTACATGGTGAAATATGTCTTATAGAGAAGGGTAGTCTGATGCAGAGCTCATGCCGAGGGAAGACGCCGAGATTCATGTCAATGATACCATGGTACTGTATCAATATTGCCTCAGAGTTCTGATGGGCATTCGTATAACTCAAATCCATAATTCCGTGTATGGCGAAGTCTCAAACTGAATTGTACAAAACTGGACATTTTAAGCAATCTATATTGAAAGTGCAACTGTTCTAATATCAAATGAATTTCAAAGCCAACCTCTCTAATCAGTTCGACGGCCATCAATGTGTGCTAGAAGGGGTTTCAGATACAGCCTCCATATCAAGTGTGTAAATTAAAGACCAGCTTTCTTCAACATGACATTCCGCACCTTCTACTAACGACCGGCATGAAATTCGTCCGAATGGAACACTTTTGAACAAACCGGAGGCTACAGTGGCAGCAGCAGTCTGTACACAATGCATCTCCTGGTTGAGTTGATTTCCAGCACTAGTCACAAAGCCGCTGTCGAGGACGACTCTTCCGACACAAGCAGGTATCCAAGTAGAAATCTCGCGCATCTTGACACCAGTCAACAAGGTCGCCTGGCGCCACGTGACGGCGTGGGACGACGTCAACACGTTGCCGGGACCGAGCAGAGATCTCGGGAACTCAGAGTTTACGTGTGTGGGTAAACACTGCGATGTATGTAATTAAAGGTACAATGTTTGAGGACTTACCTGGCGGACAGAGGCAGCTTCCTACGGCCCTCTTGACGACGTCAGATTTGTGCATACGTTCCTCCAGGTGCTGCAACAGAGATGCGATTAGTCGCCATCGTACCGGCCCCACCATGTTTATCTCATGGCTGTAAGAGCATGTTATCATATGTATTCCATGTTGTAAACTGAGAAAGCTGTGAATCCTAACGTTCTTCCGTTGACGACACGGATACGGCGACCGCCGGCGTCTCCAAATGACATGACGTTAACCAAAAGATGAAAGCACTTAGCCAGAATAATGGGATTGAGTTACTTACCTCCTGTATGAGCTTCTGCACTTTCATGTCAACATATTTATTGATATTAATTTTATACTCTGAGCATTCTTTCTCCAATTTTCCCACTCTGTTTTGGAGAGAAACCAGCGAATCGTGGTAGGACAAAATCGTCCAAGCGACAAAGGCTATTAGAAGGCTGAGCAAAGTAATTCCAAGACATGCGAAAATCCACAAAATAAACCGCGCACACGGGCTATATGTCCTGCCCGATCCACCAGTCCGGTTCTTCTCCATTTTGGAGATTCCTGGAAAACTTTTCCTAAGTTCCGAAAAGTTTTCTGTGCGTCATGAACACTGTGTAGTAATCCAAGTGAGCTGGTCTGCAATACTCTGCTACCGCCGCCGTCACCGAGCGAGGGATGACCCACTCGGACGCAAGGGGTGGAGCGGAACAGTCCACTGCAAGGGGGCGTGGTCCAAAGATGGGGCTACATATCACCTCATTGACGGGGCAGTAACAGCGCAGTAACAAATCATCGCCCAGATATACTGGTCCCCTTCAGCTCTGCGTGTCAGTCTCCGCCTCCCGATCGCTCGTTCATCCCGGAGTCTGACATGAATGGACGGCTATTACTACTGTTGGAAATCAGCGTATTGCGTCGCCTCATGCGAGCGTTCTGCTCAAATAGCAACGTTTCCAATACAGAAAAACTGAAGGGTATTTTGCACATCTGAGAAGCAGAACTTGCAGGAAGTGCGCGTCAGTGGAGTGAAGCATACAAGCAGAAGTGTTCGTCTTACGCTTGTCGTGGTAGATTTGTCTGAATATATATGGTATCGAGAACACGTGTATTGTACTGATGTACCCCCTACCCCAACACACATGCATATCTCCTCGCTGTATCACACGAGTATATAGCGGGGATACTCCTTCCTTTAATCCACCCCAACCTCGGTGGACCTGTAGTACCCTATCCCAAACACACATGGATTATATATAGTGTTATATCTTACCCATTACACACGTGTATAATAGTGTTATATCCAATCCTTTACACACATGTTACAGTGTTATATCTTACCCATTACACACGTGCATAACAGTGTTATATCCAATCCTTTACACACATGTTACAGTGTTATATCTCTTCCTTACACAAGTGAACATTACGGTTATATCTCATCTCTTACACACGTGTATTACATCATCCTTTACTCAGGTGTATTAATTATATTGTTATATCTTACCTCTTACATACGGGTATTAGATTGTTATATCTCATCTTTTAAACGTGTACTTTATTGTGATATGTCATCTTTCACGCGAATTTTTAATGTTATATCTCATCTTTTACACTCGTGTATTATTTTGTCAGATGTCATCTTTTACACGCGTGTATACTATTGTTAGATCTCATATTTTACAGGTATTATATTATTATATATCATCATTTACACACGTGTACTATATTGTTACATATCATCGTTTGAACAGGTGCATAATGCTGTTCTGTCTCATCCTTTACTCACGTGTATTTTATTGCTATATCTCATCTTTTACACACGTCTATTTTATTGTTATATCTCATCCTTTACACACGTGTATTTCGTAGTTATATCTAATCTGTTATGCACATCTATTTTATTGCTATATATCATCCTTTACACACGTGTATTATATTGTTTTATCTCATCCTTTACACACGTGTATTTCGTAGTTGTATCTAATCTTTTACATACATCTATTTTATTGTTATATCTCGTCCTTTACGCACGTCTATCACAGTGTTATATTTCATGCTTTACAGAACTGCATTATAGTGCTATATCTCATCTTTTTCACACATGTATTATACTACTTTAGCCCCTGTCCTCCACATATGCATTGTACGGCAAGGTTTATGAACGCTGCTACCAGTCTGTCGAAGACAAGGCATGGTGATACAGTTGTGATGTTGTCATGATCCTCGAATGGTATTTCGGCAATCCTCTCAAGAGATGTCTCAATTACCGACGGAGAAAAGCGGAGCTAACTGACACATTATGAGTAGAGGGAATTAATTATCACTCACATAATGAACATTCGATGTATGCATAATGTCTCATACCACATTGCCATAATACACAGACGGAATGGAAAAAACCCGTATGATTGTTCTATAATCCGCTATACTGTTCCTGAAATATGATAGATGGTTGTAGGTCTCAGTAGCAGCACTGGTAAATATTGATCAGAGATAATCGTATATCAGATTTTCGAATACGGTATTCGGTTTATTACTCCCTGACATTAAAGACAGAAAATGAAGAAGATGGTATTTTCAGATGGCTCCTTATAATTAATGTTAACGTTAAAAATAGTACATGGCGTCATACAGTTTTTTTCTCAACAATGAAGTGATATGATGTTCATTCTGTTAGGGGTAAATATAATGCTATTTTCTTGCACTAAACACGATGATGTTACAGAGAAATCCTGTATTTTCAAGTATATCAATGTATACAGGGGATGATAGGGAAGCCAGGTGGTCAAAGCGTTTGCTCGTCACGCAGACGACACGGGTTCGATTCCCCATATGAGTACAGTGTGTGAAGCCTTTTTCTGCTGCTCCCAGTCATGATTTTGCTGGAATAAAACGGCATATAACTAAACTCACTCACTCACTCACTCACTCACTCACTCACTCACTCACTCACTCACTGTATAAAGAACATGATAATGAACACGGGGTCCACACGACCATGTTCGACCTGGGTCCAGGGTGCGTGAACACGTGTGTCTGGGTGTGCCTTGACAGTCCATACACATTGTTATCACACAACTGCTACTGAGGACTACAACCACTGAATCCAGGTATGGTCCGTCATCTATAAGTCGTCATTTGACTACCGAAGAATTACGTACATACATCGACAAGAACGTTAGACAGTGTCAGCACAACGTTGCAAGATGTCTTTGGTGATAGTTAGCGTTAAGGCGGAGTATGGAATCAATATCTGATGTTTGGAGCGGGTGCTCGACAGCGTTCCACCGCGGTGTGGAAAGATTGGTTTCGCCTAATTTCAGTAAAACTCGTGACTGCTACCTCGTTCAGTCCTGTGGAACGCCCGTGGAACGCCCGTGTGGAACGCCCGTGGAAGGGTGACCTTAACTTCCAGACGTACAGGAAGACTTACGACTTTCGTAGTGCCAGGGTGACCTTAACTTCCAGACATACAGGAAAACTTACGACTTTCGTAGCTCTACGATCGCTTTGTGGAACTGGCACAAGAACAGGTATCCAAAACATCGTATTTTTGAGTCGTAGTAACACCTAAACCTCACAGGTTGTCGCGTTTGGTCGTCGACATTCCAAGATTTTCGTACCTAAACAATTAAAAGTGTGCGATATATGGATGACATTCTGAATAATTAAGGGTATGCAATAGAAGGATGACGTTCTGAAAAATTAAAGGGATGCGATATAGGGATGACATTAAAGGTGTATGATATAGGGATGACATTGTGAACAATTAAAGGTATGCGATACAGTGTTGCCTTTTTGAACGATAAAATGGATGCGATGTAGGGATGACATTAAAAGGATGCGATATAAGGATGACATGAACAATTAAAGGGATGCGATACAGAGATGACTCTCTGAATAATTAGAGGTGTGCGTCCTACCAGTTAAGGGTAGGCGATATACGAACAGTATGTTGGTCATCCGAAAACACACGCCATCGTGCCAGGGTCGTAGAGATTGCCATCGACATTGCGGAACTTGCACGAACTCTTCAGTCCTTCTCCAGAACTATCTACCTTGGTCGGCCCTGGTGGCATCGCAGGGACATATGTATACGTTACTGAAAGCGTTTATGATTTATGATCACGTTCTGATCAGAGACTCTCACTTTGGCTTTTTCTTTGACAGGTGTTAGAACACGTTTTGTTTGTTGACAAATGTAAGCGGAATGTCAGGGTATGTACATTTCTTCACTCGATGTGGCCTTCAGCTGTTTCAAGACAACTTGACGTACTACCAACAAGCCGTAAATGCAACTGTCATGACAACTAACCACGTTGCGTCGTTCGGATGATCGGCCTCAATACAGGACCGGTATGTTGTCAGGAAATCGGAGTCTTATTCCTTTTCAACAACAAATAAAAGTCTATGCGCAGCTTTGACTGTAATAGTTCCAGTGATACTGTGAATTATGATGAGTAATGGGAAGTTACACGTGAAATAATCAGAATATGGACAAGACCGTCAGCATACAGCAGCGGCCATTTTGAAGCGCGTAACTCAAGGTAACGTAGACAGCTACCTTCAACAGAGGATTATATATTGGTGTAGAGTCTAACTGCCTTAAGCGCCGTCTCAAGGGTCCCCTAATTAATTAGCTAACACGTCCCCGGGCTAGGAGACCCTCACATAGATTCTCCAGTAAGCGTGTAGGGAACATGTAGGTCTTAAGCCTTGCCTCGGGGTAATGTGCATTTCATTTAGCAAATCACTTTGTGTTCATTTATACACGATGCGTTCATACATGTAAACATTTACAAGAGTCGGTCGCTGTCAACGTAGTGATTGCTAACTTGTCTTGTAATCGCTGATGGGTTCCTGCTGGTTATTGCATGTCGTGGGATCTGATCAACGACACCATGATACAATACAGTAAAGCATCTTGGATGAGTCAACCTCAAGTTGCCACTATAAGAGATTCTCATACAACATCGCATGCAGACACACAAACTGAAATTACAGAACCAATAGAAACCGTATATCTACAGAACCGCATACAGAACCACATACAGAATCGTGTAGAGAGCCACAGACTGAATTATCTACAGCGATACATACAATACCCCATCCCTATTCACTCACTGAACTATATACAGAGATACACACAACACCCCATCCCTATTCACTCACGGAACTATATACAGAGATACACACAACACCTCATCCCTATTCACTCACTGAACTATATACAGAGATACACACAGCACCTCATCCCTACTCACTCACTGAACTATATACAGAGATACACACAGCACCTCATCCCTACTCACTCACGGAACTATATACAGAGATACACACACCACCCCATCCCTATTCACTCACTGAACTATATACAGAGATACACACAACACCTCATCGTTACTCACTCACTGTACTATATACAGAGATAGACACAGCACCTCATCCCTATTCACTCACTGAACTATATACAGAGATACACACAGCATCTCATCCCTATTCACTCAATGAACTATATACAGAGACACACACAACACCTCATCCCTACTCACTCACTGTACTATATACAGAGATAGACACAGCACCTCATCCCTATTCACTCACTGAACTATATACAGAGATACACACAGCACCTCATCCCTACTCACTCACTGAACCATATACAGAGATACACACAACACCTCATCCCTATTCACACAGTGAACCATATATAGAGATACACAAAACATCCCATCCCTATTCACTCACTGAACTATATACACAGATACATACAGCACCTCATCCCTACTCACTCACTGAACTATATACAGAGATACACACAGCATCTCATCCCTATTCACTCACTGAACTACATACAGAGATACACACAGTACCTCATCCCTATTCACACACTGAACTATATACAGAGATACACAAAACACCCCATCCCTATTCACTCACTGAACTCTATACAGAGATACACACAACACCTCATCCCTATTCACTCACTGAACTATATACACAGATACACACAACACCTCATCCCTATTCACTCACTGAACTATATACAGAGATACACACAGCACCTCATCCCTATTCACTCACAGAACTATATACAGAGATACACACACCACCCCATCCCTTTTCACTCACTGAACTATATACAGAGATACACACAACACCTCATCCCTATTCACTCACTGAACTATATACAGAGATACACACAGCACCTCATCCCTATTCACTCACTGAACTATATACAGAGATACACACACCACCCCATCCCTATTCACTCACTGAACTATATACACAGATACACACAACACCTCATCCCTATTCACTCACTGAACTATATACAGAGATACACAAAACACCCCATCCCTATTCACTCACTGAACTATATACACAGATACACACAACACCTCATCCCTATTCACTCACTGAACTATGTACAGAGATACACACAGCACCTCATCCCTATTCACTCACTGAACTATATACAGAGATACACACACCACCCCATCCCTATTCACTCACTGAACTATATACAGAGATACACACAGCACCTCATCCCTATTCTTTCACTGAACTATATACACAGATACACACAGCACCTCATCCCTATTCACTCACTGAACTATATACAGAGATACACACACCACCCCATCCCTATTCACTCACTGAACTATATACAGAGATACACACAACACCTCATCCCTATTTACTCACTGAACTATATACAGAGATACACAAAACACCCCATCCCTATTCACTCACTGAACTATATACAGAGATACACACAGCACCTCATCCCTATTCACTCACTGAACTATATACAGAGATACACACAGCACCTCATCCCTACTCACTCACTGAACTATATACAGAGATACACACAGCACCTCATCCCTACTCACTCACTGAACTATATACAGAGATATACACACCACCCATCCCTATTCACTCACTGAACTATATACAGAGATACACACAGCATCTCATCCCTATTCACTCAATGAACTATATACAGAGATACACACAGCACCTCATCCCTACTCACTCACTGTACTATATACAGAGATACACACAGCACCTCATCCCTATTCACTCACTGAACTATATACAGAGATACACACAGCACCTCATCCCTACTCACTCACTGAACCATATACAGAGATACACACAACACCTCATCCCTATTCACACAGTGAACCATGTATATAGATACATACAACACCCCATCCCTGTTCACTCACTGAACTATATACACAGATACACACAACACCTCATCCCTATTCACTCACTGAACTATATACAGAGATACACACAGCACCTCATCCCTATTCACTCACTGAACTATATACAGAGATACACAAAACACCCCATCCATATTCACTCACTGAACTATATACAGAGATACACACAACACCTCATCCCTATTCACTCACTGAACTATGTACAGAGATACACACATCACCTCATCCCTATTCACTCACTGAACTATATACAGAGATACACAAAACACCCCATCCCTATTCACTCACTGAACTATATACAGAGATACACACAGCACCTCATCCCTATTCACTCACTGAACTATATACAGAGATACACACAGCACCTCATCCCTACTCACTCACGGAACTATATACAGAGATACACACACCACCCCATCCCTATTCACTCACTGAACTATGTACAGAGATACACACAGCACCTCATCCCTATTCACTCACTGAACTATATACACAGATACACACAGCATCTCATCCCTATTCACTCACTGAACTATATACAGAGATACACACAGCACCTCATCCCTACTCACTCACTGAACTATATACAGAGATACACACAACACCTCATCCCTATTCACACAGTGAACCATATATAGAGATACATACAACATCCCATCCCTGTTCACTCACTGAACTATATACACAGATACATACAGCACCTCATCCCTACTCACTCACTGAACTATATACAGAGATACACACAGCACCTCATTCCTATTCACTCACTGAACTATATACAGAGATACACACAGTACCTCATCCCTATTCACACACTGAACTATATACACAGATACACACAGCATCTCATCCCTATTCACTCACTGAACTCTATACAGAGATACACAGCACCTCGTCCCTACTCCCACACTGAACCATATACACAGATACATACAGCACCTCATCCCTATTCCCACACTGAACTATATACAGAGGCACGTCAAGTATATTAGAATAGAAGGAAACGACTACATAAGTGTCCAGAATACTCGCCTACAGCCTCGTGCCGTAACGTCGCGAAGGCAATATTTGTTGTATGGTGAAGTGTGCAAGCATGTAACACTCACAGCATGTATGACCGTTTGAACGATGCTAATGTTATTTTCATTATGAGCTCCAATCCTGAGATGTTGTGGTAATTACTTATCATTATCATTACGTTGATTACTTAGCCATGAATAATGTTCCACGCACTGGGCGCATTGCGTTACCTGTAGATACGCGTAAACCACGCACGTCATGGTTTACCAGCAACGGCTTCCACAACCGAGAACTAGAAGGACTATAGTCTATGCAGATGACTGTTCAACATGTGGTCGAATTAATCGTTCGTCGGGTTTTGGGCGTGTGTGCCAACCACCACTGTTGCGGCACTGTTGGATACTCACACGTGTAGAATGTGTCCCAAAACACAACAAATGTGTCCTTTTATGTACAGCGAAAAGATGAACTATATGCGAAAAGTAACAACACCACTGAATTACAGAACAACTGGCCGTAAAAGAACCTTTAATAACACGCTCAGTAATATTGCGTATGAATGACAGAAGTCTGTAAATAATCGAGTCTTGACATGGATAATTCTCACTGTGATTAACATACGCCACTCGATGAAGGTAATCCGACATGTCATTCATTCTATTCCAATATATGTTGCAGATACGAACATGGGTATTATGTATCCTGGAAGATACAAGGATCCCCCGTCTAGAGGAATAGCGTACATCCAACACACAGTGTAATGCGATTTCCCATCACGAGATGACCTCAGAAAATTCCTGGATACAGGCAAAGGTTACGATATCAGGCCTCCACTACTGTCCTATACTGTTCCTTCAACGCAGACAAATTGTCTGCATCCGCCCACCACAAAGGGACACTACTTCTCATCAAAATAGCTCATTTGTAGGAAGGAAATGCATTTCTTTACAACCAGCATTAGTTTTCGAAAATATGGTGCATTCATGATGTCTGAGAGAAGTGCTCAGTGTATGAAACATTAATTCAGGTACATGGAGAATAGATGGCCATCTAGCCAGAGTCTGCTAGTGGTGGTGTTACACAAGGTCGTCTGTTACAGACAAGTCGTTTTCCAGAGACGTTTATTTCGGAATCAACCAAGTAAAGTGATGTTACAGTTGGATGGTACATTAACGCGCACTGTATCAGCGCTCACCAGATATTGTCTCCTATTCCTTTTGCTATGAAAGAACATGGATTTTTCGTTGATGAAAATGATTTATTTTTGAAACGATTCTCATTTCTCACGCCATGTAACTTGGAGAACTTCTTAACTTCTTTTTAGTAATTCTGAGCTATTTTGTGGTGGTGACTTAATCCGTGGCCAGTTGTCAAACACTTGGGTGGCAAGGGGAGGAATAAGTCTACATCAGTGGAGCTAATCCTTGCATTGACTGGTGTACAAAGCTACATCTACAGGTCCCATTGACGCAATAGTTCCTCACACAATCAGATATGACGATATACGAAGATGTACTTTCAACGTATGGTACTCCCGTAGCGCGAGATGTGTGTCTAGTTACGTCACAGTGACTGATGTGACTGTGCTCACACAAACAGCCTCGTTTGTCGCGTGACAGTCACGTCGCATGTACAGGCTATTCATCAGTGCGGATTTATGGGAGATCACCTGAATGATTGCAGTGAGCCTGGGAGGTGTGGGCGTCATCTGTCACCGACACATTGTATACTTGTACGTCAGACACTGTACACATGTATGTTACATTGTGTACTTGTTCGTCACATTGTATACTTGTACATCACTCTGTATGCTTGTATAGACATACATGTGTAGGGAAGTCACACTGTTCACTTGTACAAACATGTATATGTAGGTATGACACACCTATACTTGTACGTCAAATTGTATGCATGTTTATGCATACGTAGGTACCCATCTACCTGTACAAACGTGCATTCGTAGGTACCAATGTACTGGTACAAACATTTATACATAGGTACCCATCTATCTCTGCAGACATGCATACATAGACACCAATCTACCAATCCAAACACGCATACGTAGGCACCAATCTACCGGTGCAAACATGCATGCGTGAGTACCAGTCTATCTGTACAAACATGCATGCGTGGGTACCAGTCTATCTATACAAACATGCATGCGTGGGTACCAGTCTACCTGTACAAACATGCATACACAGACACCAATCTACCAATCCAAACACGCATACGTAGGCACCAATCTACCGGTGCAAACATGCATGCGTGAGTACCAGTCTATCTGTGCAAACATCATGCGTGAGTACCAGTCTATCTGTACAAACATGCATGCGTGGGTACCAGTCTACCTGTTAAACATGCATATGCAGATCTTCTCTTCATGCTGGAATGTATGATTCTGAAATTCGCTGCAAGTTGCTGGTCCTAACTTACCCAAACCCCTGTCACTACAAAAGTATGTTCGAGTTGTGGGAGCTTTTAGCTGTTGAGACGAAGCGACCGCACCAGTCTGTCTTCCCGGCTCATACCCTCTTTCAGTCCTTTCAGTGAAAAGAGGCAGTTTGATGATGGAAGAGTTCAAGTACGAACATCAGAAGTTTTAGTTGTTTAACCCAGCTCTTACCACTTTTACAAATGTATTCATCCGCTATTTCCAGCGGTCTGTACACTTGCATGACAACGCTCATGAATTACATGACAATTAACGTGGCTGTATTATACGATAGGGCGACTGTATTGCATGATAAAGTGACTGTATTACCTGATAATGGGACTGTATTACATGATAACATGGCTGTACTGCATCATACAGTGGATGTATTGTATAATAAAGGGTATTGTATGATAACGTAGCTATATTACATGGTAACGTAATTATTGCGTGACAACGTGACTGTATTACATAATAAAGTGTCTGTATTTCATGATAACATGGCTGTATTGCATGTTAACGTGGATGTACTGCATAATAAACTGTCTGTACTACATGATTAGGTAACTGTATTATATGATAACGTGGCCGTACTGCAAGATAAAGTGACTGTATTACATGAATGATACCGTGACTGTAGTACCTGATAACGTGGATGTGTTGCATAATAAACTGTCTGTACTACATGATTAGTATTACTAGACTGTATTACATGACATCGTGGTTCTATTACATGATAACATGGTTGTATTACATGATAACGTGACTGTATTGCACAATAAATGGCTGTATAGCATGATAAAGTGAATGTATTATATGGTAACATGGCTGTATTTGATGTTGTTTGGTGCGCGTGAATCTTGTTGTGGCATGAGCACTTGCATCCTATTCTGCGTGTGATGTTCATGTGATTGTTGTGCACATTCCATGATAGGACATTAACTTAGTTTCTGCATGTGATGGTGCCTGGCAGTTCTCGTATGGTCCACGTATGTGAACAGCCCGGTCACTACAGTGGACACAGATGTTTGCAATGACACCGATTATCGGAATCCTGTCAGATTTTCCAGGTAAACAAAATAACAGGTAACAGGCATCATGATCAGCTAATAGAAGTCGTGATTATGAAATTACATACAAGAAGTTGTGGACACCTGTCTCAACTTCCGCACAATCATCATCAGCAAGATGCGCAGATGTGCAGGGCGCAGCACTTGCAGGAGTAACCGGTAGCAGGTGCGTGTTGAAGGCGTGATGGGACGGGACAGGGGTAGACAAGCATCCCCTCGCGGCTCCCATCGTGGTGCCAGTGTCTTGTCATGTATGTTTACCTCGGTAATTTGAATAAATGGGACTGAGGGATATAAAGCAGTAATAGGGCGGGTCGTTATCGGAACACAGAAGAAGCTTCCTCTATCCGGATACAATTGTCTCGGGTTGCAGGTAATGTTCACGAGACGCACGCAGCGAGTTAGAAATGGAAAACATTTAAACAAGTACAGAAAAAAGGTTGATGCGAGATGGATCGCAACATTTTTTTTCGTATCTTGTGTGAGAAAAGGATAGTCTGCGCTGACTGAACGAGTGAATGGGCTTCTTGAACAGGCGCGCTTTCTCTACCGCGGGGGAAGTCTGACAGTCGGGACTGCCTGTAATCCTTGCGATGTCACAGAGCAAGTCCTATGGTCAGTGATCAAAGTCAGTTTGTACTTCAGCCCAGTTACTGAACCTACTACATATATAATACGAGGGGCTATCAAAACGTTTTGAGCCTAAAGTTCTTCTGATATCATAAAACTAACTGTCTGACATTGAAGAATGCTTTGCGTCATTCATATAATAGTAATATTGACATGCACTTGTCGCCAGTTTCCAGTCACGTGAGATCTAATCACACGTATCGAAATTAAAACGGCAGAAATGCATAAGCTTCAGTACTGATCAGTTATAGAGTTTTTGTCTTGATGACCACCCGGAGGCATACACTGATGAGCGATTGACAGCAGAACAAATACTGAGTAATTTAGGCTCGTGTAATGCAGCCACGTTATCACCCATTACAGTCACGTTATCATGCCATACAGCCATGTTATCATGCAATACAGTCGTGTTATCATACAAATAAGTTACTTTATCATGCAATACAGACACGCTGTAAATGCAATACAGTCACATGAGAACGTAATGCAGCCGCGTTATCACACAATACAGTCACGCAGTCATGCAGTACAGTCACGCTATCATGTAATACAGTCACGTTATCACACAATACAGTCACGCAGTCATGCAGTACAGTCACGCTATTATGTAATACAGTCACGTTATCACACAATACAGTCACGCAGTCATGCAGTACAGTCACGCTATCATGTAATACAGTCACGTTATCACACAATACAGTCACGCAGTCATGCAGTACAGTCACGCTATCATGTAATACAGTCGCTTTATCACACAATAGTCACTTTATCATGCAATACAGTCACGCTATCATGTAATACATCTGCATAGCTTGAAGTGTTCCATGAGTGTCTGTTACGTCGACAAAATATTTTTGTGTGGATAGATTTTCAAGGCCTAAAAGCTGTGTTGTTTACAGTAGATCCGGGTACACGGAATCCCCCCCCCCCCTCCCTCCCACCTCTACCCCCAACACACACACGCACTGCATCTTGATTTTGCTTCTTGCATCACATGTAATATCGTGCGTCTATAAAGTCCTTGTGTCTGCCTCCACTGTATACAATATCAGGATGCGTGCTGCTCCAGATCCAGTGTATCTTATCTCTGCTTTGTTCTACGAGACAATATCATATAAACATATACCGCTTCATAACACATTTGATATCTAAAAAAAAATACAGAAAGTTCATAACACCGTCTGAAGGAACCACGCTGAACGTACCTGATTCATGTAACTTGAAGGCGTTAGTTTTACTAGCTTCCGCTGACGTCAAGAACATATTTGTTTGGCAAAGGAAGTTTCACAGGAACAGGTGGCATAAACCGATAATGTAAGCAATCATCAAGGTCAGTGAATGAGTGAGTGAGTGAGTGAGTGAGTGAGTGCGTGAGTGAGTGAGTGAGTGAGTGAGTTTTGTGCAGCTTTTAGTAGTATCCCCGCAACACCTCGGACACGCAACAGGGGATAATATGAACCCGTTCCCACCTTCCCACGGTAGTGGGCGTCCAGATAATTGCATCTCGAACAGACAAACCATCTGATTATATGAGCAACGTCCAACCTCGATGCAGTAGGAGACGTCACGGAGGAAGACCACATGAATAATTTCAATCACGTCTTACGACGGGCACAAGTTACTTCAGGACATATTCTGCTCCCTAGCCAGTTATCTTGAAACAGACCGACTGTGTTTCCCTGTGACACTGACGTGGCAGAACACAAACACAGTGATATATGTGATGTTATCGTGAACGTAACGATATCATCAGTTCCAGGTGTAATATGACACTATAACAGCCGGGAGGTATGTTAATATCAACCAGTGACAGGTCTCTGTTGCAGGGACATCTCTCCGGGACGTATAGGCAAAGAGACAGACGAGGTGCAGTGTTGGGTTCCGTCTTTTCAGATGGTGGACGTATGTAAGGAAAGACTGACACAAACATGCCGCTATATGAAGCGGTAACACAGGACAGCATAAGCGATTATTACCGTGTCGATCTGACACTCTGTATGTGCCATGTGGTAAAACAAGCCTTTATAACGTGACGGCTAAACAAAGGCGACTAGAAGCTTCTTCGTAGTCAACATTACGTGTATTTGCAGGTACCAGAACCAAGACGCCGCTTGATGCGTACAGTTATGTGCCTTACAGGTGCCAGAACCAAGACGCCGCTTGATGCGTACAGCTATGCGGCTTACAGGTGCCAGAACCAAGACGCCGCTTGATGCGTACAGTTATGTGCCTTACAGGTGCCAGAACCAAGACGCCACGTGATGCGTACAGTTATGTGCCTTACAGGTGCCAGAACCAAGACGCCGCGTGATGCGTACAGTTACGTGCCTTACAGGTGCCAGAACCAAGACGCCGCTTGATGCGTACAGTTATGTGCCTTACAGGTGCCAGAACCAAGACGCCGCTTGATGCGTACAGTTATGTGCCTTACAGGTGGTTAACCCATATACCGCCTGTAACATATATCTATACTTGCTTGATGCGTACAGTTATGTGAATTGCAGGTGCCAGAACAAAGACGCCGCCTAATGCATACAGTCACGTGCTTTGCAGGTACCAGAACCAAGACGCCGCTTGATGCGTACAGTTATGTGCCTTACAGGTGCCAGAACCAAGACGCCGCTTGATGCGTACAGTTATGTGCCTTACAGGTGCCAGAACCAAGACGCCGCGTGATGCGTACAGTTACGTGCCTTACAGGTGCCAGAACCAAGACGCCGCTTGATGCGTACAGTTATGTGCCTTACAGGTGCCAGAACCAAGACGCCGCTTGATGCGTACAGTTATGTGCCTTACAGGTGCCAGAACCAAGACGCCGCGTGATGCGCACAGTTACGTGCCTTACAGGTGGTTAACCCATATACCGCCTGTAACATATATCTAGTTCCGCTGGACAACCCATATACCGCCTGTAACATATATCTAGTTCCGCTGGACAACCCATATACCGCCTGTAACATATATCTAGTTCCGCTGGACAACCCATATACCGCCTGTAACATATATCTAGTCCTGCTGGTCAATCCATATACCGCTTGTAACGTCTACCTCTTCCATGGGGTCAGCCCATATACCAACATTTACCCTGTATCCAGGAACACTGTCTCTGTACCCCGCCCAATCATGGCGTCGTCCACCTATGTAGTGAGTCAGACAGTGCGATGTTTTAACGACCGAGTTTAATCCTCTGTAGAGACAGGAATCTGGGTCCTACGCCACTAACGTGTGCACGCGAACAAAGAACCACCACAATATCCGATGCTTTCAATTTCCCACTTTCAGGTTAACGATGTAGGTGATTTGTCGCGTGCATTTCCAACCTTTGATAGTGATCGGCCAGCATTTGTCACCGTCGTGAGTTAACTTGTGTTGCCCGGCTGCCATAGTTACGTCAATTAGTTCGGCTATAGATCTGTATCATGCCTGCTTCATCTGGCCGCCACATACCACTGTAGAACCAGCGGGTCGTTCGGGAGGGCAGTTCGGCCAAATCTGAAACGGGCATGGCAGTGCAGAGGGTTGAAACTATTGGAGAGTTTGTGATGTTTGACTGGGTGGGTGGGCACTGGGAGAAGGGCGTTATAAGGTCACCAGTTATCAAGAATCACAGAAAGAAGAAGCATGCAAATCGGTATTTTTCTTGCAGTGTGTTTAGTAGGAAACGTCTCATTGATGAAGCACTTACCATGCCAGTCCCTAACTGTCATAACCTGTTTGCTCACGTGTATAATGCTCACAACGATCAGGTCCTGGGTTCAAGCCCATCATGGTTCTCAGTTGTGGCGGCAGCACACGGAATAAGTGAGCAACGTTTTACGCCGATATTCCTGAGACTTTTGTTATATCACAGAGTAGGTCATTCAGTAAGAATATCAGAATACATCTGTGACATATAAACATAGAACGAGGTCATAATACGTTCATAGTAACAGATGCCGTAATTGAACTCTGAACTAACATAGGGATTACCGGCCTCTGAAAGAGTCGCGATAAAACACCGGCCGTAATAAAAGCTAAAACTGTCTCCCTACAGACGTAAAACAAAGCGCAGATTTACAGGACGAAGACATCCCACACATTGCCTAATGCAGTGCAACACTTCCGCAATGCCGGATTCCCAGCAGTCGTCCCCGTGATGTTGCTTCTGATGTAGAGAGGCACGTTGCTGCAGACACATAAACCACCGCAGCGTCTGTCTATCCATCAAAGCTAGCAACACACGTGTTCCTAATGCCCCCTGTTCCTGTAGCACCTTCGATACTGTTATTGCACATAATACAATTTATTTATCGACATCTGGTAATATGAAAATAGAGAGGGTTTCAAATAAACATTGTCCTCATGTTTACAGTCGGAACAACAGGTACAGGAAAATCATCATAGCCTCAACTTCCGGGACTTAACACCCACCACCTAGCGGCGTGAAGCTACGAGGCTAGGGTTATGCCCCTTTAGCACGTGCACCATACGAAGCATGCGTTGTTTGGAGAGCTCGTGGCTAAACGGCAACCTTGAGTCTTTCTATCTTGTGGTGACATTTACACAGCTCCCCTTGACAGTTCGGCAATGCTGGAAGGACATACCACCCGTCTCCCTCCCTCGTCCTGTCGTCTGTTACATGCAAAGTGGCGGGAACCCCCCGCCGTGGTGTCGCTTACTACGTGACGCCATATTGGTCTGGTTCGTCCCCAGGGATTTTAGTTTGAATGCAGAATTCACTGAGATCGCATGGTCTAACGAGATAGGAGAAATCGTTTTCAGAGCACATCCTCCGGGTGGGGCCTTGTTTGCCGCCATTTCGTTGCTGATATGATGGTGCAGTTATTGCATGAAGCAGACGGCGAAGGTTGGGGCCAGGGGCGAATGTCAGATAACACCACCGATTTGCTAATGCGGTTTAAAAGCATACTTGCCTCAGCCTTTTGAGCAAAATGAATAAGAAATGTGCACGATAAGGCTAGAAAAATTGGCTGCTAATCATTTAGAATCTTCCCAGGGGGCGCTGCGGAGGTGCTATATTGCACATTCGGCTATCTCCGTTATTTACCGTACAGCATAGTTTGAAAGATTCTCGTAAATTTCCTGTTACGCGTAGGATACAGTTTAACTCGAGTTTTATGTTCGTCTGAACTTTTATGTCATTCTATTTCAAAAACATTCAGTATGAAAGGGGCATACACGCGTTTTTAAGTCATACAGCTCTGTCGTTGTACCCGGAATCGAGTGATGCTAGTTTCCTTGATCCTAGTGATTGACGTTTCCTAGTACTGGGTACCTGACTCCCAGAGGTTCAAGCTCCCTTGTACTGGGTACCTAACTCCATGTGGTTCAAGTCTTCTTGTACTGAGTAACTGACTTCCAAAGGTTCTAGCTCATGTGTACTGGGTACCTAAACCCCTAAAACCTAAACCTAGACAGGCGGTTGATTGGTTCTCTTGTACTGACTCCCATTGGTTAAGGCTCCCTTGTCCTGGGTATCTGGTTCTAGTTCCCTTGTACTGTGTACCAGACACCCAGAGGTTCTGGTTCTCTTGTACTGGGTACCAGTCTCCCAGTAGTTCAGGCGGCCTTGGACTGAGTACCTGACTCCCAGACTTTCTAGCCTCCTTGTGCTGAGTACCTGACTCCCAGTGGTTCAAGTTCCCTTGTAACTGGGTACCTGAGTCCTAGCGTCTCAAGTTTCCTGGTACTGGGTACCCGATGCCAGGGGATTCTAGTTCCCTTGTACTGGGTATAGGCCTCCGAGTGGTTCTAGCTCCCTTGTAGTGGCTACCTGACTCCCAGATGTTCTAGTTCTATTATACTGGGTAACGATCTCACTGTGGTTCAAGCTCCCTTGTACTAGGTACCTGACTCCAAGAGGTTCTAGTTCCCTTATACTGGGTACCTAAATCCCAGCAGTTCTAGCCTTCTTGTTCTAACTTCCAGTGATTCAAGCTTCCTTATACTGGGTACTGGCCTCCCAGTAGCTCAAGCACTCTTGTCCTGGGTACCAGACTCCCAGAGGGTCAAGCTTCCTTGTACTGAGTACTTCACTCCCAAAGGTTCTAGTTCTCTTGTACTGAGTACCTCACTCCCAGTGGTTGAAGCTTCCTTACTTTGGGCACTGGCTTCCCAGTAGTTCAAGCTCCCTTGCACTGGGTACCAGACTCCCAGAGGTTCAAGCTTCCTTATACTGGGTACCTGACTCCCAGAGGTTCTAGTTTTCTTGTACAGGGTACTGGCCTCCCAGTGGTTCAGGCTCCCATGTACTGAGTACCTGAGTCCCAGTGATTCATGTTCCCTTGTACAGGGTACATGCGTCCAAGTGGTTCAAGCTTCCTGGTCCTGGGTATCTGATTCCAGGAGGTTCTAGTTCTCTTGTACTGGCTACCGGCCTCCGAGTGGTTCAAGCTCCCTTGTACTGGGTACCTGACTCCCTGTGGTTCAAACCTTCTTGTACTGAGTACCTGACTCCCAGTGGTTAAAGCTTCCTTACACTGGGTACCTGACTCCCATTGGTTTAAGGTTCCTTGCACTGGGTACCTGACTCCCAAAGGTTCTAGTTCTCTTGTAACTGGGTACCTGACTCCCAAAGGTTCTAGTTCTCTTGTACTGGGTACCGACCTCCGAGTGGTTCAAGCTCCCTTGTATTGGGTACCTGACTCCGTGTGGTTCAAGCCTTCTTGTAGTGAGTACCTGACTCCCAAAGGTTCTAGATCCTGTGTACTGGGTACCTGAACCCCAGACAGGCGGTTGATGAAAACTGAATCAGCTGTTGACAATAAAGTCCATCATCGTTAGTGAGATTCAATGACTGCTTGTTATTGAGAGTAGGATTTAAGTACACGACAGTCGGAGGCTCCACTTGAAAGTTACATACCTATAATTAAGCTGAGGAATTCCGAAGTTATGTTTCGGTCCGTGAGTGGCTACTTCAAAGAGCCGGAGTCCTTTCTTCCCGGCACACGTTGTCCGAGCCCATCACGGCAACTGCCATCGTGTTTTATACCCCGGAACACGACGGGCCATCGGCCGGCAGGAATCCTTCACTCTCCACTTCAAAGTCTTCGCATCACGCGCTCTCGACACCCCCGTGTGCCTGTCAGACGCCACATCTCGGGTCATCATGCACGATCTAGCACGCGTGAGGCATGTTGCATGTCTGGCACGGGCGAGATATGTATAAACACGGACCTCCGGGTGATACCCTGTAGGTCACTGGACAAAGTACTGAACATACACGTGGGTTTTAGCTGACGCTGTTTTGAACATTTTCATCGACGGACACATTTCAGAGATATGTACCAAATACACTGTTGAACGGGGATGTTTCTGATCTTAGAGTCGAACCCTTACAGAGGAACTTGGCAGATAAAGCCTTATGTTGAGAACTCGAGGCCCGAGTAGACATGTTTAGTTGATGATTGCTGAGTAATTAACGGACCGTCTTAGAAAAGTACTTACTGAATGAACTACCCGGATGTACTGTGATGAACGACATCGCACTAAACCTACAGGGAGACTAGGATTATGAATCGTATATTATCTCGTTTTAAAAGCTGATAATGTGTTGCTGTTAGCTGTAAACCGATGAAGTCGATGTCGGTGATGTTCACGATGTGTTACTCGTGCTCATCGATGACATCCTCAGGAAATTGTTGGGTTGGGGTGTCCGCGATGTTGACGGCTCGGTGTCGGTGCCATCGAAGGCGTGTTGGTGATGTTGACGGTAAGGTGCTCGATGCGTTGACGTGGTGTTGGTGGTGGTGCCGGCGATGTTGACGGTGGGGTGTTTCATGTGAAGAGGCGTGTGTCGCGGCGGTGGTGTGGGTAATACTACGTTGACGGCTGTGGTGTCGAAGGTTTGACGGCGAGATGATGATGATGGCTGGGTGGTATTGGTAGGTTGTCGAAGTGGGGACGCTGAAACGTTTCGTCGGCGTTCTGAGAGGGGAGTTGATCACAGATGAGCAGTGCTGTTAGAATTCTTTCTCAGTGAAATATCAACCATTGTCGGCTGTCAGCGCTCGGAGCGTGGCCAAACCAGCAGCCCACTCAGTGGCTGGAGGTCGGAGTCCATCAACCGTCCAATAATTCTTACACAGTAGTGTGCAGCTGTCGTATACAGAGGGGAGTTCAGTCCCTGCTCTTGACCCGAACAACAATTCCTTAGCCCCACTAGATCGGTGCAAGTGTTCCCCGGACTGCCTACAGTAACGACAGTTTCACTTATTCCTACACATCAGGAGGTTGTAATGCCAAGGGTCCTGACTTCAACTCATCTCCCAAAATGGTCTGTAGACACGCATGCAGGAAATATAAATGCATATCGGGTCACTTTCAATAGGCTTCACAATATATCATGAAGGATGCATAAATCATGTTTCTCTTCATATGAAATTAGCCCTATACACTTAATTGGGGTAATGTTGAAACTTGACCCTGGTAAAGACAGTGTGTCTGGGCTGGCTGTGCTGGCGCCGGCAGAGGTGACCATTCCGCCAGGCCTGTGTTGGCAACACGCTTGTGTTACGCAGGGATCTGATCTGTGTGGGGCGTAATTGCACATAATAGGGTAAAGAGGTTGTGCTACTGACGGCGCCATTGTAGGGAGCCTTGTGGCTCCTCCAGTAACTGTCGGACACAGGACACTGGAGCAGGGCTGCACTTACTAACGGGTCTCAAGTGGGAGTTTTAGTTTTTTAGTTTCATGAATGCGAATTCTTTGGTATGAACTTCCAGTAAACAACATGTGTATAACCTTAAAGATGAGTGAGTGAGGGAATGATGGATAGCGTTAGTTTAGCTTTACGCCGAACTCATAAGCAGTGATAATTGAACATATGGGATAATTAGTACACAACTGGACAAAAGGAAATACACAGTATTATGTATCTTGTGTATGTAGTTTATAGAATACTGCCACAGTTTCTGCATTGAATGGTTGTGCAATAAATGTCTTGTATCTTGTATCAGCAATGATTGATGGAAAGTGAAATTAGCACACACCAGATCTGGTTGTATCTTGCCGGTGTCTTAGGGCTTTAATGCCTCGGGTTCTAAAGTAAGCAGCTCATCTCCGACTATTTTCTGACGTGTGTCTGTGTTGTTACGTTTGTAATTTCCAGTTTTCAAGGGAATACTGTCTTCTGTTCGGGACATTTTTAACAACCCTTCTGGACTTAGTACCTAAACTGGTTATGAATGCAGACTTCGTATTGTCGCCATTTGCCAACAATAACGTGACGTGATATTCAAACCAACTCAACTTCTGCAGTATCTAGAGGCGCGTGTTTCAACCGTGGCAATGGTTGATTGTGACGAATTATACATATAGATATGGCCCCGACTTGCCAATAAATCACGCTGACGTGGTCGGCAGTTACGGCGCGCACTGCATTCTGTGAAGACATTTACATGGCGTATATTCTTTTTCACCGTTCGCCATGTCCGGCCTCCACCAGACGCTCATGAAACACATATCTGAGTAATACATCACAGGTTATCGGACTCGACAAATCGCCATAACTCCCATCTTCTCCTCCCGAGTAAAGTGGTCATTTGGTTCCAGACAAGGTGGCCACTGAACCGCCTGCTGCCAGATGCTATCACACGTCAGCCTTTTCTAACAGAAATATTGCTCTAGTATTGCACGCACGTGCCAGAGGAATTTCCTGCACGCCGAGGTCGCGAGAGTGAGCGCGGGGTCTGGTGTGAAAACGCTGATATCTTCCGTCTTGATAACACCTTTCTCCGTCCTCTCTACAGTCCCAGCAGCGCTTCCTACACGTATGTTATTTATTCGCGGTGGTCGTATACACCCTGTTGTGGATTGTTAATTGAGATATAAATTAATCCTATTCGGCAAAAACATTTATCCCATGACGTCTTGGTACACACAACGTCTTTGATATATTTTGACTTACTGACTTGCACTCTCGATAATACACTTCTATGTATGATATTTGCACCTATTTGCTTGAATTAAATTCGAATTACATACCCTACCTTGCATATATATTCGGTTTAGTTCAGGATGATGTGTACACTTTCGACACACTTGCACCTAATTATGATGTAGTAGTTTGTACACTTGTCGAGGAATGTGACGTTGCTGTCGATTGTCAGTGAAGATAACGTGAGATGCTGTCAGGGACGGCGTTCCTGAACGTCTTGACATCTACATCATTTCTTTTGACTCATGTGGGCGGTGTTGATGAAGTCAAGTGCGGGTACAGTTGGCTATGATTGAGTTACACTCGGGCGTATATATGCCGCCATGTAATACCCAGCAGGCCACACTGCCGGGCGTCCGTTTTTTGTACAACGGTTGACGGCATGCCGTCATAATCCCCCAATGAAAGAACTTTGTGACAAACAAATACTATATCAGGAATCTTCTGTGACCTGTATATCTATGGTAAAGTTCACATGCAACAGTTTGTGACAGTCAGTGTTTCATAAATAGTTTATTTCGTTAAAATGATCTTTACTTGCACTTTAATCGCAAATTGCTGCAATTAACAAAAGGCCTAAATATTTCACTCATTTTGTAAATAGATAGAGAACGTCTGACCTCTGGTTATGCTATGATAACGGATTCTCTAGATTCGATGTTCGTTCCCCACTGCCTGACAATGTCAAAGATAAAGAGTACACACAGGCCAACTTAAGCATTTTCAGCCAATGCATAAAACAAATGGACTGATTTTCAGTCAGTGTTTAAAATTAGTGATATTTAAACATATAAACTGCCATAGTGAAATACGTTGGCTTATGGCATACTTAGATTTCACTCCTATTTGCAAAAATTCCCCAAACATCCACGAACACCAAACTTTCCCTGTTTCCGTCACATGTACAGTTCGTTTGGCTCAAAAGCGGACCGATTATTGCAATCTAACTCGAATATTAATACAATTAAATACTTTATGAAATGCTGGTCATAATCAAAACATCAGATCAACTCTGTAAGGTTTTGGTAGAATATATGTCCTAAAAAAAAAAGTTGTTCCAACAAATTATCATTAAAACATTGACACGGTTCACTATTAGTTACGAAGAATCAGTGCACAGAAAAGGACAACCAGTAATCAACTGGCTTGTAGCCAATGGCCGATATACATGTAACCATCTTCTGAGGAGTCGGCTGTAAGATAAAACATAACGTGCGAACGCAAGAACGTTAATTCACACACAAGGAGAAACTTCGCAAAACCTACATCTGTTTGTAAGCCATGAACCCTACACTTAACGAGGGAAATATAACTGCTTTAAAACTAATTACGCCTGCGGAGCGGGACAGCGACATAAATGACGTCACGGCACGTGCTGCACGCTTCATTACGTGACGGCCACCTGACACAAATTGTCTTTAGTGACGTGGAATGGCCGCAGCTTCCGGCCTAGATTCCAAACACGCCTGCACCAGAATGTCAGTTGGTCTGGTCATCTGCTGCTAATCACACTCACTCACGCATGCGCAGTGGGTGAAGACAGATGGTATTTGGCGAATATTAGCTCAGTCTAGCAGATTCTGTGATCATCTGCAGGCATCAGAGACCATGACCGTCTGCCTTCGTCTCAGTCCTTACACATATATCAGATGATCTGTGATGGGCCTCGTACGCAGCAGGAAAAGAGGGAACTATTCACAAAGTCACCTTTTCAGTCGATTGAGATCAGCAGCGTGCAAGTATAAAAAATATAGGGCATAACTTCGCAAGACTACAAAATGTGAAAATTAGTACCGAGGTGTTAATTTCTCTTTTCAATACACGGCTGTTAGGCTTGATTATAACGCATACCGAGGTACCGGGGGTTATATACCTATAAGCGTGGGACCCGGTGTACTTATACTTCATACCTTATAAGCAGGCCCACAGAACAACGGTACGTCATGCGACATAACTTTATAACTAGGCGCGCACTGCGCTAGCGCATCATGCAAAATACTGCAACGAAAATATTCTTCCTAACGTAAATTTTGCTTGAAATGGGTTTGGAAGTGAATTTAGATAAGTCTGAAATGGTGGTTATCTTAGAAGTGCAGACAAATGGTTCTATGATGGTCAGAAAGTGGAAGTTGTTAGCATTATAAGTATTTGGGTGTGGTATTTTCCTCAAGGCTAGTGTGGTCTGAAGCTTGTGATTTTAGTCGTATCAGGTGGTGTACACTTTAGTTATAGGTATCCTCGACCTTGTTATGAAATGCTTAAAGTCTTTGACGAAAATGGAAATGGTAACTGGGTCTCTCATGTTCGTTCACTATTGCTTATATTTGGATTTTCTTTTGTATGGATTACTCAAGTTATCGGCGACATAGACTTATTTATGGCAACGTTTAAGCAACGCTGCAAGGATATCTGTCTCCAAACATGGCGCAGTGATATCGGTAGTAGTCACTTTCTCAAAGTTTATTCATCGTACAGGTCAGTTTTGGAAACAAAGGTGTACATGTATATAACTGCGTTGTACACAAATATTGACTTGAGGTGTAGTTTATGTAAATTTCGTCGCTTATCGCACAAACTGGGTGTCCAACAATGTTTCAATAAAGACATTGTAGATAGTACTATAGCAAAATGTACTATGTGTCATTTACATGTCGCGGAGGACGAATACCACTTTCTGTTAGTATGACCATACTACCGTACAAGTAGGATGCAGATACCTGGGTTTTATCATACAAATCCATCTGTTTTTAAGTTTAAGCAGCTGTTATGCACAAAAAATATGAATGTTATTAAAAGCCTAGAACTTTATTTCAAGAGAAACCTTCCTGTTTGACTACTCTATTTTGATGTACTATATTTATGTAAATTTTATATGCATTGAACAGACAGTTGTGTATTTTTTGTACTCTGGCCATGAGGCCACTTTACTGATGAACTCTCTCGCGCGCTTAACGTACCACTGTAATTTTGGCCGAACAAAACATACACGAGAATGAAAAATCCAACTTTCACCAACCCTTCGAATACTGCAATGTGACAAAGATATTTATTCTGTCTATATTCTCGAAACATCACGCAACTGTAGTACCTGGATGTACCGATCTTGCGCTGCAGTGGTAACTCGAGGTCTGTCTGTACGGGGACGATCATTTGTTATACCTGTTTGGTTCGAACGAGCTGCAAGCCATGATATCATGATCAGACTAACATTCAGACGCCTGACAACAGAAGATTGGTAATCTCCACCATGCATTCTTTCAATGGCGATGTTCCGTGTCGCAAAGTCAAGACGTAAGGTAGTAATTTGACCTTGAAACTCCTTCAAAACGAATGCCAATTTCTGAAAGTAATCTCGATTTTTATTGCCAGATAGTGAATAATGCTCTTACCTGCAGAATGTCAACTGGAAGGCGATGCCTTGTAAGAAATCTCGTCAAAATCAACATTTTCAGGTAAAGTCGATGTATCACTTGTGCAATTGTGTAAAATCATGTTATCAACACTTTTGTCACATATTTTGACGATTGATTGAACAAAACAGATAATTCATAGATTTATAATCAAATCGTCTATGCGTTTCTTTTTTGGGTAGTATACTTCTATGATTTAACTGTTTTATGTTTGCAGTTTTCCATAATCGGAACACACAGAGGGATGCAGATGGGTTAAAATGATCGACATATCCCATGCAACACATTTTAACACGACTATCTAGTGAAATATGTCAGCTGCATGATGGTGGTTTAACACACCCGCGGAACCATATGGGGCTCGGTTGCTAATGCGCAGTCTACGGGGGCCCGTCTACGGTGTGGTTTTGTTTTCAAAAACTTGACGAATCCGAGCATTAATGGTGTAACTGATTATACTGATAACTACACTGGCAGTCTATTAACGACCATAAGTGTTCAGTCACGGGCTCTGTATCGCTTGTGTATAGGAGTATTAATTGCATTTATTTTTTAGATAAATGCAGAAAAATCTATGAAAAGAATTTGGGAAATTCGAGTACACTGCTTATGTGTTTGCCACACAAAAAGGACAATTACTGCATTCCCGAGTTGGCCAGCCATTATGTTGAAACCACGACGCATTTCCATACAGTCTTCTTGACAACATCCATTTAATCGTTTCTATAATAAAAGTATTGGGTGTACAGCTCGTGTTTCAGCCGGGGCCTATGTTACATGGTGTACACACAAGAGGTATTGTTGGGTATTCTCCAGGTACACTACAGCTTGTGTTACCACCAGACCACTCTCCATAGTTCACCCACACCAGCCATGCACGTCTGAAGCTCCAGGGCATATAACAAATAGTCTTGTTCCAGGTCGACCAAGCGAAGAGACCCCCAAGCCCGTGGAAGACGGGGGGATTCGCTGGAAAGGGGGATGGACAGACTCGGGGATGACGCATGGTGTTTGTCAAGTGGGTAAATGAGCGTGACGACGCCAGTTACTTTGGAAAATCGGCAGAATGTGCACGGACCACTTGAATTCATGTGACCCGGAGGAAGGGGACCTGACTGTTGATGGAATTAAGCTAAATGTTGAGGGAATTAGGCCACTATCATTACCACTGTCTCTGACACGTGAGAAATAGGCCTTAAACAATAAATCCAAACACCCATGCGCTGTTAAAGGTTTATCATACTGAGGCTACAAGAATGTGTGTTCATCAAGCACCATCACCACTGAGTTATAGTCAAGCTAAAATATAATCGTGCCTGGAGTAGACAATCCACTGACTAATATGATGAGCATCGATCATCGGAACTGAGATACCATGACATGCACCAAGCCTCCCAGGGAGCCTGACTCCCTGATTCCGTTAACCGGCTCTTTCAAATCTCGGCTGTTGAAGACCAAATGTAACATGGATGTAATTCAAGGATCGAGTCATTATGGTGAAAAGCATCGGAGTTAGCTGAGGCATAGTGAAACGCATCAGAGTTAGTTGAGCCATAGTGAAACGCATCAGAGTTAGTTGAGTCATAGTGAAACGCATCGGACCTAGTTGAGTCATAGTGAAACGCATCAGAGTTAGTTGAGGCATAGTGAAACGCATCAGAGTTAGTTGAGCCATAGTGAAACGCATCAGAGTTAGTTGAGTCATAGTGAAACGCATCGGACCTAGTTGAGCCATAGTGAAACGCATCGGACCTAGTTGAGCCATAGTGAAAAGCATCGGACCTAGTTGAGTCACAGTGAAACGCATCGGAGTTAGTTGAGTCATAGTGAAAAGCATCGGACCTAGTTGAGTCATAGTGAAAAGCATCGGAGTTAGTTGAGTCATAGTGAAAAGCATCGGACCTAGTTGAGTCATAGTGAAAAGCATCGGAGTTAGTTGAGTCATAGTGAAAAGCATCGGAGTTAGTTGAGTCATAGTGAAAAGCATCGGACCTAGTTGAGTCATAGTGAAAAGCATCGGAGTTAGTTGAGTCATAGTGAAAAGCATCGGACCTAGTTGAGTCATAGTGAAAAGCATCGGACCTAGTTGAGTCATAGTGAAAAGCATCGGAGTTAGTTGAGTCATAGTGAAAAGCATCGGACCTAGTTGAGTCATAGTGAAAAGCATCGGAGTTAGTTGAGTCATAGTGAAAAGCATCGGACCTAGTTGAGTCATAGTGAAAAGCATCGGAGTTAGTTGAGTCATAGTGAAAAGCATCGGAGTTAGTTGAGTCATAGTGAAAAGCATCGGACCTAGTTGAGCCATAGTGAAAAGCATCGGACCTAGTTGAGTCATAGTGAAAAGCATCGGAGTTAGTTGAGTCATAGTGAAAAGCATCGGACCTAGTTGAGTCATAGTGAAAAGCATCGGACCTAGTTGAGTCATAGTGAAAAGCATCGGAGTTAGTTGAGTCATAGTGAAACGCATCGGACCTAGTTGAGTCATAGTGAAACGCATCGGAGTTAGTTGAGGCATAGAGGTACGCGTCGGATTTAGTTGAGTCAGAGAAAAAGATCGGACCTAGTTGAGCCATAGAGAAAAGCATCGGAGTTGGTTCAGTCATAGAGACAACACTCGGAGAGTCATGGTAGAGAAGCTGAGGACATTGGAGTTGATGTATTCGAGCATTTCAGCACAATCACGTCCTGTGAAGTCTGTGGTGAAGAACAGCACAGATACGCTGACAGAAGACACTCACCAAGTTGACAGAAACCACGACTCTCACGCGGAGCCGGCAGACCAAGGATCATAAGCGGGTGATCTTGGTTTGAAACTTATGTTCAAACATCGTAGCCAAGAGTAAAATTCGCGATCGGTCCATGTGTCCCTTTCAATAACCTGTAACACTCAACAGAGAGAGGCCGAGTGCATTTAAACACATAATTGAAAGCGCCGTTGAAATAATGACAAGAGCAGTCAATTTTAAAGACAAACTACATTGTTTGAGCCCAATGTGCTGCAGCTGCTGCCTTCAGTTGGGTTCTATCCATTATGTAGGACTGTTGACTCGGCTAGCCCCGCTCAGGTGGTCGCGCCCAGCGCCAGGTAGTGTTCCAGTCACTGCCAAGTTCTCCCTACTCTCTCAGCCTGTTCACGCCATGCATGATCAATCTTGTGAACAAACCAACACTTAATTAACTCGGTAATTACAGATAATTACTTAAAGCATAACTAACAGAGAAACAATATAACCCACAGTTCACCTTGATATATACCACTTCCGTTTAGCGTCTTACACTCACTGTTTCCTCTCATCTTTGGTCAGATCCACCAACTGCCTCCGCTGGGGTCTAAATCATGCTTTCCACAATACGTTTGGTATATTTAGAATATGTGTTTACTTAGCACCAACGTGTTTAAAATTAAAAATATAACCGTGAACACATCAGCTTGAAAGGTTTACGACTTTGCCCGATTGATTGCGAGTGTATGTAACTGAATCACGTGGTTTGTGTACACAGAAGGTAACGAAGGATGACCTCTTATGCACCCATCTTCAGGCTGTGCACTCGGAACACACCTGTCGAGCCCGTCACCGCCTCCTCTGCATCACCATTGTTTCAAGGTGAAGGGGTGCTGGATGGCCCTCCAGCGTTCTCAAGTCAGATTTTATTTGAAAATAACCGTTGTAGGTATATGCTTGCTTTGGTGAAGGCAGAAGAACTACTTAAACTGCCGTGTTCGGTACATCACGCTGTGGTAACTTGTGATCGCCACAACAGCCGAGAGTTTGGCGAAGTAACGTTGTATTCTAATGAGATGAGGCACTGGGCAGAGGAATTTTAAGAATTTACCACGATCCCGATCAGTGCAGTAACGTTCAATGTGCAACTAGAACACGCAGGAAACGATTCCTACTTCGTGGCCTGGTCCTAAAAGTCAGACTCTCACACTTCCGGACTCTTGGACTGTCCAACTTCCTACCAGGCGTCTACTACCGGTCTGCCTTCCTATCTATACCCTGTCTACCCTTCTTCATGATACTATCTGCTATTCCTTTACTTACCACACAGGTCCATACGTTCATATGGCCCGAATACAGTAGTTTCACGCGTTCATATAGCCTGAATGCTGTTGTACTACACGTTCATGTGACCAGGATATAGTTGTTCACACGTCCATATGTCCAGAATATAGTTGCTCACACGTGCATATGTCCAGAACATAATTTCTCCACACGTTCATATGGTTGAATGCTGTTGTTGCACACGTCGATTTGGCCGGAGTACTATTGTTCCACACGTTTATATGACCGTAACACTGTTGTTCCATACGTTCATATGTCCAGAACATAGTTGTTCCACACGTTCATATGGTTGAATATTATTGTTCCACACGTACATATGGCCAGAACACTGTTGTTCATATTGTTCATATGGTTGAATGCTGTTGTTGCACACGTTCATATGGCCAGAATACTGTTGTTCCACACGTCCATATGGCCTGAAGGTTGTGTACTACACGTTCATATGGCCAGAATACCGTTGTTCCACACGTCCATATCGTCGGAATACTATTTGATATGGCCGGAATATGATTCAGTCATAGTACTTCCATATGGCCAGAATACTGTTGTTCCGCACGTTCATATGGTCAGAACACTGTTGTTCCACACGTCCATATAGCCAGAATGTTGTGTACTACACGTTCATATGGTCAGAATACTGTTGTTCCACACATCCACATGGCCGGAATACTATTGTTCCCAAAATCCATATGGCCTGAATATGACTCAGTGATGATACTTCCATATGGCCTGAATACTGTTGTTCCACACGTTAATATGGCTGCAATACTGTTGTTCCACACGTTCACATGGCCAGAATACTGTTGTTCCACAAGTCCGTATGGACGGAATACTATTTCATATGGCCGTAATATGACTCAGTGATGATACTTCCATAAGGCTTGAACACGAAAGCGTGCAGAAATGTCTTCTTTCAGTAAGAACTTGTATTTATTGAACATGTTCGGACTCTATGGGTGAAGAAATCACTGACGTAGAAATGTTCCTATCGCGGTGATAGCAAACCAGGTACTAGACTTATTCAGATGAGAGGCACCCACTCTTATCTCATCAGTCAACTCAAGCTATTGACACACAGCGGTTAACTCGAAATAGACGTTTGTATCTCACGTTGTCTCGCGCCAGATAAAACCAACAGCAAATATTCCTTGTATCGCTGACTCAACGATAAAGGTATAGTCAACCCATCCAAAATTCCTGAGAATTTCATTTTATTCAAGAAATTATATCTTATGTTGATAAAGTATGTGTTTCGAGATTCGCATTACATCAAAGTATGAAATAATTATTTTTGGATAATCTGCCTGAACACAGGCATCTAAACGCCCCATAACAACTTGAAATAGAAAACTGCACACAAAACACAAATCTCTTTTAGTTGCAGTTTGAATTTTCACTTACTTCAAATAGTTTTTTCTTGGTTGTTTACCCTGACGAATAAGTAAGAAACATGCGTACCTTTTCATTTATTGTAGCACTAAAACTGGTACTACTCAGTGAGATACAATTAATCATCGTGTGTACTTAAAAGGATACAATTTTCGTTCAGTGATGTGCACTTCCGGGTCAGGTGACTGGTTCGCAGGATCACGACACAGGACGTTAAGACGAAGTGAAGATGGGGAAACATGGCGACAAGCACTTCCGGTTGGGTATCATCCGTGCATCGTTGTGACACCCAGGACCTGATTCTGTGTTTTGCCAACCGCCAGTCACCCACAGCGAAGGTTAATAGAACCTGAGTAAGAGACGTGTGGCAGATGTTTGCTGCCGGCTCCCCCTCCCGGGATATACACGTGAGGGAAATTACTTCAGTAAACGCGCGGGATGCAAGATGTGGGGAGGAGAGGTGACCAGCGGGTGACTATCAAGTGACGTACATGTATAAACAAACACCTCCACAGTTATGATTACACAATGCCATTTAGAAAGTGATCAAATGTAACATATGCCATATTTGGGATTACACTTTCTTAGTAAAGTACAAATTATAGTACTTTTTTGGTTGAGTCCCATTCGGGATTCGAACCCGCGCCCTCTCAGTCAGGCACCGATTAGGTGTGTATTCGGTGTGTTCACCGCTTAGGTGCCTGACTCTGAGGGTGCGGGTACAACCACTTCCACAGTTACCTTTCATCGGCAACAACAGCGACATGAACAGCACCAGGATGAATATACAAACACTTCCACAGTTACCCTTCATAAGGAAGAGCAGCAACCTTTAACAGCGCCATGATGAATATACAAACACAGCGACATGAACAACACCACATTGTATGTACAAACACAGCGACCTGAACAACACCACACATTGTATGTACAAACACAGCGACCTGAACAACACCACACATTGTATGTACAAACACAGCCACCTGAACAACACCACATTGTATGTACAAACACAGGAATCTTAACAGAACTACATCAACTGGTGGGTGTGACGTTTAGATGGCTGTCATTCGGGTACCGAGGCAGGGTCGACATTGCCATAAACGTATGACACCCTTGTGAAGGAGTCCGGTGGAACTGGCAGATGCACCCCGGACTGATAAGGATACTGACAGATTCAGGACTGGTAAATGTCAAATAGGGCTGCCATGGGTACGAATGAGAATGCGAAAGATTCAGTACTGGTAAATGTCAAATAGGGCTGCCATGGGTATGAATGGGAATGAGCAAGATTCAGTACTGGCAAATGTCAAATAGGGCTGCCATGGGCATGAATGAGAAAGTGAGAACGATTCAGTACTGGTAAATATCAAATAGGGCTGCCATGGGCATGAATGAGAATGAGAAAGTGAGAAAGATTCAGTACTGGCAAATATCAAATAGGGCTGCCATGGGCATGAATGAGAAAGTGAGAACGATTCAGTACTGGTAAATGTCAAATAGGGCTGCCATGGGCATGAATGAGAAAGTGAGAAAGATTCAGTACTGGCAAATGTCAAATAGGGCTGCCATGGATATGAATGAGAATGAGAAAGTGAGAAAGATTCAGTACTGGTAAATGTCAAATAGGGCTGCCATGGGTATGAATGGGAATGAGAAAGATTCAGTACTGGTAAATGTCAAATAGGGCTGCCATGGGCATGAATGAGAAAGTGAGAAAGATTCAGTACTGGTAAATGTCAAATAGGGCTGCCATGGGTATGAATGGGAATGAGAAAGATTCAGTACTGGCAAATGTCAAATAGGGCTGCCATGGATATGAATGAGAAAGAGAAAGTGAGAAAGATTCAGTACTGGTAAATATCAAATAGGGCTGCCATGGTTATGAATGTGAATTTGAACGATTCGGTACTGGTGAATGTCAAATAAAATTGTCTTGGATATGAATGTGAATTAGAATGATTCGGTATTGGTGAATGTCAAATAAAGTTGTCTTGGATATGAATGTGAATTAGAACGATTCGGTACTGGTGAATGTCAAATAAAGTTGTCTTGGATATGAATGTGAATTAGAACGATTCGGTACTGGTGAATGTCAAATAAAGTTGTCTTGGATATGAATGTGAATTAGAACGATTCGGTATTGGTGAATGTCAAATAAAGTTGTCTTGGATATGAATGTGAATTAGAACGATTCGGTACTGGTGAATGTCAAATAAAATTGTCTTGGATATGAATGTGAATTAGAACGATTCGGTATTGGTGAATGTCAAATAAAGTTGTCTTGGATATGAATGTGAATTTGAACGATTCGGTACTGGTGAATGTCAAATAAAATTGTCTTGGATATGAATGTGAATTAGAACGATTCGGTATTGGTGAATGTCAAATAAAGTTGTCTTGGATATGAATGTGAATTAGAACGATTCGGTACTGGTGAATGTCAAATAAAGTTGTCTTGGATATGAATGTGAATTAGAACGATTCGGTACTGGTGAATGTCAAATAAAGTTGTCTTGGATATGAATGTGAATTTGAACGATTCGGTACTGGTGAATGTCAAACAAAGTTGTCTTGGATATGAATGTGAATTAGAACGATTCGGTATTGGTGAATGTCAAATAAAGTTGTCTTGGATATGAATGTGAATTAGAACGATTCGGCACTGGTGAATGTCAAATAAAGTTGTCTTGGATATGAATGTGAATTAGAACGATTCGGCACTGGTGAATGTCAAATAAAGTTGTCTTGGATATGAATGTGAATTAGAACGATTCGGTACTGGTGAATGTCAAATAAAGTTGTCTTGGATATGAATGTGAATTAGAACGATTCGGTACTGGTGAATGTCAAATAAAGTTGTCTTGGATATGAATGTGAATTAGAACGATTCGGTACTGGTGAATGTCAAATAAAGTTGTCTTGGATATGAATGTGAATTAGAACGATTCGGTATTGGTGAATGTCAAATAAAGTTGTCTTGGATATGAATGTGAATTAGAACGATTCGGTATTGGTGAATGTCAAATAAAGTTGTCTTGGATATGAATGTGAATTTGAACGATTCGGTACTGGTGAATGTCAAATAAAGTTGTCTTGGATATGAATGTGAATTTGAACGATTCGGTACTGGTGAATGTCAAATAAAGTAGTCTTGGATATGAATGTGAATTTGAACGATTCGGTACTGGTGAATGTCAAATAAAGTTGTCTTGGATATGAATGTGAATTAGAACGATTCGGTATTGGTGAATGTCAAATAAAGTTGTCTTGGATATGAATGTGAATTAGAACGATTCGGTACTGGTGAATGTCAAATAAAGTTGTCTTGGATATGAATGTGAATTTGAACGATTCGGTACTGGTGAATGTCAAATAAAGTTGTCTTGGATATGAATGTGAATTTGAACGATTCGGTACTGGTGAATGTCAAATAAAGTAGTCTTGGATATGAATGTGAATTTGAACGATTCGGTACTGGTGAATGTCAAATAAAGTTGTCTTGGATATGAATGTGAATTAGAACGATTCGGTACTGGTGAATGTCAAATAAAGTTGTCTTGGATATGAATGTGAATTAGAACGATTCGGTACTGGTGAATGTCAAATAAAGTAGTCTTGGATATGAATGTGAATTAGAACGATTCGGTACTGGTGAATGTCAAATAAAGTTGTCTTGGATATGAATGTGAATTTGAACGATTCGGTACTGGTGAATGTCAAATAAAGTAGTCTTGGATATGAATGTGAATTTGAACGATTCGGTACTGGTGAATGTCAAATAAAGTTGTCTTGGATATGAATGTGAATTAGAACGATTCGGTACTGGTGAATGTCAAATAAAGTTGTCTTGGATATGAATGTGAATTAGAACGATTCGGTACTGGTGAATGTCAAATAAAGTAGTCTTGGATATGAATGTGAATTAGAACGATTCGGTACTGGTGAATGTCAAATAAAGTTGTCTTGGATATGAATGTGAATTAGAACGATTCGGTACTGGTGAATGTCAAATAAAGTTGTCTTGGATATGAATGTGAATTAGAACGATTCGGTACTGGTGAATGTCAAATAAAGTAGTCTTGGATATGAATGTGAATTAGAACGATTCGGTACTGGTGAATGTCAAATAAAGTTGTCTTGGATATGAATGTGAATTAGAACGATTTGGTATTGGTGAATGTCAAATAAAGTTGTCTTGGATATGAATGTGAATTAGAACGATTCGGTACTGGTGAATGTCAAATAAAGTTGTCTTGGATATGAATGTGAATTAGAACGATTCGGTATTGGTGAATGTCAAATAAAGTTGTCTTGGATATGAATGTGAATTAGAACGATTCGGTACTGGTGAATGTCAAATAAAGTTGTCTTGGATATGAATGTGAATTAGAACGATTCGGTATTGGTGAATGTCAAATAAAGTTGTCTTGGATATGAATGTGAATTAGAACGATTCGGTACTGGTGAATGTCAAATAAAGTAGTCTTGGATATGAATGTGAATTTGAACGATTCGGTACTGGTGAATGTCAAATAAAGTTGTCTTGGATATGAATGTGAATTAGAACGATTCGGTACTGGTGAATGTCAAATAAAGTTGTCTTGGATATGAATGTGAATTTGAACGATTCGGTACTGGTGAATGTCAAATAAAGTTGTCTTGGATATGAATGTGAATTAGAACGATTCGGTACTGGTGAATGTCAAATAAAGTTGTCTTGGATATGAATGTGAATTAGAACGATTCGGTACTGGTGAATGTCAAATAAAGTTGTCTTGGATATGAATGTGAATTAGAACGATTCGGTACTGGTGAATGTCAAATAAAGTTGTCTTGGATATGAATGTGAATTAGAACGATTCGGTACTGGTGAATGTCAAATAAAGTTGTCTTGGATATGAATGTGAATTAGAACGATTCGGTACTGGTGAATGTCAAATAAAGTTGTCTTGGATATGAATGTGAATTAGAACGATTCGGTACTGGTGAATGTCAAATAAAGTTGTCTTGGATATGAATGTGAATTAGAACGATTCGGTACTGGTGAATGTCAAATAAAGTTGTCTTGGATATGAATGTGAATTAGAACGATTCGGTACTGGTGAATGTCAAATAAAGTTGTCTTGGATATGAATGTGAATTAGAACGATTCGGTACTGGTGAATGTCAAATAAAGTTGTCTTGGATATGAATGTGAATTAGAACGATTCGGTACTGGTGAATGTCAAATAAAGTAGTCTTGGATATGAATGTGAATTAGAACGATTCGGTACTGGTGAATGTCAAATAAAGTTGTCTTGGATATGAATGTGAATTAGAACGATTCGGTACTGGTGAATGTCAAATAAAGTTGTCTTGGATATGAATGTGAATTAGAACGATTCGGTACTGGTGAATGTCAAATAAAGTAGTCTTGGATATGAATGTGAATTAGAACGATTCGGTACTGGTGAATGTCAAATAAAGTTGTCTTGGATATGAATGTGAATTAGAACGATTCGGTACTGGTGAATGTCAAATAAAGTTGTCTTGGATATGAATGTGAATTAGAACGATTCGGTACTGGTGAATGTCAAATAAAGTTGTCTTAGATATGAATGTGAATTAGAACGATTCGGTACTGGTGAATGTCAAATAAAGTTGTATTGGATATGAATGTGAATTTGAACGATTCGGTACTGGTGAATGTCAAATAAAGTTGTCTTGGATATGAATGTGAATTAGAACGATTCGGTACTGGTGAATGTCAAATAAAGTTGTCTTGGATATGAATGTGAATTTGAACGATTCGGTACTGGTGAATGTCAAATAAAGTTGTCTTGGATATGAATGTGAATTTGAACGATTCGATAAATGTCGAATAAGTTTGCCATGGATATGAATGTAAACGTGAACGATTCGGTAAGAGAAACGCATATAAGACACTGAGAATGTTCGGTTTTTATTTTTGCTTGGAATACAGATGTTAACTGTTTATTGAAGGATGTTCGTCTCATGCTCCATGCTTCCACCTCCAAGAGCCGCACACCTTTTCAAATGTTCTGAGCTTAAGGCATTTTTTTCATGTAAAAGACAATGTAGACATATTACACAAGAATGTTATGACTTTAAAAGAGAAAACAAGTCAACATTTTGTCATATATTGTCGACATACCAGAAGACGGAAAATGCCGAGACTGAACACTGCCGATCGCGACATTGCCACAGGACGTCATGGAGTGGGGAGTCATGTATGTTGTTACGCGTCATTACATCGTACACATTACCGCCAGTATCTCGTTTGGGAGTCTCGGTATATTCGCTTCGTTTCAACCCAAGGTTGTGGCAGACAAGGAGTCATCTGTGCGAAAACTGTGCGACATGTGCCTGGTTTGAGGAAGGTATCGGGACAAACTTTCATGAATCGTTTGAGACAGGTCAACGACGACAGCATGTGCAAAAGAGTAACATCATATTGGGACGTCTCCGGGACGTCTCCAGGACGGGATATTAGTAAATAATATATCGCTATCTCAACTGGAACAACAACTTAATGTCTGGAAAATGGGTTTGTGTATTCGCAGGTCAAATTGCAAGTTTCTGTCATTAGTGAAATGACGTATTTATACGTACAGTGTATCATGGGTGTAGATGGAGACTGTGACCACGTAATCACTCTACGGAACAGGGAGCAGAATGTGTTTCATGTTTCCTACAACTAACTGACTGAAAGACGCGTTCCGACTTCGTAGACTGCGCACTTCACGAACAGGAAGTGGACGTCGGTGTGTACAGCGATACGCCGCTTGTGGGAGATAATAGGTAGCCTATTTATCCCGCCTTGTAGTTTAGAATAAGCTTGCCACTTTCTTCCTAGAAATATAAACCAGTTCAGCTGCGTAGATTGCTTATATCTCAAAGAAAATCGTTCATTACGTCAGCTGGTTTTGGTGTTTGTGAGCGGCCGATCCCCTGCATCCATGTGTAAGTCACTGACGTAACACACTTTTTGTTGCGGGAATCTTTTCATATTAAAAACCATCCTGCCCAGAACAGAACTGCTGGCACTTGGATGTCGGGCAGAGGGATTGACCGAGTTGGTGCCATTAGCGTACCCCAGTCCCGCACTGGCCTGAGATGTTAGGCGGTGTTCCAAGACGCTAGTCCATTATCCATTCCGTGATGTCAAGATGTACGTTAATCTGATTATCATGCAGTGAGTTATCAAGCGTCTTTGCTCTATCAACTTAATGCCTGCCGTCAACACGCTACAGAATCCTGTGAAGATTGTTTCCAAACACTTAACACTCGCACCCATCTGGCCAATCCGTGTGAAGGAATAATGTCACGTTATGTCATCTATCGTAATTAGATACAAGTGATGCTGAAAGAAGCTTCTTCAAAACTAATTAAGTTTGGAATATCGATTAACGTACTCTCTTATCAAATTTCGTCAATCTGAAAATATCGGTCATTTGTGGAGAACGGGCTAACGATGAACCTATCCCTGCATTCAGATTTGTGGTTTCCGAGTTGAGGTAAACATGTTTGTGATATGGTAATTGATCCCAACGGGACATCAGGCGGTGTAGTGATCGCTTCAGAGATGGTCGGCATCTATTGTTGACAGTAAACATACTCATTGTCATAAGTAAGGCAACTATTTATATATTGCTCAGAGTGTGGAGAGCTCCACTTCCCAAGATAACGGTATATTGTAACGATGACCATCAAGTACTGGAACATTCTATGATGATAGGTCAAGGATATTCCTTTTGCATTGTGGCTGTAGCTCAGTGGGCAGCTTATGCAACATGTAAAGTGTGGCCTTTTCTTGAGCGGCATTAAAAACTAATACAGCTAAGAAAAATACAGGATAAGGCATTTCAAACAGTTGTGTTCAAATGTGCCTGCCTGAGTCACGTGAAGGCTAACGAATGACTGACACAGTAAAGTGTAAAGTAACTAGTGTGAGGTGAATGTATTCCGTCAGTGTCTCTCTCTCTCTCTCTCTCTCTCTCACTCTCTCTCTCTCTCTCTCTCTCAGAAATACAGCTTGGGAAGTTGAGCACGTGTTAGTGAGTTGTAGATTCAGTCACACTCATTCTTACACTCATTCGGGGTCAAAAGGGTTGATCGGGACGCGACCAATCAACATTATTTCTGACTGCATTAACTCTTGGTCTTAGTTACGTCACAAGTGTATCGGAATGAGTTCAGTTTAGATGGGTTGGGCTTTACGTCACATCGGCATTACATTATTCCAGCCATATGGTGACGAGATCAAGTTTGCCTCCACTACCGTCGGAATGAGATCATTCATGAAACCGATGAAAAGATGGAGTACGCCTCGTCTCAAGATAACATACTGCAGGTATATATTGGCGATATTTTATAACCGCTTCGTGAAGCTTAATCGGTTCAGAAATAATACAGTAAAACGTAATTCAAAGAGAAGGTTATTCTGACATAACTGAGAGACTTACTAAGTTCCTCCATATCCTGACATTAAACTGTTTACCCGTAATTAAAGTCGTCGTTTCCCTACACCTGTGACTGGGTGTTCCCTGGGGGGAGGACAGGGAGGGGGAAGACAGGTGTGCGGTAAGTAGGTTACGTTGCCCTAGAACTGGGAAGGACTGAAGGGGATAAGATTACCTGCTTCATCCACCTGTAGATTAAACAGTGGTCCTCGGTCTACTGCCTGCAAGTGTTTACGTAAAACAGAATAATAACAACAAAAACATACCCAGCAGGACGCCGCGTGATGATATCTCGGGGCATATATGTCAGACTTGACTTGAATGCCGAGAGTTTGGTACACGAAATATATTAAGCAGGCTTGTCTGCGTTCTGATGTGAGAACCACAGCATTGAAATTTCTGACCTAAATAAACCGAAAAAACAATGCGTTGTTTTGAGTCCCATTAAGCGTGTTGTCCCTGAACTGATATTCAATATCGTGAGTCTATTCAGTCGACTACAAAAGGAGCTAAGGTAACACTTGTTATCCTGTATATAGGTATCTGGTATCGTGTATCAAGATGACTTTGGTGTATTTGGTGAATCTCAAGGTTGGAATTTAAATAACCACGCACCTTCTCCTGGCTGTATAAGTTAAAACTGCTAAACCCTCACCCCAAGAAAACCATGTCAGCATCCCGAGCAGGAGAGCTACATTCCTGTATTCTTGAACGAGGGTTCTACAGTCCGTCTATGGAGCAGGAATAGTCGTACTGACAGACATACAAACACAATCAGGACGAGTATACAGTATTGTGACGAACAACCGCATCCATGCCTGCTTCTTTTGTCCTCTTGTTATGCAAACACATGGGCAGTCCATACATGATCCTTTGTCTGAAAACTTCCACTCTATGATTGAGTAACACGGTGTTGTACTCTACCCGTCAAGTAAGTATGTATTTAAATGTGTTAACCTAGGGCGTCCGATACATTCCTTCTGCCGTGGAAATATTCGGAATGATTCTTTACAGGGTTTCAGTTGTGTACAGGTTGAAACAAAACTAAATATAGACATATTTGTCAAATACTTCTCACTACTTCCCCACACTGTGCGCATTTTGGGAGTAGAACGAATGCATTTCATGTGACAAGCGAACACCTTAACCACTAGACTACCCCGCCGACCTCGCTGGTAAGTTGTTATAAACACTTCACACACTAGTATGTAACATTGCCCCGTGTCTACAAGTAAACATACTGCTGACAACAAAAACCATAATTCTTAATGACACGTGTCCCAACAAATCATATTCCTCTTGCGGTAGGCGTATTTAGATAGAAGCCCTACATTGGATTGTGTCTGTGATCAAGGCAAACCTCGGGTCATAGGTTCTGACCTTCCCTCAGCGATTTCAACTGTCTAGTATTGTCCTATACAGTTGCCCATCTCCACAAGAGACCGGATAATCGGGGGAGGGACAGTTCACCACGAACCAGAAGCACGACCTGCTAGTACGACAAGAGTTGTCTACCTTTACCCGCGTGTGCCTTCTAACCAGCACATCTTCGGTAGAATTAGTGGTTCATTCATATGCTTGTATTTCCTTCATAAATAAACAATGTAATAATAGGTCACAAATCCCAGTGTACATTCAAACTTTTAACAAATATGAAACAAAATAAAGTTTTCAGTGAATTTCTTGAGTCTTCCGTTGATCTTCATGTCAAAACAATGGTGAGGTAACAGCAACAGTTTGAAGAGTTGAAACCATTTGTCATCTCACTCTACTACGGAATGAATCATCTCTGGCCACAAAATTGTTCTAGGTTTTTCCATTACCTCAGTGAAATAAACAGGACAAATATAAATATTGATACAAATTTATTCTTAAAAAATATTGCTATACATCTAGTAGTACAAAATTCGTCTTGTATGTAACATATTTACATAACTGATCAAGTGGTGAATCTAGAGCTAAATGATAACTGGATGATACTGAACCCTAACATGGCAACTGACTCATTAAAACTATCAAGTCACTGTTTTGTGATAAAATATTGTGAATTTACATTCTGTCTCTGATTTACAGCAAGTATCTGGTATACGATCTGTCAATCAAGTCATTAAACTAATGTGTGTGGTATATGATCTGTCAACAAGTCATTAAACTAATGTGTATGCCTCATTAACAAAGTCATGCAACAGAGAATATGGGAGTGAGAGCAAAGGAACATGCCACATGACTCCTTGTTACCAAGGCAACAGAGAGGATGTTGGGTACAGAAGAACAAAACAATTCTGCTGCCTTTTCCCAATTCTTATTTCCATTTTAGGTCAAAAATACAATTTTGCAAATTAGAGAAACAACACTTGTCACAAATCAAGAAGATTCTTACGGATCAAAACATTTAAGAATGCTGCACCTTCCGGACCTGCACTTCTGCTGTATGGTTCTTGCACACTCTGTCTCCATGGCAAAAAAACCAACTTTCAAATATACACAGGTAAGGCTACTAACAGGTGAACTCTACATGGAAATATACCTGTTAAGTGTAAGCCACGGCAATTATTCTCAAAACTGATTTCTTATTGACTCTGATCCTTTACCAAGTTATACTGTATTAACAATTTCTCTGAATTTACCTTCAATTTAGTGATAAATAGTTTTACAAGTGGATGAAGAATGAAACCTGGTATTGAGTAAACATCATACAATATAGCAAAGTCCAAGGCAATGAACTACCAATGGAAATCTGATTAATATGAAATGGACAGTGAGTCAACATGTTCGATTTATGGACAGAAGGACACAACCAGACAGCATGTATTCTCGTTGCTAAGAATGTTCCATCATGGTATCGTCCTCCATTGTTGATGTTATTTACAAGAGCATGCTGTGTCACTCAGCAATACAACACATCATTTAGAGTAGATGCGATGACATGACAATATGTTTTTCCTTCTTAGACTTATGTGAAATTGCTTATCTAAGGTGTAAATTTCATTAATATTCAAGTATGTTCTGCTCCCACTGCATAAAAACATAAGAATTTTCTTCTTTAAATTCATGTCACCTTAAAATCATGCACATTGAAACTGAAGCAATAATTTACAAGTACACAAGCATGTTTTCTCCCATTCCTGGCAGTGAGATATCACTAGATATCTGTGATATCTCCAATATACACCAGCACTGAGACACAGCATGTACTGACCAATCAGCACCAGCTGAGCCACTCGGCCAATTACACGTATATACAGATCATGGGTATTTACAGTGAAGCACGGATCTATGTACAACTTCTCTCACAGAGAAGTATGGCATAATGATTGAAGATGGGGATTTCAAAATTATCTCCCTTGTCAAAACCATACAGTAACATGTCTAGTTATCTCCCTTGCACAGCTATTAATAAGGACCAATTCTACATTCTAGTTTATTTTCTGGGCAATATTCTTTAACTGAACAGTATTTAATAAACAAAACACAACTCATCCGGCTAAAATTTCAGTTAAAGGTCCTTACAACCAGTGTTGTTTCCAGATCATCGTTTTCAGAAATGCTATCAACAATTAGAGTTCTATCACTTGGTAATGATAGAGAGGAGTTTGAGGCCAGGTTATTCATGAATCACAGTAGACGATGCAGTAACCAGCCAACCAGGATGACACCGAGAGATGTCACCTTCATGTGACTGGCAGCGTTACAGTTGTCAGTGGAGCAGGTGTTGACACAGGCGCGATACATACGATCATGGTCAGGGTACCAGATGTCCTGACATTGGTAGCCCAGGTCTCGGGAGCTGCAGAACCGGTGTGTTCCAACAATACCTGTAGTAGAAAACATCAAATACTGATGAGTGACAAACTGGTAAAGACATTCTGCCATTTTCCACAATGTGTGATGTTCATCTTTAGAAAGCTCAGCAATAAAGTATCTATCAGTCTTTGACTACATGTTTCTCTCCCTCACACCTATCTGTGCAGCCTCAGTAACTTCATGAAATGTTTACATAAAACTTGTGAAGCTGGATGTGATTAAGATACAAATCTCAGGAATGGCAACAGGAAAAGCTGAAAACTTAATGTTGTCAAGTGGGGGATTTGAATTAATAAAATTGAAACAATCTCAGCACAAATATGCAGAAAATTGTCATGCTTGAAATCTGTGCACACCCTTATTAATTTCCCCAGGTCCCAGTTTATACGATATTTATAACTCACCTGTGAGAGTAATATTATTATGGCAATATAACACTAGTACTAATACCGCTAGACCTATGACGTCACAATACTGCTACCTCTGGTATGGTATTACACCTTGCTTGATTTGCTTTAAGCTGAGAGCCATCACACTATACACAGTTTCTATCAATTTATGACGGATAGTAATAAATAGATTACTAAACTTGCTACTGTGAAATGCCATTTTTACAAACCTCATGAAAGATTTAGCATCCAACAAGCTTTCCCTTGTTTAATACCAAATCGGTCACTCGTTTAACATAAATGGTATATTTGTCCTACCAGTTGTCAGACTTTCATTTTTGTGGAAGTCACGGAGGCTGAGCGGGCTAGGCGGCTGACTTTGTGTGCTGGCGATTAGGTGTCTGACTCTGAGGGTGCGGGTTCAAATCCTGGATGGGACTCAACCAAAAAAGTACTAGAATTTGTACTTTACTAAGAAAGTGAAATCCCAAATATGACATATGTTGCATAAATGGTATATCACAGAAGTTTGTTTATCCTCCTGTATATATCACTTCACCCTGTTCTGCTAGTACTAACCTCCCCAGAGCCCGGTGACCTTGATACAGAACTTTGCACCCCACATGTCACAGTCCCGTTTCTTGGCAAGTGCCACTGCGCTGTAGTGGTCGAACTTCTCCTGGCAGTTGTGGTCGAGGGTGGAGTTGCAGATGTAGCAGCTCAGAGCTGACCCTGCAAGGGAGCCAACACGTCACATGATTTGTCACTGTCTCTGAACATAATTGTTGATATTCATTATTATTCATACCTAAACTTGTCAGTTAACTCAGATGAGTCCAGTATATGTTAAAACCTGTCAGGTCAGCTTGCTCATCAACTTATTATATTAATATTAAGGTTGAAATGCTATACAGTGGTATTAGTAGCACCACAGTATTTTGCCTTCGGTTTGGTATACTGCAATCCAGACATTCCATACTTTTAATTTTCATACTGTTATTTCTATCTAATCATAAAATGACAGTTTTCTTCATTCAAATTAACAAATATTATGGTTATTTTTTTCACGTTAGTAAACAATACAAGGTTTGGCTCTCATGGGCTTGTAATGCTGAAAATAACATATTGTTAAGTATATGTAGAAGGCTATCTGTGAATGAGTCTTGTATCTAGGACATGTCATATTTAGCAATACAAGACCTTGTGGTTTGGTTCTTGTCATGTTTCTGCATTATGATCATATCTCAGGCACTGAACCGAAACAGACCAAACTGAAGGCCTTAACCGCAATATGAACCATACCGTGGCAACAGCATAGTTTCACCTCTAAAGAACATCCAAGAGAAAATTATGCCATCAAAATGGTTTACAGGGGCTTCACCACCATTAGAGTGGTCAAACTGGAATTACAAACAGGAAACGTCAAGTAAATGTGGTGGCTGTATAGAGGTGGCCGGGCCCAGTGGACGAAAAAGTGTTTTCCTTTACATTGTGGCAATGAACTTTTGAAAAAAAATCAAAGTTAGAAAATCTATAATTTTGAAAGTCAATATGCCAGACTTCTCCTCCATCAGATACTCATCAGACTGATGGGACTGACTATTGGTTAAAGCATTTGGTTGTATGATGATTCCCCATATGAATGCAATCTGAGCAGCCCTTAGTACACTATGCCTGCACTTTGGCTTTCAATAAGCACCTTGCTTGGGATCAAACTCACTTTGCCAGCTTGAAGCTAAGCTTGGATAATAGTTTGTCTAAAAAGCTAACACCCCACCATAGGACCAAGGGTGCTATCACAAAAATTCACTGCTTGTTTATCAGTGCTCAAGTAATCTCTTTCAACAATGAACTTCAGTGTATACACTGAATGAAAATCACAGAATTTGTTCAAACTGACTTACATATACTTGTCAAAGACAAAACGTCTCACATTTCCGACAATACTTAGGCCTATATTATATATCAGGGCGTATGGACTACCTTTAGCAATAAACGATTTCTTATCTGAACTTGTTAACTGAAACTTTGAGAATAGTTTCCTATCAAAGAGTGAGTGAATGAGCTTGGTTTTATGTGACTTTTAGCTATATTCCAGCAATATTTCAGCAATATCACAGCAATATCATAGCGGGGGGACACCAGAAATGGGCTTCCTTCAGGACAGAACACTCGTCATGTATGGAATGTAAACAAACGCTCCTTACATTGAACCTGTCGCATGTGGTATTGTCATGTGTGTCGAACTGGTTTCAATCACAAGCTGTGGGATATTCATAAAGAGCATTACATGAGACATAACTCTATGTGATTCCCTTGAAACAATCTATTAAAAATCTTGGAATCTATTTATTTGGGAATAAATTATATGGAACCATCCCTCAGGGCTCATAGGCAGTATTATTGAGAGAAATGCATAACAGTCACGTCTCCTTAATCAAACATCGTCCGCTGCACAACAAATTGTTGGATTAATGAGGATGTTGGACTAAATGAGACTAAGTTATTATTCAATTTGTTACAAAAAGAAGCGCCAGACAAAGCTGACTGTTGGATAAACTGAGGTCTGATCAACGAGACTTGACTGTGTTTATTTGCACACAAGTGTGGTGTGATACAATGCCTTTACAAAGGTTGTTGGCCCATACACAATCTCCCAACAAACCCTAATAATTGTGAAGGAGAGGCATGTTTGGCAAGGAGATCCAAGAGCTAAGGATTCTAAACCTAAATCAACTAATCTTAAGGTTTAAACTAGTGACAGTCGGCCAGTTATTCAGTGTCAAGAGAATACCCATGTCGGCAGTCTGAGCCAGTTCTAGCCATGAGTAAGCTGCATCCGTTAAACAGCACTATTACCAAACCCATTTCTGGTGCACCCCTCACTGTGACTGATCCCACTCTCCGACTGCCTTTCATCTTCTGGTGCTGAAACTTTCATTTTACTATCTTGCTGCAGATGGTGGTGGACTTTCTGTACACATTTCTACTGATATATTTTGATTAATCAAAACTCAGAATCCTACACAAAGTTCATTTGAGTCACTCCAACCTTTTATCTGTGTGTGAAGTTAGTGCCCCTGCATTGAACTCACTGTCACGTACATTGACATTACACTTGCGGCGACACCTTCTCATGATTCTGTCCCAGTGTAGAAAAGATCTCAATTTGAGACACTTGATAATATGAACAACAACATGAACACTTTATATAATATCAACAGAGTCTAGATCTCGATGATTTCTGCTAATGAACAAAACCTAACATTTGAAGTACGCTCCCTTCCGTGTTCTACCTGTGGACTCACCTGTGCTGATCAACGAAGACATCAAGACGATTGTGACCAGGGCGGTGCCGCCCTGGGATATGGATACCGAAACCATTTTCATCGGTCAATATTGTTTGTGGTCTAGATTTTAAACAATATCTATGACCTTATTTCACGAAATATAAACACCTGGAAGTGGAAATGGCCGCTATTTCACGATACCTAGCGACACCTGGTGACATACCTGAAGAGTGACACACCTGAGGAGCTAAGGGAAGATAACTCGATCCACAGATCTCTTCGCTCTTATCAGGGAGCCTATATAGAGAGGGGAGGTGAAACTCCTCGAAAAACCGCTGAACGTATGTCTCGCTTTGTCACGTGACCAGTGAAGACAATATGGCGGCAGCTTAGTATTTAAGATTGAGCTCGGTTCATTTTAAACAGCTGATTACATTCGCTGAGTGTTGTGACAACTCGGAACCTACACGTAGAAGGTAAGTCACCTGTTCTGTTACTTCAGTTCTAGTCACATATTTGTAAATAGTGTCAGTATAAGAAAATATGTTTGTAGTAAAGTTTCAAGTCGGCATCTTGTAACTCTCTGGCTTCAATTATCGGTACACAGCGAAGATAGACTGAGTTTCGTCAATAAAAGCTTCTTTCACACATTCCTTTATGTTTTAGCAGGGAAATATACCTTTAGTTGAGAGGTGTCTGCAAGCAATAGTGATAGTTTTGTGACTTAAAAACATGTTGGGGTTTAATTGGGGTGTGTGAAAAATGTGGCAGATCGCCGATCTGATCTGATGCGCCATTGAAATACTACACGCCGTTGTTTGAAGTGTGTCTAGATATTGCTCAACACCGTCTTTCACATACACCTTTAATTTTTATGAGGGGAATTTACCATCAGGCGAAAGGTGTTTGCAGGTAATAGTGATAGTTTCATAATCTAAAATAAATTGTTAGGACGTACTTGAGGTGTGTGAACCATGTGCCATCTCACCGATCTGATCCGATCCGCCATTGAAATATTCCACGGCGTTGTTTGAGTGCTTTTGTTTCAGCTTCAAACCCGTCTTTACGAAAAATGGGGAAAGGGAGATGATGTTCCACATAAGTGACTTGACGCCCAGTGAGCTCGCAATTAACAAACCAATTAAAACAGTGTGATATCAACGGTGCACCATATGTTTATTCTACCCCCTCTAAGTAATGGGGGAATATAGCATTCATTCTGACCCTATATATTCGCACAATATATTTTGATACAGATATATATCATATAAGTGAAAAGGGTATTAACATTTGAGAATTGTGATGATTAAGCCCATTAGCCCATTTCAGTAATCTGAATGTTCAGCCAGGATGAAGCAACACTGACGCGTGGTCTGTGTAGTTCAAGTCAGTAAGTCTGTCAGCATGGAGATCGGCCTTCGATGATTCAGTAGCGACGTCTACGGACGGGATCTCTCTGGTGTCCTTGGTCCTGCTGAATTTTAACTTCAGTAGCTGACTGTTCTTTTTGCAGCATTCTCACAACCTCAAACACATTTGTGTGTCTTCATGGCATACTTATTGATTTTGCTGTGCCAACTCTTCATACTATTGTTAGTTCTGTGTCCATCATTTTCAAAATGATTCCAAGTTGGCAGAGTCCATGGACCTTCTATCCAGGTGTTAGTAACATAATCCATCAGCTGTGTCACCTTCTTGCCTAGTCGTGCGTCTGCAATGGCATCAAGCCAGACATCTTCAACTTTATCTAGTGGCACTAAAGGTAGAACCGCAGCTCGACACACTAATGTGTGATGATCTACGACCTGACAAATGACCCCAATTTGCATACTTGGGAACGCCTCACAGAACGATCCACTTGAAACAAGAGGGAGACAGGTTGTCTGATAAATATCGAGAAGTTCATTTTCCCCGTGCGTTTCACGCGTGAATTGTTATAGCACACTCGATTTGGGAACAGGTACAATCCCAACGAATTGAATCAACACAATATACTGAGCAAATATGTTTAGGACCACCGATCCATGTCACGAAGCAAATGACATTTTCCTAGTTTTTTGTAACAAAATTGTTGAATATCTAGAATGCTTGCCAATGCCCCAATCATCTATTTGTCTTCGTCTTAACTAAAGGTTATCGTGGAATACCAGTATCTTATGCCTGAAATTGCAGTCTTATCATTCGAAGGAAGATGCGGTGTTGATTTCATGTCACGGTTAGCATGTATTGCACGTGCATAATCGTCAAGCTACCTGTAGCAGCCAAGTGTACTCGCCCAATTCGTTGTACCGCCTCTCTTGTCACAAATGCGTTTAGTGCGCAGGATCATCTAATATGTGTCTAGCAGTAATTTACATTGTTGTCTGCCTTGTACTCTGAAGTAAGAACAACTTTCTGTGTTCGACTCCAGATGCACTGGGTGCGGTGAAAGTTTATACCCGCATTTCTTCACGATGATCGCATAACGTAAAATAGTAGTCTGTTGTAACACAATTCTCTAACAAACCTTAATTCAATCACTCATGATTGACTAAGTCACTAAGCAAACATCCCCTTTAACACCGTCACAGTTTGTTGACCACGCTATGTCGACACTCCGGGTTTTCACTCTGTCGACGATTAGTAACATCGTAATTGTCATTTGTCGACAGACTGGGCTGACACCTCATGAACAGCCTCAATCCATAATTCAATCTCAGCGCTACGATCAACTGTTATCTAGTAGGAAAGAATATATAAATTAAATCAACAATTATAATTCCGAATGTGTCTTTTGGCACTCAACAATTTTATGCTTACCCGAACAATTATTTTCTTTGTTTACACTATTGTTGCAATCATCTCCGATTGTTAAGTGTTCTACTCTTGTATTATGTTGTGATCAGTTGATATGCAGTACGATAACACGATAACAATACAGTAAAGCAGATAATACGAAGAGGCATGACCATTCCACACTGACAGGGGAAAGAGCTAGAGCTTGTCCTAACAGTGTTCGGGCGTCAGTAGACCCTGCTACAGGAACCTCCTATTTAAAGTACTGTCGGAAACACAAGAAAACTGATTTTTAAGCTGTTACTCTGTATCCCTCAAATTTACACAACTGCAAATAGGATATGTCGAGATGACTCACTTCGGCCTAAATGAGCACTCAGTGGGATGTCTAAGAGAATATATATATAAAACAACAACAACAACAACAACAACAACAACAACAACAACAAAACAAAACCAACACACACACACAAATTTACTCGTAAAATCGCGCAAAACTTAAAATATGAACTCTTGCAAAAAATAGGTCAGGCTATAGATAGCAGTTAGGTCGCCCCGCCCAGTCAGGTATGACGACGGTTAATGGGGGTGTTTCACCCATTTTGTTCTGGGGAGGTGGGGAATTAATCAATTTTGTACATATGTTCTGGAGGCGGGTTCTTAATTTTGTACGTGACAAACAAGGGGATGGTATGTCTCTTACTTTGTACATGTATTTTAGGGGGTGGGTGGGGTTGGGCGGTTGTCATTCACTTTCTACATGCAACTTCATACAAATCACCAGCCCCACCTAGCCGTAGATTATCAGGTGTCTTTCTTCCATAAAGTTTATGTCAAGATACCTACAAATGTATGATACCTGCTACCAGTTGAAACACAGCGTATTAAATGTCACAAGATATATTGGTGGTATTACCATCCGAAGATCAACAGGACTTTATAATATATGTAAATTGTTGACGTGCTGTGTACTTCCCCAAAGGATTATTATATCTTAGGTGATATCTATCCCCCTGCCCGACCCCAACCATGGTCTGCGACACCGTCGTGGTTTTGCTTTCGAGACGCCCCCCCCAACACACACACACACACACACACACACCCCACCCACCCCTACCCGTGTCTTTCGACAGTGAGACTCCAGGGTAGCTACATCGTACATAGTTTCAGCATTAATATTTCGCACGTCAGCTATCATTTAAAATGAATCTGGTTAGGCAGAGAAAGGAGCAGCCAGGTGTTGGAGAAGCATGTGCACAAGTGCCGAAAAAGCCATTGATTCATTAACCTGTGCTGCACCGTCTCCATCCTTTCTCGCACACCTGTCTGTCCATTCTTTGCACTCCCCCTAGTAAGGAAGTGTGAATTGTGTCAATATGTTAATGATATTTTGGTAAACAACTTTTTTATTTTTACTACATAAAGTCTGCAAAAACCTCACACAGTTGGTTGGATGTTTTGGTTATTATCTGTGTTACATTGAGTATTATATATTTATTGGTTTTCGGGTTTGATTGCAATTTATCGGTCCGCTTTTGAGTCAAACTATGGCCGTTCCACACTGACAGGGGAAACACGCCTCAGCTTGAAAGTCTTCGTGCATTTTCACATTCATTAAATGGGGTGGCCTCAAAATTCCGAGCTGGTTATTGTACAAAGGTGCGAAACCCCGTGAGCAGGAAACGAGACAGTTGTATTATAAATGTTTTGACTTTCGAGAATCCGTACCAGTTCCATTCGTAATCTTAATGAGGACATGGCAACATGGATCAGCTGATACATTTTATTGCTGGGTTAACAATGTTGTGAAATCAGATACAACAATGTTGTGACATCAGATAGTGTCGTAAAAGGAAGGGAGACAACTCAGACGGGAAAGCGGAAACCTAAGCTGCAGGAGCAGGAGAAGCAGCCGTGGGAATCCCTCACGAACGGGCAGTTCCTGGGACACACCATCAAGTTGGGACACACTGAAATAGAGGGCAGAAGTTGTAACAAGTCCGACATATGAAAACTGAAAATGGAACTTATTCACTTGATGTATTGGTCTCTTTCTTCACTCCCAGATTCACAAGATGTTCAGATTTCAGTGAGGGTTGTATCGGAAGGATACAGTTAGTCCAGTTACATGTCCCCGTATAAGAAGGCGAGGTGAAGGTCGGTTGGCATGCCTAGCACATTCAGTCTGTGTTAATTAAACGTTAAAAACCTCTGCGTATATCTACAAACTTTGATGAAATGATGTAGACTGAGAGTAATTAACCTAAATCTTGATGATTATCAGGATCTGGGACAATACTTCAATATCCCATACACTACCGATATAACTGCACTATCTAGACTGAAGATATGCCAGGTGAGCGGTGAGTAGTCACCCCTTCAAAGAACGAATAAACTCGATTTTTTGTACTCTTTTTTCCACTGTATATGAAAGACTTCTGGTTAGTCATAAACGGAACACCATGTTTTGGAAAAAAACAACTTGTGGTTAATTAATACCAAGCGCTTAAAAGTTGCTAAAAAGCCGTCTGCTTCTCTCTCGCCCGCAAACGAAACCACAGACAGGTTACGTAACTCTGTCGCCAGAGTCCTACAGTGACGTCACAGAAGGAACGGTTTTCAGTTAGTTGCATAGAAAATGTGTAGGAAGCTCGTCATTTTGCTGATTTCTCGACGTCACCAAGTGACGATATTATCGCAAGTAATTTTATATCGACCCCCGCCTCGCTTCCAAGAGAGAAACTATTATGTTACAAGCAATGTCATGTAAAATCCTAATGTCCATCAATAAAATACATATTTTACTACCAGTGAAAAGTAATTTGATTTTGTAAGTCGGTGAAAACAAAGTTAAATAGCATTTATCCTCAGACAATGCGCCGCCATTTTTGAAAATAGTGAAGTCACGGACTAAAGTTCATTTGACTTAATGAGATTATGGTTTGTTTTCATCAAGTTAGAAAATCAAAACTACTTTCTACTAGTAGTTAAATATGTATTTGAATCATGGCCAAAAGGAGTTTGCATGACACAACCTGTAACATAACATAAGCGAGGTCGGGTTCGAAGTGAAATTACTGAGCGATATATTTCTTCACTTGCTAAATTTACTTGGTTTGTAAACGTTCACTCACCAGTATGTAGACACTTGTCAATATACGTCTTTATATTTGGTCTCATAATCCCAATTACCTTATACTCATACTTGTATGCATTTGGAACTTAATAAAAAGAAGCGATCTGCGAATGTATAACAGGAATGTAATATCTAGACATTTTATAGTTTGTCTAATTAATAAAATTAATAAAAACAAAATGCAAATATTAAAATTAAAACAAATTAAAGTTATAGGAACAATGTCAGGCTATTACTCCGTATCCTTCAATATCCACAAAACGAGTGATATATAATTCATCTGCAGATTTCCCAAGTGATGTGTCTTTTAACAGTCTAATATACGAAAACGTGATGTATCGTTTCAGGTTACTGTATAGTCCCATTGGTCACCCAAGATAGCACACCTGGCAACTAATTGCATAATGGGCGTCATTGTGGATGACAACTTCTTTAATTCTTAACACGGCGTTTCAAGATTAATTCTTCCTGACGAAGGGGCAAGCATTAGCCTTGAAACGTCGTGTTAAGAATTAAAGAAGTTGTCATCCAGAACAGTGTCTTGTATTACGTCACCATTTCTAAATGCCTTTGAAGAATTTCATAATGGGCGTCATTCTTTTAGAAAAGTAATTTAGTTAACCAATAATGAGCAATCAATCAATGTATTGGCGGTTAATCCTTTGAAAGAAGGGTGTTGTTTTTACATAGACACATACACGACAGAGTGTATTCATTGTGGATTAGTAAATGTACACACATAAACACTGCCTTTTGACAAATCTCCATTTAAATCTGCATAAAAGTAATTAATCAATCAGCATGTTATCGGTTAATCCTTTGATCGATCCAGACACAAGAAATGCCAAATTGTCGGGTAATCTAAGTGGCGTTACCACTAATTATACCTGTTATGAATTCATCAACTGAGCATCAAGTGAATGATGACAAGTAACGTGTAGGTTTATACCGCCTAACACGGATTACAACTTAGCGACACCAAGTGATTTTGACAGAAACGTCCATGAAAACAAGGGTTGTAACTCGGAAACTAGGCAAAGCAGGAGACAAAACTAAATGATAGTAGATTGTGAGAACATACAGCTTTCATTTTTTACAGCAGCTGAAATGTAGATGAATTCTGCATAGACCCTCGACCACATCAATGCCTACTATTACGTCACGGACACGCGCCGCTCTGATTGGTTGAAATTTCGTTAATTTGCGGCTGAGAATTGTGCACTGTTGTCAGAAAGGGTAGCAGGACAATTCCCACCTGAGACAATTCCCACCCCAAAGTAAAAGTAACATGAAGAACATAGTTCAGTTTCAACTTTTATTTATTTTAACATATGCACCATACAACAATATTCCATATGAAACAAACATGAAATCGCCAGAAAGATCGATTTAATGTAATTAAAGATCGAAATGAACAGTTTTACGACGGGGTTTCATTTATAACGATGTCAATGAGTGATTTATACATTTGCACCCCCTAGAGTACATGTGATCTTTAAGTACATGACATCCAAGATGGATGTCGTCTTTTCTACAACTGCATTCATTCATTTTGTCGTTTGTTATGTATATTTACAAACTCATGTCCATCTCATTTAGAAAGCATGCACTTGTTTAGAAATACACTTTATTTAATGTTTCGTTCCCCGAGAAAGTGACAAACAGTAGCCCTGAAACATTATCACAGACAAGACGCTGTTATTCCTACAGGTCATGTATTCATGATCTTGACACCTCTAAGGCAGGTAATATGACGTGGCCACTGACCTTCTTGTATCACTCTACCGGAGCACGTGCACATGCTACATCCGGTCCACCAGTCCAAGTATGCCTGGCAGTGCGCGCGCATCGGACAATCCACATAACAACCTGAAGATACAAGACTACTTTACTACAGCACTACTAGAGTACCAGACTTTTACATCGTACACGATGTAAAGAACAATGTGCTGCTCAAGCGTCACTTTTTTCTGTCAAAAAGTAATAAAGAAGAAACCGCCATAGTCACCTTTGAAAAAAGTGTGCCCGACAAACATTTGTTTTCATGCAGTCTTATCTTCGAAAGAATATCGTGGCACTGTAAGTATATCGATACACACCATACACCCTGTAATACACAATATACGTGTGTGAGGGTATAAGTATGATAGTGTGACAATAACATACTTTGGCAGATATGTACAAATATTTTCACACATGGAATAGCGGGGCAGCTCTAAATGTTGGTACCACGTGATACTCAAATACAACATTATCTGTCACACTTTTGTCAGTTACTAGTATTCCACTTAAATACACCTCGCAGTATTATAATAACACTACTGCCCTGCCGACAATCCTATACCCAAATGAGAGAGACACGTGAGTATACAGTACCTTGCACCTCCGCCGACACAAGCGTCAACACAAGCACCATCGTCAACAGCGACTTCACATCCATCGTGTGTATATAGCAGAGACGACTGTGAAGCTCTGGGTCTGTCAGTGAAATATATCTGGATTGTTGGATTCCTTCCTGACATTACAGTCTCCAGGAGACCGCGACTGGTTTCCTGGCACACCTGACTGTAAGGCGCACGGTTTCTGCATCTACATCTCTTCAACAACGTCGGTCCAGGCCTAGGTGAGGACAGGTTTTGTTACTCACTGACAATAAAACCGCAGTAAAATGATAACCAAGGCGACGGTGGTATTCTCTAATTGTACATAAACTATGTGATGGGTTGTAAATACATGTATACATATGTCGTAGTTTTGACTTGGCATCGCCTTAACTTCAGTTATCTGGCCAGGAGTTTCTCCGAACTGAAATTTCCTAATTACACATGTGCCATATCATGTGTATCGTATATTTCTTCTACTAGACGCAGGTCATCCTTCACACTCTGGCTCAAACTGACGCCAGATAATTACGCTTTCTTAAAACATAACAGCCAAGGCCTTGTTTTGGAGAGAGGCACTGCCCATCATGTGATATTAAGTATGATTTGATAACTCATTTTCATTGTTTGTCAGTCGCGAATTTGGGATTTGGTAACAGTGAGTTACAATTCTGTCAGCATTAACAACATAACAGAAGAGAATCGGCTTGTACGGAATTATACGAGTAAGACGCCCGAGCATCTTTACCGGGAAATAATGTACCCACGGTTCAGGGTGCGGTTGGTTTACTCACAGGAGCGTAGTACTCAGTACAGAAGACACATTCCTCGGTGGGGAGTTTCTGTCACTGTGCAACAGTTTCATCACCAGTGATGGATCCGGTACCTATGGTCCAGTAAGTCCAGTTAGTCATGTGTCTGCTGTTGGTAACCCTATCTATTGTGTCCACGGCTTTACCTGCCCTATGCTCGCCATAATATTAATATCTTGAAGTAATTCTAACGTTATTTCACATGCCTACAGACAAGTGGGATTGATCTTTTATCAAAGTCAGTAGTTTGTGGTATTGAGTAGCGAGGACCTAAATACCCGCCAAACACCTGCTCCACCTCAGGATCAAGACGTCCATCAACACGTACCCATCAAGTCAACCCCTAGACAGAACTATACTGCCGGTTACCATAACAACTTATTCATTGTAAGCACATTGAAGCAGTTCTTACACAAAAACTCTGACAATAAAAATACAGAACAGAAACGCTGTCCCGGTATTACGAACAGCTTTGAGCACTCACTCTATAAATAGTGACTACGTGGATTTTTTTGGGTTTCATAGTGACAATCACTGAATTTCTAAACAACCCCCCTCAAAAAGAAACAAAACGAATCATGATAGAGAACAAAAACAAAGTTAAAAACAAGAGGCATACATACATCGTCACAACTGGACCAATTCATTTCTACATCGTATGATCATAAGCATGTGTTTGTTCAATGTAATGTGATTTGTATGATGGCATTGTAATCATCGGTTTGCTCGTTACCTGCACCTACAGACTCTGCATTACGTCGGGTAATTCACGGCGCTGTGTGGAGTAAAAAGATTTCGGGCAGAGTTATCTTTGGAAACTTCCGGTTTGTTCTCCTCGCCATTTTGTCGAACGTCCATTGAAGGTCAGAGATAGCGGTAGAGATTTGCTGATTTTTGTACCCAAATAGCAAAGAAAAGCATATTGGATATACTCAGACAGATGTGTTTTTAGATGCAGTGTCATCTGTTTCGGTATAATTTATCATTTTGCCTGCTTGTTCACTTTCTTTTTTCTGAAAGACGGGAGTCAAAGTCATGAATCCGACATGTGTTACGGTGTGCAGTGCACGTTTCCAGGGAAATAATGATGAACTCATTCAAGGAATACAGAAACTTTCGCTGGTTCGATTTGGTCGGGGAGTGGCTTAATAATGCCACAGTGTGCCATTTCCCATGTTATTGAAGTGTTCGTCTTTTATGATCAATGTCAAACGGGTAGTGAATTTGAGGTCGTTATTTGAGTTCGGGGGGAGTTGTTGTCGTCCAGCTAACACGGAGCTGTGACGAAGAGCAAAACTGCGGCTAAGAGTTCCTCCGTTCCCCCACCACAAGTAAAATTTTTAAATTGATGTATACTAGAATTATTAACAAAGTCTAATGTAACAATTATTAGAGGACTCCGGAAAATAACTGAAAAGGCCCAAATTACGTAGTGTATAGGTATGAACCACTTAGTGTTACAGAGTACCTCTGTTAATGTGCTAAAGAAAGAATATAGGGGAACAGATGGACCTCTTTTCGTGTTTAATCACATAGGTTGACTGTCATCTAATCTTTCTATTGTAAAGTTATTTTGGGCAAGACTCCCTTTCAGTCTCCAACCCCCTGTGTCAAACTGTCCTGTTATCGTTACCAAGTTACCTTGTTTCTGAAAATTAGTTTTACCGTAAAGGCTATACCTTAGGACATCTGACTTCTATTTATGATTGCAAGTATTGGCTCGTGCAGTGATTTAAGAGTTTGAATCACCCATTACTAAAATTCTGAATTTTGACCTTGTTTGACACGGTTCAGGTACTCTAGCTAAAAGTTTGGCCAGCAGTGCTTTGCAGTAATGCTGAAAGTGATTTCTTGTTTGATATTGTAGTTATTTTTACACTATGGGTTTGGTTTCAGGTTAATGTCTAACGCCATCATGTCGGATGACAAGTATGTTATGTGGACTGCTCCATTTGATGCCAGGTTCCCCAACCAGAACCAGACCAGGTGGGTGTATGACATTTGACATAGGAGTGCTGAGTCTGCAACTCTGATTAGCTGAAAGTTGAGACCTCACATAAAAGTGTTTTTTGAGCAGTGAAACAGACAGAACATAACGGTTAAAATGTTTAACAGAACCTTAACTGTGTTCATTTTGTTGAGGTTGGTGAATAGGTTTCCCATTTGTCAAAGCTCCACAGTCTGCTGTGCAGAATTGCATCATTTTGTGTTTGAAACAAGGTTTGTAAGCATAGTTTGTAGTGGTGTTCTTATAATTGAAATAATCAAAGACTGGTCGCAGTGACCAAGTGACCAAGCAATCAATCACATTTTCTCATGCTCAAGCACAAACAATTTTAGAACTGTTGTTATTGTCTTTGAAATGCTTGATAATGAAACACATCTCCAGAGTTGTCATCTTCAAACTTGTCTAATTCTTAGAAAACTCACTTTACTAACTGAAAAGTCATGACTGAACATTTTTTCAAGACTTCAGGAAGTGTATGTTCATGATATATTGGTCATCACTTTAAAGTATCAAGTTGCATTATGTAAGAAAATCTGAAAAATTGCGCAAACCAACGTTTTTGAAGGTAAAACACTTTACTTTGCACATTCTGATATCTTTTGGTATGCACTTACCGTAACAAATCATTAAAAATGCCAATTCAACCTATAAAGTTGGGGAAAAAACCACGATAAAAAAAGCCCGCAAAATCAGAGTTCAAACGATTCATTAAGTAGTTTCAACAGCTGTGCTGCGCTGTGCTGCGCTGTGCCCATGACGTATGTGCAGTGAATAGGTTCGCAGAGCTTGAAACAGTATGCATGCTGTGAGTATGAGGTGGTGAGCAGTTATCTAATCTTGGTTGTGTACACAAACAAATAAATAATCTACTCGTCACATAAAAAAATGTGTTGATTGTGGTAAGCAGCCTCTGTCACAGAGAAAGCTCAATGTTTGGTTTATTTACACCTATATGTCAGCCCGCCTATCTGCTGAAGACAATATGCAATACACAGCTTCAATCATTGACCACATGCAATTTGAACTTAACACCTATCAGGCAAAACGCCATTAACAAAATAAATTGATTTATGAGTCGTGCACCGAGTCCTGTCTCTGCCACATTATGCAATTAGACAGGTGTGATACTTGTACACATGACATGTTTTTATGTCTGTGGGTTGCAAACAAACTCCATCCATTTTTCTCGGATAACTGTATCTGACGGAAACTGGTGCAAACTCTTGTCTGTTTCAAGTCCTGCTTTGCACTTGGACGAATGACAGTTTTCAGCTACACAGTAGTTCACCATCTCTACTGAGATGATTTTTGATTGGATTGAATACAAATTCAGAGAACATGTATTTTCAAAACCCAACATCTCTAAATACAATCTTTATGGATAACAGCTTCTTCTAGTGTATATGGTGCTGTTTGACAAAGGTATATGAATCCATATTGAAACGACAGATCAAGTACAATAAAAGAAGATGTTATCCATAAAGAATGTTAATTTTTTGTGATTTGCCATACTTATAAAATGACCATCAAACAGATGATCTTTCTGTACACACAATCCCTCAGTGGATCAGCAAATGAACCAACTAATTGGAAGCTGTCATTACATTTGAGTGCACACCTGCCCACTATGACTGGGTTCGGTCTCCGGAGGGCTTCGTCTCGAGGGAAGTACAAAATATTGGACTTTTGAATCGCGATTGTACGCTTAAAATTTTGTTTTTTCTTGTTTTTTTACTAGCAGAAATGCATATTATATGTCATGAAGAAGTGATAATTGTGTTTTAATTATGTTTGATTGTTTTGGTTGCATGTGACCTTTAATGATTGTTTGCTGCTAATGGTACAATCATCAATTGTGAGAATTTAGCCAATTCCCAAAACCAGAACCTGTAGTTGGTAGTGAACATCTGAAACCAGCACACCCTTGCTCCTATTTCAAACTCTCATGCCATAGCTGGTATACTGTTAAAAGTAGCATTAAACCCACACAATATTTCTCATAGAAATATGCTTTCCTTGAGAAATGATGTGCCAGTTTGACAGTGTACTGTGTAGGGAAAAACAAAAACAAGAGCATGCCATCCACAATAGTCTGTTATCTATGTCAGTGTTCTGAAAATACACAAATTGTGGGCTGCATCTGATGTAGCTGTTGATTGTGCTGGTCACAGCAGCAGGTTGATGTGAAGACTGATCCGCAAAGAAGTCCATTACTCTACATGTTATGCAATGTGATGGATGTTTTATTGCAGGAACTGCTGGCAGAACTATGTAGATTACCACAGATGCCACAAGATCAAGGGTGAGGACTATGCACCATGTGACTACTTCAAGAAGGTCTACCAGACAATGTGTCCTTCTAGATGGGTAAGCACGTCTTTCAGTAGTGTTTTGGTAAGCCGTAATCTCCACCACACTATGTCTACCAGTGTAGTTCTGCTTCATTAGCATGTGAGAGGTAGAAACCTAGTAACCTGTGGTGGGCAGACTTGGTGACTTAGTCGATTGTGAGTCATCACACCTGAACCCTAGGATAGCGGCTTATGTTAATCCTTGGGTCACTAGAAAGTTCAGCCTTTTAGATGGGTTATTCCTTAACATGATGAGTGCAGCGTTAGACAACAAACACAATCTGCTGCCAGAAGTATTGATGGGATTTTGTGTACTGCTGTATAGCTTTGTTTTAAAGCTGAATCAGTAACTCCTGTATCAATAATACTGTTAGACATGAGCTTAGAAGATTAGGCTGAGTTTTAGTTCAGTCAACTTAAATAGCTCTAAAATGATTATAATCTGTAAAAATGCCTATGCTACCAAACCCACTTATGTTTGCAGAGCATAATGCCTCTCTGTGACCTAGATAAACTCTTAATACATTTCCCTTGTGGGGATGTTGGAGCAGAATAGGTCCATTCATGTCTTTGTTGTTGAAAGTGCTGGCTAATTGTGAATAGTTATTGGTATACTTTCTACCATTCCTGGTGTTGTGTTAATGCTATGAACTATAGGCCCGACTACAAGCATGCAGCTGCGCAAGTGATTAATGTGGCATAAAATAATCACCTGTCTCTTTCGCTTCCATATCCTGGGAGTAGGGCTGATTCTAGTGTTGAAGTTTAAAGGTTATGCTATGGTCAGATGTGTAAGCAATCAACATGGCCTTTTGCAAAGGGACTTTGAGGTAGCCTAGTGGTAAAAACGTTCGCTCATCACTCTGAAAACCTGCTTTCAGTTTCCCACATGGGTAGCAGCATGTGAAGCCCATTTCTGATGTCCCCTGCCGATGTCCCCTGCCATTATATTGCTTGAAGTTTGCTAAAAGAAGTTTAATACAAAACGCTCTCCCTCTTTTATCAAAGTGAAATTTCCTCGTAAAACTTTTTATCACTGAAAAATAATTCATGCATTGTGATCAAATGTTGTGACAAGGAATACTGACATCATTTTTGTTTCAGACTGACAAGTGGGACGATCAGAGAGCTAATGGTTCCTTCGCAGGCAAAATTTAACCCAGGGACGGCCTAGGTCATTGCCCCATCATTGTGTGTACATACACAGGCGTTCCCAGCTTTTGCAGAAGCTAATGTTGTTCAGGATATGTGGATATGAATGTCATAGTGTGTTGAGAGATATTTAAATCACAAAATATTTTAGTTCTTATCTGGTCGCTGGAGTTATTACCTACCAACCATCACACAACATCGGTGGTGTCAATGAATGGTGTTAATAAACAAATTCCAGTGTAGTCTGTGTCCTGTCTTGTATCAAAATGAGTGAGTGAGTGAGTGAGTTTAGTTTTACGCCGCACTCAGCAATATTACAGCTATATGGCGGCGGTCTGTAAATAATCGAGTCTGGACCAGACAATCCAGTGATCAACAACATGAGCATTGATCTGCGCAATTGGGAACCGATGACATGTGTCAACCAAGTCAGCGAGCCTGACCACCCGATCCCGTTAGTCGCCTCTTACGACAAGCTGAGTCGCCTTTTATGGCAAGCATGGGTTGCTGAAGGCCTATTCTACCCCGGGACCTTCACGGGTATGTATCAAAATGGAAATCAGGGCCACATAAAACTATGGTTTACAAGAGGTTGATCTCTGACATAAGTCATACAGAATGCTCATCTTCCTAAGGGTATTTGTTTTTGTATGAAATTTGTTTAGTTAGTGTTTGTGCTCAGCACAAAAGTCCCAGTTTTGGAAAACTTTGCCTTTTTGACCACAGCACTTACAAAACAATCCTGTGTTCTACGGTTCTTTTTCATTTTGACTTTATCACACTCACTCTAGATGCTTAAGCCAGTCCAATTATATTTCATGTTTAAATCTTGTTAAAAAAGTTTGTTGTTTTATCTTAATTATGTTCCACCTTGTGTGCATTTTACATTATAATCAAATTGTACTCATGTGTTACATAGCTTCTTTGTCCACAAAACACCACAACAAATAAAATTTGGGTGCACAGGTTCTGTTTCTTTTGGGGGTTTAGTCCCATCTGGGATTTGAACCCACTCTCCAAATAAGACCTCTTATCGCCATCACGCCGTCATACTCTAACCCTCTCTGCTACAGCGTGGCTTGGCTTAGTGGTTGAAGTGTTAGCTTGTCATGCCAAAGATCTGGGTTTCATTCCCCACATGGGACAAGATACAAAAGCCCATTTATGGTGGTGTCCCCACCATGATATTGCTAGAATATTACTAACAGTAGCATAAAACCATCCTCCCTATTATCAACTTTGATCAGATTGCTGACTGATGTTACATGAACAGGGCTCTTGTCTGTACATTTTGTAAGTGACAATTATAGTTGCATGATCATATATATGTTAATTACTGTTTGATTGTGATTGTGGGTGGTACTTAAAGCAAGGTCTGTCCAAATAACTGGCATGCTTTTGTATTGTTTTTTTCCTTACAAAAGTTGTAATATTTCCTACCCTGGGGGTATAATTCTTGTTACTCTAATGGTTTCCTTAAGATCATCAAGGTGGGCATCTGCAGAATATTCTGAAACATTTACTGGTACTGTTGTCTGGACTCAACTAGAAGGATGTGTACTGATACAAGCCATGACTAACTTCACTCTGTCAGAATCAACAGACCAGTATGTGAGAGGTAGAGTTTATTCCTCATTGACATCCTCCAGGGGAGGTAATAACAAGACATGTATGCTTCATGAAAATGGAATGGAATTCTGACATATATAACATAAGACAGTATATTCAATGACCAATTGTCCCACAAACAGCTATTGAAAACAAGCATATAATGTTAAAAGCTTGGATAAAAAACAGCTCCACAGTGGACAAAACTACCGTAAATGATCGCTTGAAAAAAATAAATAATGACATGAATGAATTTTCAATATCAGATATATAATTCACTTAATAAGATTACGAAATAGGAATATTAGGATATTACGAAATGTCAGTATTTGTGTATTTTCAGTTATCTTGTGAAATATGTTGCCATTACATTTAGAAATGATATCCTGGACCCAGAGACCATAGATTACTTTGTATATGGTTTGAGAGAACCTCTTGACATGGTCTAACAATACTTAAGCCATTAAGCAGAGGTTCTGAGGATCATCAACGGTGTGTTAAAGCTGTTAAACGCATCACTAAAATGTTTCTTATAGTAACAGAGATGGTGATGTTGATTTTTCAAGGTTATTTTAACTGATCAGTTTTCCCGAGATTTTCCCAACCTTTTGTATGGCAAAGATTATTTCCCTCAGATTATAATGCCACAACCATCAAGGACAATGTGGTAACAAAATGCTGCATGTGAAGACATGTGGACGGATACGAGATTTGCTGTAATGAAAGTCGGTCGTGTTTAACAGACCTTTGGTTGTGACTGAGCAACCCATTCAGGACGGCAGGCACCAACAATATGGTGTAAACAGTAAAAACATATTGCCTCTGCGTGTAAACTTAGAAAGCAAGCTGTGACTGACCTTATTGCAAGGCACTGCTAGAAATCCATGCTAACAGCAGGATGTTGTCAAGTGCTGAAAGGGACTGATCTCACACTTCAGTGTATTGGTTCCCAATGGCAAGGGCAGGTAACTCTCAAGTGTGGATCATATATATGAAATATGACAAGTGTATCGATATTTGGACTATGTGTACCAGACTCATTAAAGATTTAACTAACATCACTTATCATGTTTGTTTAATCCATAATTGTTAAACAAATGTCTCAGGCTCTATATCATAGCGATCTCGAGCAGCAGCGAAAAAAGCATGAAAGCCACGCCTACTTATGATGATAAGATCAGATCATCACAGAATTTCAATAATGCAGAATCTGCTAATATTTCAGAATATTTTACATGACAAACATGTTATTCCTCAACCCTAATCCAGCTGTTTTATTCTGTTTTGTGTGAATATCCACAGGTTCAGTCAGTCCAGCATGTCATCACAGTCTATCTAGGTTAATCCCTGTGGCCATTATTAATGTGATTGAGGACAATTAATGTGATTGAGAAAGAGTGTAAAATGAACCTTTTTATCAGATTCCATCCGTAGGTGCCCAACAATTAGTAGATTCTAAATATTATGACAAATTCGGTAATAACAGATCACTGCACATTTCAGATACCACTATGCATATTTTCGTCACCCAACACCCATCTCGACTGAGACACTTACAGGGTGTGTCAAACAGGTGCTTGCTATCTCTGACACATGGCAGCATGATTAACTTTATCACAGAAACAGCCATCACAACAAGGAACAGTTTAAAACATCTGTCATGTCATTACTACATCCTGTAAAGTTGATAATAATGTTACAGTAAATTCTGCACAACTATACAGACATCTGTGCAGCAGTCATGAAGGCAACACATGGTGGGTGGGGAGCAAGCTGTAGCCACTGTCAGCCAGCAGATCAGTCTCACTTCCTCTTCAGTGGCACACTTGTCTTGGGACGGAGAGCTGAAACACAAAGCAGGACATTGCAAAATGAACCACCTGAACTCATCGACAGGCACTGACTTACTTTGGTTGACGTATACTGACTTGCACTGGTTGACTGACGCTGACTTGCCCTTGCTGACAGACAATGACTTACCCTGGTTGACAGGTTTCCCAGTCTGTGCTGACTTAGGGTTGGCGTACTTGCTGACAGACAATGACTTACCCTGGTTGACAGGTTTCCCAGTCTGTGCTGACTTAGGGTTGGCGTACTTGCTGACAGACAATGACTTACCCTGGTTGACAGGTTTCCCAGTCTGTGCTGACTTAGGGTTGGCGTACTTGCTGACAGACAATGACTTACCCTGGTTGACAGGTTTCCCAGTCTGTGCTGACTTAGGGTTGGCGTACTTGCTGACGATCTGCTTGTCATTCAGCAGCTGGATGTCCTGGTCCTCAGTCTGGTTGCTGCAACACAAACATCATACTGTGTACACTGCATGCCTTGATGTGGAGAATTCACATCTGCAGCCACTGTATCAATGAAAAAATGGAAACATCATTCACATGAGACAAACAGCTCACATCATTCACATGGGACAAAAAGCTCATATTAGTCACATGATGCCAACACTTCGAATCAGTCACATATTGCAAAGAGCTCACATCAGTTACATGGGGCAAAGAGCTCACATCAGTCACATGTGGCAAACAGCTCACATCATTCACATGGGACAAACAGCTCACATCATTCACATGGGACAAACAGCTCACATCATTCACATGGGACAAACAGCTCACATCATTCACATGAGACAAACAGCTCACATCATTCACATGGGACAAAAAGCTCATATTAGTCACATGATGCCAACACTTCGAATCAGTCACATATTGCAAAGAGCTCACATCAGTTACATGGGGCAAAGAGCTCACATCAGTCACATGTGGCAAACAGCGGTCAGTGTGCTCAGTGTGTTTACATTTCAATATGAAAGTGACACGAATAAATTGTCGTGGTTATGTATTGGAAACCAACAAGTGCACTTCCAGTTTTGATGATTATCCAGGTGTTTAAACAACACGGGTGTATAAATCCTGAGAAATTCTGTTTGACATAAAGAAGGGCATAGATTGTTTACTGTCGTCGTGCACGTTTTGTGAAACCCTCCACGCTTGGTCATCTGTGTTTGTTACATTTTCCGAAGAAGTGCTTTGAAAGACCTTGTGCACAGTGCTGGTGAAATATGGATACGATTAGGCAAAACTTTATATGGATGCTATTCCTTTTGTCATTCTAAACAAAGAGACTGAGAGAGTTGCATTCCGGAAGTGATGTTGGTTGCAGGTGAGTCAAACTAACATACACTCATGCCTTACCATTCATGATGCTGGTGTACACACTGTATTCATTATTTTGTCATAAACAGTTTGTATGCAAATAAATTATTTGCTTTAATTTTTGTGTGCTGGTTTCTTGATTTGATCGCTGGTCTTCCTTTGGGACTGATCACACTTTACACATTACTACTAGAACACAAGGAAGAAATTTCTTTTTTCACAGTTAAAGACAACGATACAGTAAGGATTTGTCAGTTTTTATTGCAATCTATATTTCTTTATTATATCTATTATCTGCTGTTAAGGAGGTTACAGGTATTTATCACTTTACATTTTAGGCATATTTTGCAGATTTATGTGTCTGATCACAGCATATAACCAATGCCTTACACGTGCATGGAAATTGAAAATTCAATAAAACTGATGTTTGATGCACTGATATAGAGTCTCTACCAACTTACTCTAAAAACATATACACAAACAAATTCAGTGTACTTCTGTAGAAGTGTAATGAGATGGAACGTATCCACCACCATAATGCTACGTATTTCATAGAAATGGTTATCTCCGTACAAAAACCTTTATGGTCGGAGGATAAATTTTATCAGAGGACGCATTTAATGAAATAAAGTTGAAAGTTACTTGAAACCTTAATAAAATCATGAACCTCAAACGTAACTATTTCAGTGTTCACCTTCTAGATGTATACAGTAGTACCAGAAAACAAGCTTAAAACATTGATTGAACATTGCAGTTATCATGACTGCAAATTTTATTGTGGCTGCTCAAACATTAATTCTGTATCTGATCTGTTTTCAATAAACATATGATAGGCAAGTGGCTTGCATACTGGTCTGCAGTAGTCTATTCAAAACATAGTCAGGATCAGGATCATCCCATGACTGTGTGTCATAACTGGTGGATCGTCAATATTCTTGTTGTCAATATTCTTGCTGCTAGAAATACTTTCAAATTGAAAAGTTTGTATGTAGGTGATATTATCTGTACCTAGTATTTCGTCCAAATAAAGGTTTGACTTTGTGGATGGATTTATTTGCAAAACTTGAAGCAGGCCTCAGTAAGAGAACAGGTTCTGCATCACTGTGTTATCCGTGTGTTGATGTATTGACTCTCGCGTATGAGGTCATGCAACCACGTGACCGCCTACCTCATTATCTTCTGAAATGGCAAAATGCTTTTGGGGGAGGTGCGTTTTAGAGTCACAATAGAAGCTGCATAATGAAATTTTACTGTTTACAACTGTATTTTAATAGTACATGCATCTAGGTATTCATCAAGATCGCATATAAACAGTGTGTAAAGACCTCTTTAAAAATCCTTCAATCTTAATCCAGATCTCTTGGCTGCTGCTACTGCGGCTGACAGACTCACCTGATAATTGTGTTCTTTTCCCTCTTGAGTATTTCCTTGTTATCTGTGAAGAGCACTGTGTGGTACTGTTGAGGACCCTGGCAGTGGGGCAGGATGCCGCGGGCGCCTGTTGTAACTGCCTGGAGCCGTCCATTGTACACGAGCAGGTCGTCCACTAGCAACTGTCACCAGGGATGCAGGGGTTATTGTAAATCTCTCAATAACAGTCAACCACACAGAATATTTTGGATAGGCCCCATACACACAGAAATCATTCCTTTGACTCTGTTACAATGTCAGAGTATCATATTCATTGCGTTTAGCACCCCACCTACTCAACTAATTAAAATCTGAAAGGGACTCTTTATTAGTTTACTCCAGGAAAGGGTGGGGAGCAGCACTAATTAGGGACAGGTTTAAAACAACGACAAAAAAGAGTCAATCAACAGTCATTGCCAAATGTCGACATACTCCTTGGAACATGTTTGCCTCAGTGTCCTATGCTGACTGTGTCTTCCTTTGTATGGTGCACACTTATTTCTGTATAAAAATGTGGTCAACCGATCACAGGAACATTCACACAATTCTTCCCCCTAAGTCCTTGTTGCCCCTATTAGGTGTAGTCACTGGACCGTTCACACAGCTCCCCCCAAAGGCTTTGACGCCTGTGTTATGTGTGATCACATGACCGTTCACAGAAGTCACCCCAAAGTCCTTGATGCATCTGTTAGATGTGATCACATGACCATTCACACAACTCACCCCAAAGTCCTTGACGCCTCTGTTAGGTGTTTTGCTGTAGTTCCATATCTTGATCATGGAGATGGTTGTGGGCTGGTCAAATATGATGTAAACCCGGTTCACCTATTGATAAGAGAGGGGTAATGTCAGATTATCTGCAGTAGTATACAGAATGGGGGTATGGGACTGCAAAGCAAATACTTTTACAAATTGTATGCAGATACTTTTGGACCCAACCCCAAGACAAGGTGCACCCCATTTAGAGACATGCAGGTACACAGGCAGAGAACAATGCCGGGAACCAAACTATTGCGCCTAGCCTATGCCGAGATCCGATTGGGTTGTTTGTCCGGTTGGGATAAGAAGAGGAAATACCACATATTGCAAGCCCAATACACACGAATTCAGGGCAAGCCAGACACAGTTGAAGTCTTCGAGACCCTGCTGGAGAAGTGTTCCCGCATCTTGCTGTTCGACCGACAGAAACAATCCTGGAGTGATCGGGCCACATGAATATGATAAGTGGAAGTTGTACACACATGGACACATGGAGGTGAAACACACATGCCTGTTTGTTGTGATCACAAGGTACAATAAATATGGCATTGAGCGTAACAAAATAATTTCTAGCTGACTCAGAATATCAAATACACACTTTCAAACTATTTAGTATCTTGAATCCTTCCTTCCACACAATTAGATAACCAATTACAATAAAAAAAATTATTAGTTACCCTTTCCCAATGTGACAATAAATTGCTTAAGTTCATAAGCGATTGTTGCCGATAATTTTTCCAAATACAAAACTGAATAGTGAATTCCCAAGTCAGACCTCAAGACAACTGACAACACTACCAATAATAATAACTTCTATCGCATCTGTATTATTCACAGAAATCACAATTATATTGTGTCTACTCACGACTCAAAAGGAAGTGCAGTTGACATAATGCTAATACGTATAAAGTTCATGATACATGTAAAACTTCAAACTCTTTTTCCCCAAAGGTTCAAAGCAATCTATACTGACTCCATTTGATCAAATTTGACTCAGTGTTTCAAGTTGTAACGAGTCATTTTGACTCACGGTCATGAAAAGCAAAATGAAAAACGGAGAGATTGTCTCTAAGATATGCTCAAATGCTGCTGTACCTCTTCTTTTTGGAAATCCCTTTATAAAATACATAGGGATTTTGCTCTGTGGTCTTGTACCCCCATTCTGTATACTACTGCTGCTCCCCCAAGAGCAACAACAATAACATCAATGTATATTTTGTTTTATCTTCTAGTCCCAAACTTTAAACTTTGTGCAAGTTGGACGGTTTGAAATTCCTTAATAAAACTTTTTGCATCCTGCTTTCAGAGAACAGAAGCATTTTTGAAGCACTGAACCAAAATCCAAGTCCAAATCTTTCTTCACCACAAATATTCAATATCTGATCCTGAGGGTGAAAACTGCGGCATTAAGTGATTGGAATGCTGTAGATTGTCTGCTAGCCCCTGTACTCAGGTTTTGATGTGTTGATTCAACAACTGTCAGCAATCTGACTCATCATGATGCCAGCTCACTGCAGTGTATACTCACTATTGAGGGAAGTACAGGAGCCAGCCACATGTGTTTCCCATCTGTTGTGTCATTCTGACCGTCGATCAGCTTATCGGGTGTACGCACATCATTGTTGATGTTGTCCAGGACATTGCAGCTCTCAGGAAAGGCAGAAATATCTGAAATGAACCAGAACTGTCTCAAACCCACAGCTTTGTATACATGGGAGAGTTGAAGGTGTAGATGACTTACTGTTGTTGGTGAGCTGTTTGTGTAGCTGAACTGCCGTTGTTGGTGAACTGTACGTGTCATTAACTTACTGTTGTTGGTGAGCTGTATGTATCATTGTCACAACTCACTGATAAAATTTTGTTGGTGAGGTGTTTGTGTTTCTGACTTACTGTTGTCAGTGAGCTGTATGATGTTGAAGCAGGAGTCATACACCTGGATGCCGTTGAGGCCGACATAGTACTGGTCTCCCCATGTTGTGAACAGCTGCAGCTGGTAGATGACTGAGCAGGTCAAAGAAAACGTGCACTGAGCCTAGAGGAGAGAGATTAGGTAGGTAATGGAGATGGATCATCTGTCTGTTGCACGAACCTTTTCATATTCTTTTTTCAGTGGCATTTAGAAGTCAAAGGTTGTCAATTAATGAGACCCTCTTCATCAATAGCAACCAACTATCTTTGAAGGATGTCTAATAATGATCAACAATGGGAACCAGCACCCATTCAAGGACATCTCCTACATAGCAACCACATTAACCAACACACTTCGATGGACATCTCACATTCATCAAACACCCTTTCAAGAATGTCTGACATTTTCTTTCAAGGACATAAGTGGACATGTCACACAATGAGTCCTATTAGTACTAAGACACTTTCTGCTGAAGGATACATCCACAAGGCATCTGCACCACCTCATACGATATACTGGAGTCCACGCCGGCAGTGCTGGAGACAAAACAGCATAGGATAAGTGGAGGAATACTGTTTACATCATTGTCATCATTATATAACTACATTAACTTATGGTCCATCTAGCAGTACACCTAATGCCAGTCTAATACTCACCTGCAGGACTGTGGGTAGCTGTTCTGGGGCCTGTGTGAAGTGGACAGGCTGACTTCCTGAGCAAAGTCAAAGTGACAGTTTCCGGGACCCTTCCTCAGTAAGTAGCCCTCATCAGGAGACACCTGCTTCCCATTGATCCTGACATGCATCACTTTGGCCTAGACACAAAGGATGGCATGGATTAACCTCTTGCCTGACAACTGGGACCCATGAAGTCCTCCCCACATTGTTCAACAAACATCCAGTTCAACTTTAAGTCCTATGTGTTAAGTACTGCACCCTCCCTGCTGGTCTCCTCCAGTACTGCCCCCTCTGGTCTCCTCCAGTACTACCCGTTCCCTTCTGGTCTCTGCCAGTCCAAATACTGCCCCCTCTGGTCTCCCCTAGTACTGAACCTTCTGGTCTCCTCCAGTACTACTCGTAAGCCCTTACTTACACCTCTGTAAGTGTCCTCAGGTGTCTTGTTATAGTTCCAGATGCGGATGGCTGACACAAGCACCTGCTGGTCAAAGTTGATGGTGACGGTGTGGCTGTTTCCTGGTGTGAAGGGGATTAGCCACATGTTCTCGTCAGACAGGGTGATGTTGTTGCCATTGATCAGTCTGCAACCACAAACAGAGACTGCTGAACAGGCCTCCCGCATTCCAACCTCTAATTACCTGACATTTTGGTCAGTGTTTGTTTCAAAATTTTAGTCCATCATTACAGTATCTGGGATCATAAGGCCAACTTGAGATTAATGTAAACACTGTCAGCAGCCGATGAGGCAATGTATTGAGCGATGTAGAGGACATGCTCCCATATCCACTACAAGCCAGTAGTGACTTATTACTCAGACTCGAGACCTACTTGTCCAACGTCCGGTCATCCCGTTCATGTCCAGACAGACAGTGCAGATCCCGGGGGTTGGCATCCACCATGGACATCTTTAGCGGAATCGGTTCCCCGTCCTTGTCTGCAATCTCCAGGCCAGACAAACCCAGGTAGTGCATGTCTCCCCAAGTGGTAGTGAAGTCGAGTTCTAACCCTGCAACATCAGAGTATATACAGTATGAGAACCACATGTAGCAAACAGTGATGTCGAATTCTAGCCCTGCAACATCAGAATATACATACTACGAGAATCACATGTAGTGAACACTGATGTCGAGTTCTAGCCCTGCAACTTCAGTATATATACACTATGAGAATCACATGTAGTGAACAGTGATGTCAAGTTCTCACCCTGCAGCTTCAGTATATAAATAGTCACATTATATTTAGAATTGTGGATAGTCTACTATATTGTGCAGACTGACAGGAAATAGAGAGCTTGTAACTTACTTTTGGTCTTGTAGACAACCAGATCTCCATCGTAGGTGACCATGCTTGTGGTCGGTCTTGGAGTAGTCTGTTGCTGCTTGAGGAGGCCTCCTGCTGCCCGTGTGAACGGCCGCTCCTGTACAGCAGAGCAAAGATTGTCACGAGGCAACAACAGTCTTACCAAAAAGACCCAACTTGAATGTTTCATTTTTCAGTCTATCCTATGTTTTTATTGTATTTCTCCAAAGTGAGCAGATATAAGTTGGTATTTGTCACCAGGCAATTCACCAGATCCATGTCCTTCGCGCCTGTCAGGAGGAGACAGAGAGTTTAACCCTGCTTGAGAAAGTATTTGGCCATGACCATCAGCTTCACGCAAGAGAAAACACTCAAGTAAAGCAGGTTGTAGACATGAGCCAACTCAGTGGTGGCCACAAACATTGATATGATGCCAACAAACCTTGAAACCTGATTTACTACATAAGTATTGTTTACATATGTAATGCCACTGACAGAGGACTATGTAGCTGATGTCCTAGCTAGTGGTAATGCCACTGACAGAGGACTATGCAGCTGATGTCCTAGCTAGTGGTAATGCCACTGACAGAGGACTATGTAGCTGATGTCCTAGCTAGTGGTAATGCCACTGACAGAGGACTATGCAGCTGATGTCCTAGCTAGTGGTAATGCCACTGACAGAGGACTATGCAGCTGATGTCCTAGCTAGTGGTAATGCCACTGACAGAGAACTATGCAGCTGGTGTCCTTGCTAGTGGTAATGCCACTGACAGAGAACTATGCAGCTGATGTCCTAGCTAGTGGTAATGCCACTGACAGAGGACTATGCAGCTGATGTCCTAGCTAGTGGTAATGCCACTGACAGAGGACTATGTAGCTGATGTCCTAGCTAGTGGTAATGCCACTGACAGAGAACTATGCAGCTGATGTCCTAGCTAGTGGTAATGCCACTGACAGAGAGAGAACTATGCAGCTGATGTCCTAGCTAGTGGTAATGCCACTGACAGAGGACTATGTAGCTGATGTCCTAGCTAGTGGTAATGCCACTGACAGAGAACTATGCAGCTGATGTCCTAGCTAGTGGTAATGCCACTGACAGAGGACTATGTAGCTGATGTCCTAGCTAGTGGTAATGGTGCTCACATCATTGTCTGCAGTGCTGGGCCTCTCGAAGGGGACATCTTCCTCGTCATCACTGAGCATGTCTCCATCGTATGCCTCGTCATTTTTTGACACCTCCTCCAGGATTCCCTCATCCATTGTGAACAGAATTGTCTGGAATATATCAGACCGTTGTTACCTGTAGGGGATTGATCACCTTACAACCTAACAGCAGGTTGCTGCTCTGACAGCCACCTTACATATAGCCACTCCACCTTAATGGCATGTGCCACAGCTTAACACAACAAACTAAATGCTCATGCTGTAACTAACAGAGAATCAGCAACATCCTAAACATATTGCCGCGACTGGTAAATGATGAATTTGAGCAAAGCCAACAGGGGACTAAAACAGTGATCAAGACCAAATCAACATGGTATGCCCAGTATTGTAACCAAGGTAACCAAACCACATGATCCATGTTTGCTGTGTCTTATAACAAGCAAAACAGAGATCTGGACCTGCAGATCACCAATGTCTGCCATGGGGAACTGAGTTGCATTTTTATACTCACATCTCCGAAGGCCTCTGTTCCCCCCTCCACGCCGCCACATGCCCGTGCAATCTCTCCCTTGAACACAAGCTGCTTGTCCAGGGTCATTGTCACATCCTTCGCACCCCGGTAGGAATGGATGCGGGACTTGTTGTAGTTCTACACAGGACAGAAATATCTAAAGTAACTCATAACTTATTTTGCCCTTTTTCACTTTTAATTCAATAAATTTAGACAAACCTGTAGAGGTTTCCAATTCTTTGAAGAATGTCCTCCCTGGGGTACATATAAGCATTTTTATGTCCATTAAAAATCCATATGACAGTTGCAACTATTTTGATAATAAAATATTTACAAAACAAAAAAACTTGTTTTTGTCTTGTGGGAGCACCTTTACAGGGCCCTCCAGGCTCCCTACAGCCAAGAGCAGGTAACTCTGGCCGTCTACCTTGCCCCTCACTTTTCATGCTGAACGTATCAGACAGAATGAGGGGAGGCGGGTGGCCGTACCCCAAGGAGGACATTCTTCAAAGAATTCATAACCTCTACAGGTTTGAATAATTCTTTTTCAGAAGAAGTCCTCCTTGGGGTACATATAAGCATTAAACAGACTCCCGAAGCTAAACAATTGGGAGTGGTATTCTGTCTGACAGCACAGTCCATTCAATCAAAGTGCAAATCTACAACACACGGAAATAGAAAAGGCAGCAACCTGGTCACCTGACCGCTGATGTCAATCAAGGTGGGGGCATGACAAAGCAGAGGACCTGCTTGACAAAGCTGAGGACTCGCTCATCAAAGCTTATATGCCAATTGGCTAGAATTTGGGAAATCCCAAATGACAAACCCCGCCCACTCAAATCAAAGTTTGGAGACCTGGACGTACGGGAAACTCACCAAACTGAACCCAGTCCATACCGCATTAGCAAGCAAAGCGGGTAAATGGAAAGGAAAGTAAGGCATCTAGCCAAAGTGGGCGGGACTAAAAAACCATCACCATATACCATATACGATAAAATGGGAATGGATAGTCACCCACCACTGAGTGCAAACAGATATAGTCATCTGACAAAGGTAAATCTGCTTGAGCAGAGCTATTCTCTCCACTGCAGAGAACTGACTAACCGAACCGAGCATGCTCTCATGAGTGTCTGTCCAGTTAATAATGACGGATAATCGTGCTCAGACGACTCCAAATAGCCTCTGAGCAGATCCCCTGAATGGGCAGAGCCGCGGCATATGATTCTGATGAGGCCACTGCTCTCACCGAGTGAGCTTTCAACCCCTCTTGGGGACATAAGCCTTTATGCATATAGGCCATACAGCCTGCGAATACAATCGGGATACAGTCTGTGTGTTAGCCGGATAGCCAGCTTTGCCGCCACCATAACAGCAAAATAGCTGTTTCTCCTTACGGAGTATGGCTGTTCTCTTAATATAAACTTTAAGAGTTTTCCTAACGTCTAATACATGAGCCTTACGGTATGTATTATCAGACGACGCAGGCAGCATAAACACAGGTAGCGCAGTCACATGAAGCTAATGATCGATCTTTGGTCAGTATGAATCCGATGAGCGTATCCTTATGGAACACAGTAACTTCCAGGTCTGAAGATGGTGATGTGTAAATCGCTAACATGTCTACCAGATGTTACCGCCACTTAAAAAGCCATTTTCCAACTTAACAGTTGTAACGACAGGTTGGCCAAGTCATAAACGAGAGGAGTGGGCACCATTCCAATACTCTAGACAAATCCCATAGAAGACTTGTCTGTCTAACGACCGGATGCAGTCTGTCCACGCCTGCAAGATAACACTGTGCTAGAGGGTCTTGTCCCAACAAGGCACCCTCAAGGGGTATGTGGAAGGCTGAAATAGCCGTGGAGTAACGTCGAATAGTAGAAGCGACTTAAGCCGGAACACATTGTGATAGCGCATCTGCACGCACGTTGTCCACCCCAGGGAGATAGACAGGCTGTCCATTTCCAGACGAAATGCTTTGAACCTGATCCACGAAGTGTTCGAACACCAACCTGACTGCTCTCAATTCTAGCATATGTGATGCGTAAGGTCACCTCATGCTCGCCCAGGATGCTTCCCAACCCTGTGAGGAAGGGATCGGTCTGAATTGTGAGCGATGGCACCGGAGTCGCCACACGCCTCGTGCTTGGGCCATAGGCCAAACACTGAGTACGCCCAGGACCCCCCCCACCATGTGAGGAAGGCATCCGTCTGAATTTTGAGCGACGGCACCGGTGTCGCCTGAGGTAAACCTTTGGACAGGTTTCAGATGTCAGTCCACCAGTGCAAGTGGGGAATCAACTACTGGGGAGTAGCTAGATTATTCTCTCAGCTCTCCGAGTGGGACTACTGCTGTGCCAACTTGCTGAATGGGACGCACAGGCAAATCAGACGCACACGCAAAACTAGCTCCGGGAGATCAAAATGCAAGCTGCAACCCGACAGAATACTGAATAGTATAAACGACTTCACTCCTAAGTGAAGGTAATGTGCACAGCTGGATCTTGGCTACCCTGCATGGAGTAAACGCTTCACCAGGAAGATGAAACTCCGCAGGATTGGGGGCGTCCGAAGGGACGACCACCTGCGGCAGTATTACAGCGATATGTTTGCATACATGCCGCAGGGATGATCCGAGTGATAAGCCAAGTTGTCCAAATGGCCTACCCTTGGCTCACCGAAGAACCCCGTGCCGAGACTCTGTGGGATCGGCTGCCGAAATAGGAACCCCCGGTGCACTGAGCGGAACCAAGACAAGCGGCAAGCAGGTGTTCGGGAACCACCAGTTAGGTTGCCAGTGACCCTCAAAATATAAACGCAAGGGCGATAATAAATTGCCAAAGTACATTTAATCCAGCTAAACAACTTTATTTTAAAGTATAAGCGGATAAATGCTTGAAAACAAAGTCTTGGAACCAACTTACCCATTTTGACTGAAACAAGAACAAATGGGTTAAATGGGTTAAGACATCTTAGCATGTAAAAACATACTAACAAGAAACCTGCTGGAATAAGTGAGACATAAGCAAAACACTTCCTGCACTAAAAAGAGGCCATAAAGGCCGACATCTTGCCAGCCACATGACAGCAAGATACGACCTGACCGGCAAAGTTACAACAATTTATGAATGAAAATTTCAGGGAAAAATTTCCAACTAATGCCTGTGCGAAAGAAAAGGAACCATACATATAGTAGTTGACTCTTTCTCACTCATAATTCCGAAGGTAGATAACACAAAGACTATCTAAATAGACCATGCATGTCTTTCTAGTCAAACAACAGCATGAAAAGTGAGGTGCCAGGTAGAAGGCCGGAAATACCTGCTCTTGGCTGTAGGGGGCCTGGGGTGCCCTTTTTGTTTTGTAAATATTTTATTATCAAAATAGTTACAATTTTCGTAGGGACATTTAATGGACATAAAAATGCTTATATGTACCCCAAGGAGGATTTCTTCTGAAAAAGAATAGAACATGTTATAGCAATCCAAGACAGGATGACTTACCCAGATTCTGATCATGGCAATCTTGCAGGGTTTCTCAAAGATCATAAACACTTTGTGGTCACCAGATGGGGTGAATGGTGCCAGCCACATGTGCACATCGTCCCGTGTCCTGTTAATGCCATCGATGATGTTGGTGATGACTCGAGGGTCTTTGTGGTAATCAGGAAGCTCATTGATGTCCTTCGGTTTGGCTGAGATCTGAAGAATCATTGATGAAATGGTTTTACTGCTACAGAATTACTGATGGATGATGGTGATGATGATGATGATGATGATGGAGAAATTAGGTAACATTGACAGGGGTTTTAAGTAGCATCAGCATATTTCTTTGTGGGAAGAAAGGTTAAAATAAGGAATCATAACAATTCAAAATTCAACACAATTAACAATGATTCTAGTGTGTGTATGGTGTGAATAGTCCATTTATGCCAGACATTGATAAATGTAACTGTGACAAACTGATAAATCTGACATAGAGACATGTGAATGTGTGACTGTCTCACATAGAGACATATGACCGTGAGACAAAGAGACATGTGACTGTGAGAGATGCAGTCATGTGGCTGTGAGACTTAGTGACATGTGACTGTGAGAGATGCAGACATGTGGCTGTGAGACTTAGTGACATGTGACTGTGAGACCTAGTGACATGTGACTGTGAGACTTAGTGACATGTGACTGTGACAGATGCAGACATGTGGCTGTGAGACTTAGTGACATGTGGCTGTGAGACTTAGTGACATGTGACTGTGACAGATGCAGACATGTGGCTGTGAGACTTAGTGACATGTGACTGTGAGACCTAGTGACATGTGACTGTGAGACTTAGTGACATGTGACTGTGACAGATGCAGACATGTGGCTGTGAGACTTAGTGACATGTGGCTGTGAGACTTAGAGACATGTGGCTGTGAGACTTAGTGACATGTGACTGTGACAGATGCAGACATGTGGCTGTGAGATTTAGTGACATGTGGCTGTGAGACTTAGTGACATGTGGCTGTGAGACTTAGTGACATGTGGCTGTGACAGATGCAGACATGTGGCTGTGAGATTTAGTGACATGTGGCTGTGAGACTTAGTGACATGTGGCTGTGAGACTTAGTGACATGTGGCTGTGAGACTTAGTGACATGTGGCTGTGACAGATGCAGACATGTGGCTCTGAGACTTAGTGACATGTGACTGTGAGACTTAGTGACATGTGGCTGTGAGACCTAGTGATATGTGACTGTGAGATTTAGTGACATGTGGCTGTGAGAGATGCAGACGTGGCTGTGAAACGTAGTGACATGTGACTGTGAGAGATGCAGACATGTGGCTGTGAGACTTAGTGACATGTGACTGTGAGACAAAGAGACATGTGACTGTGAGACAAAGAGACATGTGGCTGTGAGAGTTGGAGACATGTGGCAGTAAGACCTAGTGACATGTGACCGTGTGACTGTCTCACATACAGACATATGACTGAGACATAGTGACATGTGACTGTGAGACAGAGATGTGACTGTGAGAGATGAAGACATGTGACTGTGAGAGATGAAACATGTGACAGTGAAACCTAGAGACATGTGACTGTGAGACAAAGAGACATGTGACTGTGAGATATGGGAGAGATGTAACAGTGAGACATAGTGACATGTGACTGGGAGAGATGGAGACATGTGACAGTGAGACATAGTGACATGTGACTGAAAGACATAGAGACATGTGACAGTGAGACATGTACTACCCTGACCTGTTTGATGGTGACAGGTTCTCCCTTGCTGGAGAAGATGTCGATGCCGGTGAGGCCAACATAGTGTCGGTCTCCCCATGTAGTCTTGATGTTCAACACCAGCTCCTGACCATAGGGCAGCTCCGGGATAACAAAATCTGTGTCCCTGGCAACAGAAAATTCAGGTTGAATTCAGAACAGTTCACATGAATACCTGCTTTAACAGTCAAACCACAATATAAGTCTCCATCATGGAACCCACACAACATGAACAGGTTCTACTCACTGACAAACTGTAATACTTCCAAACAGCATGTACTCACAGATCAGCATCGTCCTGTGCGACGGCTTCACCGGCTGTATCTTTCCTGATGCCACTCAAGTACTCCTCCATCGCTCCATCTGACAACAGAAATAATTTCTCATCACACCACGTGTTGTGTCTTGCCACTCAAGTACTCCTCCATCGCTCCATCTGACAACAGAAATAATTTCTCATCACACCATGTGTTGTGTCTTGCCACTCAAGTACTCCTCCATCGCTCCATCTGACAACAGAAATAATTTCTTATCACACTGTGAGTTGTGTCTATATTCCTACTGTGGACAGTGGAAGTTCATTTGGTGGGATAACATTTCACTGTGTCTTTATGTGGGAGTGACTTAAACGAGGATTGGCCAAAGATCAATATCAGCATGACTATGACAGCTGACCCTTACTGAACGATGGTGGGACCCCATGTTTGTGCAGCCACTTACCCCCCATGTCTATGGACAAGCGGCCACGCTGCTGTTTGTTGAACAGAGACAGAGATCCCCACTCCTCTTCCAGGTTGTCGTGTGACGCCCGCCACCGGGCACGATTGTTCTGTATCCTGGTCATGGGCGTGGCCTGGTCCTCTGCCTCAGCTGCTCGACACAAAGAGATGGAGAACTGGGGATGATGGATGAACAAAAGGCTTATGTAAAGTCTAACAACTCACCAATGCAAACTCCAGTTATTTTGCTGCAGATAAATTTCTTACAGATCAGGGTTGTGACTGGCTTCCACTTTTTGAAAGAAAATTGGAGAAGGACTGTGAGGTCACAAATGTCAAAGCAATACCATACAAAATGTCAAGGTGAAACGTTTTATGTAGTGTTTGTATTTACAAACTTCTTCACATTCATCAATATATCCTTTGTTGTAGCTCTGAAATCTGCATACTTGTGGTGTGAACCTCATACCTCTCTCAGCAGATGGGGAAGCTGCTGTACTTCGGTGGTCATCTTTGTCCAGGACTGTGTTGAGGTGGTCCACTCTGTATACAAGACATCCACATCCATCAAGTATGGGTACACAATGCTCTAGAGCCATGTTTACATAGGTATTTTAATAGCTCAGACATTTTGACACAATCCACAGTGCTGGTGGTCAAAATACTACCAAATACACCTTACAAAAAAGACCATATTCAGCTTTTGCAATATGGAAGCTGAGGTGGTCATTGAATTTGCATTAAAACCTCTTGAACATATTCATTAACAGATGTGCTATTTTACAGGAACGACTTCCACTCATTTGTCCAAGACTCACAGCATTGGATACAATAAAATCACATGACTTTATGTATAAGCACTCCTGATACTCTCCTGGGATATACTACAAAATGTCCACCTCTGATTCACATCATAAACGACTGCTGTCATGAGATAAAATCTTTCAACATTAGAAACCTTACAAGACTGATAGTCTGATTTCAGTAATCAATTTTTATGTAATTGCTAAGGTCTGAGCCTTGACTTCATTCTGTTTATTAATTTAGTCATTATAAAAGTCAGTGAGTTTCCTTTCTGCATAGTTAGCCAATCAAACAGTGCATAACTCTTTCATCAGGTATAGTGAGTCCTGTGGTTTGCTGGCATATGATAAATGACTCCATTAATGAGTGTAGAAAGGCTTCACTGTGGTTGCTAGTGATGGTACTGTGACTGTAAATATTGCTTATGAAATTTACTGATAATACTCTTTCCTAGACAAGAATATACTGACAACAATACTGCAATGCCACAGAGCCAAGCCATGGAGCCAAGCCATGGATTCAAACCATACAGCCAAGCCATGGAGCCAAACCACAGAGCCAAGCAGGGGATTCAAGCCATGGAACCAAGCAGGGGAGGACAGTACCAAGACGTGGTACAGGCTGGGGGTCACTATAGTGTGTTCTGGTCACACACACACATACACAGACCTAGCTTTATCGATTCACTTGTACAACCAAGAAGGCAGCCTTAAAAGTCATGAAAGTGTCACATGTCATGTTAACTCAGTAGTCTATGACATGTTACCTCATGACAGCACTGTGTGTTATGTTACTTCATGACAGTACTGTATGTTACTTTACCTCATGACGGTACTGTATGCTGCATGACACCCTTAGTCATGAGACAGGATATTGTATGCGTGTCCCAGTAATGTGTGCTATCATTCTTATTAAAGGTGCACTATTGTTACACAATTCTCTAAAAACCGATATGGCATTTCTCTGATTAATACTATCAGCCCCCTGTGAAGCTATCATATAATTTATATAAAAAAGATTACACTTTTAGATTACCTCATGAAATTAAAAAGTTTGAATGAATTGATGCAATGCTGCATTTAATCGACTCTCGCACCCTTTACTGATCAAACATTATTTCAAGTGAACCCTTTGTCCCTTGGAATGTTCTTTACGGATATCCTGTAACGTTACACGTGATGTTAGGCAAGTTGAATGCCAACACTGCATGCAACAGTTTTCAATGTATGGAGCAATCATTTACATTCCATATATGGAAAGCATTATGAGTTAGGAAGCTGTTTGGCTCAAAGTTTCAATGTGTGACAATGTGTCTTAAAATTCAGATCTTCGTTCTTGTGACAGCTTGCCCAAGATCAGAGAACATCCCCATTCATGTCAGAATGACTGAAAGACAGAATGATGGGGCGAAGATGTCACACAGTTATTGATTTACCATTATCATTGTAGGCCCAACAATAATCAGCTAAAGACCACCAACCGATAACACTGCGGCAGGCAGGGAAGATCGTACCAAAGCAAATAGCTCCAAACTGCTAACTATGCATGCTGAACACAACTTATGCTGGCCTGTGATGGGTGAAGCATTAATGGTGACATCTTGCTGCTCTTGGTGAGGGACTGAAGGTGGTGTGAGTTGTGTCTTGCTACTCTGTGCAGTGTATCAGTGATAGGATTTCTCAGCAGGTTTTGGGAGGAAAGTTACACAGTTTGTCTTGGTACACCATCTTGGAGAAACCACTTTATCCTGGAACATCATCTAGTTGAAACCAAGGATATGGTCAAGGTGCTCACCAAGAACAATGTCAGTAGAGAGAATGTGGGGTAAGAATGTGACTTGCAGATACTGTGACAGTAATGGGAACTAACTCCCTATCAACACAGTCTGCAATGTGAGCACAACAGGACAGTGAGCAAGGCCGTTCTGAGTCAAGTTGGCAGCAAGGTCTTTAGTGTCAGTAGTCCTTCAAATACAGTAAACTTCTGTTAATGTGACAACAATCTTCGTTCCCACACAATTATTTGCAAATGGACCTTTGTTCTGGCTCAGACTGTATCAAATATTCAAACCTTCCTACCTTGGACAGACTGAACTAGCAACAATCATTGTGCAATATGTCTGTTCATCCTGTGCTAAATTGGGACAGTACATGTCTAAACCCTCTACTGCCCAACGGGCAGTTTAGTTTGCATGCTACCCAAATGAGTTGAAAATGCAATGTTGAATACAAACAGCTGTGTATACCTCCAGTGGAACTTGAAGTCAAGGAATTCACTACTTAGTAATGTATATACACTGTAGAATCGTCCAATCAATGGGCTGTGAGGATCTCTCCTGTGCAGGGGTGGCCAGTTTCATCTGGTACAACACTCAACTCAAAGCCAGAACACCACACAAAGTTAGAATGGCACAGCAAACATTTGTGCAAAACAATCAAACAATGCACACTAGCACATAACACCGGCAGTGTTCCAAGTTAAGCATCACTTCAAGGTGTCCTTCTTGTAACCTTACATCAAACACAAAGATACACTAGAGGAGATAACTTCAGGACCCCAGCTCTAACTTAAGTTTGAACACTGGGCAGGTGCCCCTGAGTGTGGGTGGGCACATCTAGCATGCATGCTGTGACCAGACTGTGTTAGTGACACCGCTCCCTATACCAGCATCTAGATAAATGGTCTACCCTGCTTGTGGCCACGCCCCCATCTCCTCCAACACAACATGGTCGCTAGCATCTTGCCTTGACTTCTTCCCTAGCTTCCCCGGCTGGGGGGAGGGGCTCTTCCCCTCCACATGCCCCGCCCTGCTGGCTGGAGGACTCTTGAAGCGATCTGAAACAAGTAGTGAAAGTCACAACTTGCATTATTCAACATTACTTGCATAGAGATTACAGACACAACACAATCTAGTTCTGTTCAGTAGGTCACCACTGGATTGTACAAATGCCCACACTGAAGGATATGACAGCAGAAGTAACTGACCAATAAAAGCTTAGTGACCATCAGAGACTAGAACCTGGCTTGACAACAACATGCGCCATACCTTCTACGTCATCAGAGACTAGAACCTGGCTTGACAACAACATGCGCCATACCTTCTACGTCATCAGAGACTAGAACCTGGCTTGACAACATGCGCCATACCTTCTACGTCATCAGAGACTAGAACCTGGCTTGACAACAACATGCGCCATACCTTCTACGTCATCAGCATTCAGCCAGGTGGGCACGTCCTTCTTCCTCTTCGACTCACTGCAACACAGACAGGCTCATGTTGGGGCACATTGTGGTGGCTGATGTACGAACACATGTTAAAGGCATATGGATGCATGATGTGGGTGCACATGGCAGTGTCGTCATGTTTACTATGCCTTGCAATAGTGGGGAAGAATGATTAGTTGTCAGAGTCAGGTGACTAGTGGTCATCAGTTGGTACAGTGGCAGCACAAGATGGCTGCACAACAAGACGGTCACAGCAAGATGATCATGAACTACTTGATGGAGCATGTGAGTGACTAACATTGTCATCAATATTTCAGCCAATTCATGGCATGTCAAGTGATATGATTACACGATGCCATTTAGAAAGTGGTCAAATGCAACATATGTCATATTTGGGATTTCACTTTCTTAGTAAAGTACAAATTCTAGTACTTTTTTCGGTTGAGTCCCATCCGGGATTCGAACCCGCACCCTCAGAGTCAGGCACCTAATCGCCAGCACACAAAGTCAGCCGCCTAGCCCGCTCAGCCACCGCGACTTCCACGATGGGACTCGATGGGACTCAACCGAAAAAAGTACTAGAATTTGTACTTTACTAAGAAAGTGAAATCCCAAATATGACATATGTTGCATGTCAAGTGATGTTCAGCATCTAACTAACTGAAAGAAGGAAGCAAATGTAATGTCCTTACTTCAAAACAGTGACTGCTCAATGTCTTCTAATTATAGACCTATATCTTTGATCAGTTGTATTTGATCAAAGTATTTGAGAGAGTGATGTTTAAACATCTGTGCAACTATTTTCATTCAGATCAATTATTGTATAAGTACCAATCAGGATTTCATTCTGGTCATAACTGTCCATCAATCAATTGAAATATACAACCAAATCTGTGAGGCTTTAGACAATAAACAACACTATTTTATGGTTTTCTGTCATGTCTCTAAAGCTTTTGACTGTGTGATGCAAAAGGCTTTATTGTTGAAACTAGAAAAATATGGAATTCATGCGTCATTTTTAAATTGGCTTGCTGATTACATAAGTAATCGTTCACAAAGTGTCTTTGTACATGGGACCCTATCCATGCTGAGGTATTTACAAGCTAGTATCCCTCAAGGGTCAGTCCTCGGTCATATCTAATGCCTTGTTTATGTCAATGATATTGCTGATAATTTAGACTGCTTGACACAATGATTTGCTGATGATTCTTCTCTTGGCTTATCTTCTCATGACCGTATATTCACTAAACGAGAACTGAATTCAAACTTGGAAAGACTGTGAGCTTGGGCAAAGTGGTGGCTTATAACACATAATCCTGATAAAACTGAGACAATTATTTTCTCCTTACATAAGAATGTTGATGCACTTGATTTATGCTTCAACGGGGTTCGTGTCAAAACAGTTAATTATCATAAACATTTGGGATTAACATTTTCAAAAGATCGTACATGGTCTGACCACATTGATAATACTGTAAAAACAAAAATGATATCTCCTCTACGTAAACACAAATTTTTATTACTGCACTCTATATTGAATAGAATTTATGAAATGTTCATAAGACCCCATTTTGAATATGCATGTGAAGCATGGGATGGGTGTGCTCAGTATCAAGCAAATAAATGAGAACAACTGCATTCAGAAGCAGCTAGAATTGTAACAGGTTTACTCATCATGAACATCTATATTATGAAACTGGTTGGGAATCTTTAGCAGAATGCACGAGATAGCGGAAACTTTTTTACAAACTACAGAATAATATGGCACCATCCTATCTTACTAATCATGTTCCTTGGAAGGTAGCATCTAAAGTAACTATAATCTTCATAATTCTGATGACGTCTCGCTTCCTTTCTCACAATTTAAGTTTTTGTATAATTCGCATCTCCCATCCACAAGTAGAATGTGGAATGAACTTCAAGTTGAAGTGAGAAAAAGCATATCACTGATGTAACACATCAAACTGTCCCTAAATACTTTGACTATAACCTGAGAATCACTAGTATCCTTACGAAACTATGTTACATGTGTAGTCAATTGAAGTATGATCTCTTCCGTGATGGTATAAGAGATAACCCAAGTTGTACTTGTGGAAATGTTTGTGAAAATTCTTATCCTTACCTATTTGAATGTGAATTGTATACTCAACAGACAACTACCATGATGACTTATTTACACAGTGTTACATTGTTCAAACATATATTTGTCAATCTTCCTAGTTATTGAAACTGTTCCATTCTTTCCCATCTTTCTGTTCTTGTCTGTCCATCTTGTATAATGACTGTAAATAATATTCAGTAAATACTACGAAGAGGGTGTTCCTAGTTGTATAACTTGTACCCAATCCTTGTCTCATGAATGAAATATGTTTAAAACAACAACTAACAAAACAAAGAGAGATCCATGAGAGAGAGTGCCTGACATGGCTCACTAGTGTTTGAGGAACAGCGGAGGTGTTGCTCTGATTAGCAAATCTAAAATACACCTGAAACAAACAATGACTTGACGAACTATAGAGGGATTTATATTGTAAAATTATTTTCACTGGTTAGCAGTGTGGAAAAATACAAAAAACAGTGTTGAGTTAGTATAATGTAACACTGAGTAACGTCAAGACTTAGTATGTTAAGAGATTCCAAACTAAAGGCAACTTGGCTCAGTGTGTTGTCAAGGGTTGTTAAACAAAGGGAGACAACTGAGGGGAACGTTAGTACCCAGCTGCTGAAGGGTGGGGACGTGCAGACACAGCCACCACAAACTGAAAACTAAACCAATTGCAACAAATCTGTAGTCACACTGCATTACTGGTCTGCATGTTGCAACATGTTATGTAACCACTTTGGTCTGCGGGGGTCTGGAGGTGGAATGCTTGGGTTGACCTGGGATGACTCTTCATCAGGGGAGCTATATGGGTCATCACTGACGTCACTGGAACAGATGCACCTACAGGCTGTTATCTCAGGGTCTGTGGAGTGGAGAGGAGTGAGTGGACGAAAGGGAAGAAGAAGTTAAAGGAAGCATGGCAAATAAGGGGGAGTTGGGAAGGAGGAGAAAATGGAAGGAGAGAGAAAGTAAGAGAAACATTAAGAAAACGGCATCGAGAATAAGGAAGGAGAGAAAGGGGAGGGAGTAGTAGGAAGAATTAATGGAGAGTGGAAGACTTGAAGAAGGGAGAAGAGGATGGGAGGGAAAGTGAGTGAGTGAGTTTAGTTTTACGTCGCACTTAGCAATATTCCAGCTATATGGCGACGGTCTGTAAATAATCGAGTCTGGACCAGACAATCCAGTGATCAACAACATGAGCATCGATCTGCGCAATTGGGAACCGATGACATGTGTCAACCAAGTCAGCTAGTCTGACCACCCGATCCCGTTAGTCGCCTCTTACGACAAGCATAGTCACCTGTTATGGCAAGCATGGGTTGCTGAAGGCCTATTCTACCCCGGGACCTTCACGGGTATGGGAGGGAAAGAGATCAGGAGAGTAAAAGAGAGGAAGGAGACAGTGAGAGGAAGGAAAGAGTGAGAGAGGAAGGAGAACGTGAGAGAGTGGGGGGAGGGAAAGAGATCATGAGAGTAAGAGAGGAAGGAGACAGTGAGAGGAAGGAAAGAGTGAGAGAGGAAGGAGAACGCGAGAGAGAGGTGGGAGGAAAAAGAGATCATGAGAGTGAGAGGGAGGAAGAAGAGATGTGCAGGATGAGAACAAAAGCGCAGGTCAGTGACCAGGCCTTGCTAAGCTTTGATAACAGAGCACTGTACACAAACAGTCTATCCAACAAACTGCCTTGATATATCTACTGTCAGCTACACATCTATCACCTACCTACGGGTTCACGACAATGCCAGCATACAGTCGGAGGACATCACTGTGTGCCATCCTATAGCTGCAGCACCACCTTACCTGATGTTCATGTCCTTCAGCTTCTGTAGCATCGGTGTGTCATCACTGTCTCGAGGGAGGGGGGTTTTGCTAGGTGAGGCCCTCCGGGGTGAGGGTGAGGTCCCTCCCCGCCCATCCTCAAGCGGTGCAAGGATCTTGGGTCTGGCTGGTGGGGGTTGGTCTGCAGACATGTTTGGGTTCTTCCTAATAGGCCCCAGAGGACTTTTTGGACCCAGACTATATGAACATAACATTCTTATTATAGTCTCTGTAACAACATTGCGGAACAATATTTCATTAACATAAATCAAACCCATTAGTAAAGCTGAAAATTACCGTTATTTTAGGATATCCATGTCCAGAGCAAATGTATTCACAGATGAAGGAATAAATAAAGGATGTAATCAAGACTTGTCACAAGAGGAGTTGGGTTCTCACCTGTCACCAACAGACTGGGAGGTGTCAGTCTCAGAGTTGTGACCATCTAGACGGGCTGCCAGTCGTTTCGGCTTCCGCGGAGTCTTGACATGACCCTTCTCAGGCATCCTTAACCCATCTGGGGAAAAACAAGAGTTGGTGCTCACTATGCGTGCTACACAAGGTATTGAGCATCTAAAACTGGAATCACTGGAATATTATCAAATTCTTCAGGTTGAGGAAATTTATTCAAACCTGTAGAGGCTATGAATTCTTTGAAGAATGTTGTCCTTGGGGTACATATATAGCATTAAAATGTCCATTTTAAAGTGCCTATGACAATTGTAACAATATTTCAATGAATATTTTGCAAAACAAAAAAACTTGTTTTTGTCTTGTGCGACCACCCCTACACGGCCCCTTACTGGGCCTGCAACAGCCAAGAGCAGGTAACTCTAGCCATCTACCTCGTACCTTACTTTTCATGCTGAATGAGACAGACAGAATGTGGGGAGGTGGGTGGCCGTACCCCAAGGATAACACTCTTCAAAGAATTCATAACCTCTACAAGTTTGTATAATTCTTTTTTAGAAGAAGCCTTTCTTGGGGTACGTATATAGCATAAGACAAATTCCCAACAAACGTGAGTTGGGAGACGGATTCTGCCTTCTAACGTGTACTGTGACGGTTAAGAATTTACCGTGACAAACATTTTAAGAAATCCCATTCTGTCCACCAAAATTCCCCAAACCAGCGAAAACACAGTGACGGGAATATGACAGTGAACGATAGCTTATGTCGACACTATAATAAAAAAATACCAGCACTAGTAACTACCCATCACCAAGAAAAAAAGAGTGATACCTTGGAACCCACCACCAGGAAAAAATAAAACAGGTACTGTGTCGGATGAACGTACTTGCCCAGCTCCAAATAGAAGCCTCGCACTGTTTCGAACAGTGCACTTAAGAAGATCAGATCCTGTGTGGGAATGAGGTCTGACTTCTCGAGATTGATAATCCAGCCCATCTTGGTGAGAATACTCATCACCGCGAATGTCGCATCTCGACTCAATTGAGCGGCAAGTGCCCGAAGGAGCCAATCGTCCAGGTATGGGTGGCAGCAAAAAATATGTGAATAAATTGGAGTAATTGTACGGAGTACGAAAGTAACCAGAACATTACTCAACAACAAACTAGCAAACACCTCACTTTTTATAATAAATTATGAGATAAAAAGTAAGCATGTACTAGTATTGAAATATAATCACTTAGTACTCCTTATCTTTTTCACCTTTTGAACGAAAAACACTGACCTATAGACTTCTAATAGCATCCGTGCATTAAAAAGGAACCATACATACAGAATTTGATGCTTCCTCACTCATATTCTTCTATCTCAGTATTGTAAGGTTTCAAGAAGTGAAGATCGCTGGGTCAATGGACAACTGTACCCAACGACAGCATGAAAAGTGAGGTACGAGGTAGATGGCAAGAGTTACCTGCTCTCGGCTGTTGGGGTCCAGTAAGGGGCCCTGTAGGGGTGGTCTCACAAGACAAAAATGAGTTCGAAAATGAGCCGAAAATGTCAAGATATGGTCTCATTTAATTCAGAAGGAAACATGAGGTGAATCACTGTGACAGTGGACAAGGGTGGGTGAATGAGGTCAATCACTGTGAAGGTGGATAAGGTTGGGGGAATGAGCAGTGTCCACGAATAGTGTCTGACCCTCTGACAAATCTGGCAGATTTGCAAAGGTCAGAGAGAAGTCCCCAACCTGCTGGCCACAGTGTCTGACTGAATATATTACAATGACTTTGTCTGAAGTTGTTATTTGTGGCATGTGACACTTGTTCACTGTTTATACATTAATGTGCATAATGTCATTATATAATGCTAATAATTTCAATGCCAATTATGAGAAATGTGAAATCTTAAATGTGTGTTTAATTTTATTCTGTGGGTTCTGTGAATTTTCAATGGTTCAGGCAGACATCTGAAATTTATAGGACCCAGTGTCCTGTTACTCTGAAACACCATTTGTCAACATTGAATGAGGTGAATCACTATGGCTTTGGATTAGGGTGGGTGAACTAGGCGAATCACTGTGGCAGTGGATAAGGGTGGGTGAATGAGGTGAGTGAGTGAGTTTAGTTTTATGCCGCACTCAGCAATATTCCAGCTGTATGGCGGCATTCTGTAAATAATTGATTCTGGACCAGACACTCCAGTGATCAACAACATGAGCATCAATCTGCACAATTGGAAAAAGATGACATGTGTCATCCGTCAACATTGAATGAGGTGAATCACTATGGCTTTGGATAAGGGTGGGTGAATGAGGTGAATCACTGTGGCAGTGGATAAGGTTGGGTGAATGAGGTGAATCACTATGGCAGTGGTTAAGGGTGGGTGAATGAAGTGAATCACTATGACAGTGGATAAGGATGGGTGAATGAAGTGAATCACTGCGGCAGTGGATAAGCGTGGGTGAATGAGGTGAATCACTATGACAGTGGATAAGGGTGGGTGAATGAGGCGAATCACTTTGGCAGTGGATAAGGGTGGGTGAATGAGGTGAATCACTTTGGCAGTGGTTAAGGGTGGGTGAATGAAGTGAATCACTTTGGCAGTGGTTAAGGGTGGGTGAATGAGGTGAATCACTATGGCAGTGGATAAGGGTGGGTGAATGAAGTGAATCACTATGACAGTGGATAAGCGTGGGTGAATGAGGTGAATCACTTTGGCAGTGGATAAGGGTGGGTGAATGAGGTGAATCACTATGGCAGTGGATAAGGGTGGCTGAATGAGGTGAATCACTTTGGCAGTGGTTAAGGGTGGGCGAATGAAGTGAATCACTATGACAGTGGATAAGGATGGGTGAATGAAGTGAATCACTGCGACAGTGGATAAGCGTGGGTGAATGAGGTGAATCACTATGGCAGTGGATAAGGGTGGGTGAATGAGGTGAATCACTATGGCAGTGGATAAGGGTGGCTGAATGAGGTGAATCACTGCGGCAGTGGTTAAGGGTGGGTGAATGAAGTGAATCACTTTGGCAGTGGTTAAGGGTGGGTGAATGAAGTGAATCACTATGGCAGTGGATAAGGGTGGGTGAATGAGGTGAATCACTTTGGCAGTGGTTAAGGGTGGGTGAATGAGGTGAATCACTTTGGCAGTGGTTAAGGGTGGGTGAATGAAGTGAATCACTTTGGCAGTGGTTAAGGGTGGGTGAATGAAGTGAATCACTATGGCAGTGGTTAAGGTTGGGTGAATGAGGTGAATCACTTTGGCAGTGGTTAAGGGTGGGTGAATGAAGTGAATCACTTTGGCAGTGGTTAAGGGTGGGTGAATGAAGTGAATCACTATGGCAGTGGTTAAGGTTGGGTGAATGAGGTGAATCACTATGGCAGTGGATAAGGGTGGGTGAATGAGGTGAATCACTTTGGCAGTGGTTAAGGGTGGGTGAATGAGGTGAATCACTATGGCAGTGGATAAGGGTGGGTGAATGAGGTGAATCACTATGGCAGTGGATAAGGGTGGGTGAATGAGGTGAATCACTTTGGCAGTGAACAAGGGTGGGTGAATGAAGTGAATCACTTTGGCAGTGGTTAAGGGTGGGTGAATGAAGTGAATCACTGTGGCAGTGGATAACGGTGGGTGAATGAGGTGAATCACTTTGGCAGTGGTTAAGGGTGGGTGAATGAGGTGAATCACTATGGCAGTGGATAAGGGTGGGTGAATGAGGTGAATCACTATGGCAGTGGATAAGGGTGGGTGAATGAGGTGAATCACTTTGGCAGTGAACAAGGGTGGGTGAATGAAGTGAATCACTTTGGCAGTGGATAAGGGTGGGTGAATGAAGTGAATCACTGTGGCAGTGGATAACGGTGGGTGAATGAGGTGAATCACTATGGCAGTGGATAAGGGTGGGTGAATGAGGTGAATCACTTTGGCAGTGGATAAGGATGGGTGAATGAAGTGAATCACTGTGGCAGTGGATAAGGGTGGGTGAATGAGGTGAATCACTTTGGCAGTGGATAACGGTGGGTGAATGAGGTGAATCACTATGGCAGTGGATAAGGGTGGGTGAATGAGGTGAATCACTTTGGCAGTGGTTAAGGATGGGTGAAGGAAGTGAATCACTATGGCAGTGGATAAGGGTGGGTGAATGAAGTGAATCACTTTGGCAGTGGATAAGGGTAGGTGAATGAGGTGAATCACTGTGGCAGTGGTTAAGGGTGGGTGAATGAGGTGAATCACTATGGCAGTGGATAAGGGTGGGTGAATGAGGTGAATCACTTTGGCAGTGGTTAAGGGTGGGTGAATGAGGTGAATCACTTTGGCAGTGGTTAAGGGTGGGTGAATGAGGTGAATCACTGTGAAGGTGGACAAGGATGGGCAATGGACACAAGCAGGTATAACTATGTAATTTCCTTCAGGAAACAAAGATCAATCATCAAACCCTGAGGAATGGTTCCTTCAACAGAATATTGTACAAGAACAGTATCAATTACAAACCAGATGCAGTGAAGGTCTGTTTTTTCTCTCAGTAACGCTTACTGACCAGTTCTACTATGACAGTCAGTGTTCACTGATAGCAACGCTCACTGACCAGTTCTACTATGACAGTCAGTGTTCAGTGATATGCTGCCACTGCTTCCTGACAACAGGACCCTGTGAGACTATAAGCCTCTCACTGACAAGCTACTGATAACACAAGGCTCAATAGCACCTTCCATGATCATAACCCAATAGGAATTTAACATGATTTATATGATTACGATTTCTCAGTACATGTTACATCTGACCTCTTTCTATAAAGGTAATTTGTATTCACAACATGAATTACTGTATAAAGAATTTCAATCAGTAAATCTCTTGTAGCCACCACAGTTTGTTTCTAGGAGTGACAGAGGGAATGTGTTCCCTAGTCAAGCTGTAACATGTATGTGTATACAACTTACATCAGCGGTCCCTACAGCAACACACCAGGACAAAATCCACTGATAACCAATGTGAGGGACTGACATGCACACTCTGTCAACACAACAAGGTATGACTAAAGTCAGTCAGCCGTGTTGAATGACTTTCTCAAAAGACAGTATTCAATAGATAAGGTGATTTGTGGCACAATGCCAGGAGACACTGATAGCTGGGTTGCAGTTTGTATGGTAGTGCTGGTGTGTACAGTAGTGCTGGCGTGTAGTGAACCTGGGCCCACTTGCACAAAGCAGTCTTAGCACTATGACTATCTTATGCCTATGTTGGAGAATGGAAGTTACAATTATTGTAGCACTAACATCGCTTTGTGCATGTCAACACTGGTGTAGAGGTATAACCTGACCCCAGCAAACAGTCTGCACCCAGAATCAGCTATACTCTCATGCCACACTGTCAGATAACACCGGATCTCACAACTCATGGCATAAAAACATTGTAGGCTTTGTAAGCATGGCTGGAGCATATTATTCTCCATCTAGTCAGCTGTGTAGGTCATATTATTATCGCTAAACATACTATGTGGGAGTTTTTAAGACATGCTACATACAACTTATGATACAAAGTGTTTATGGTCAGAACACTGTAACGACTGTACACGGAGAGCAGCTCCACACGTCCTGGGACTGAACACCTGATCACCTGCCAATGTCCCACATGTCCACAAACATGTCCACATGATGGTACTAGAGCCTCGTATTACACACTGACAGCAGGACCAATCCACGGAGAAGGCCCCCATATTTGCTTTAATACATATTTAATATCCTGGAATTTATGGAAAAAGGATACTGAAGAAACATCCCATTACAATAATGTGCCTGCTCCTGGTTGGCTGTGAGTGAATAAAGAGACTGATAAACCTTCGCCAGACGCATATCCTTACAGTCACAGTTCATGATTAAACTTTCAGACATGGGTTATCTGTCCTGCCTCTTATATCTAGCAGGTCCTAAATTAATGATACGAACTCTTTCATGGACTATCAAATCATGTCAGTCACATGTTAAACCTACCGACCGACGGCGTCAGCTGGAGGTTTCAAATGAAACATTCCCGTGCTTCAAATACTCAATAACACCCGGAAATCAGCCAACACATGATGTTTATCGACATTGCAAACACAAAAGTAAACCAAAGGGGTTTTACTGTCTGCACTCATTTACATCGAGGACAGGTACAGCAGTGAAGTGTCATCAGCATGCCGTTTCAGCTGGTTTCCATTGTAACGTCTGGAGCTGCTCATTTGTGACGTCATTCTGACTTTATGTCACAATATGATTTGAATGACGTCACCACTGTTGATGACTCAACAAAACAATTGTTTGCGAGGTCAATACGCAGAGAACAGTCTTGCAGTTTTCGGAAATCGAACACCATTTGATTATGTTTTTCAACCAATAGGATTACAGAACACAGTGACTTTTGGTTTACAATTTAGTTTTACATGACTCTCAGATATTTGTCAGCTATGTGGCAGCAGTCTGTATATAATAGAGTCTGAACCAGACAATGATTAGATCAACAGCATGAGCGTGTACCTACACAACTGGGATATGATGACATGCGTCAACCAAGTCAGAGAGTCTGACCACAAAGCAACTGTTAGCTAAGATCATTGTAAGTTACAATCAAAACTTAGTTGGTCGGAACCAATTGTAAGGAGTTAAGATCATTGTAGTCAGTAGCAAAATGGCGTTCAAGTTGGAGTCAGTTTCACGCAAACAATTAGCTTTACGTTTGGAGATTGCTTTTATATTGCATAAAACTGTATGATTTGCCTAGACACTTCAACAACACAGAGAATGCAACATCGATTTACCATCAGAAATATTGTTATTTGCAGTAGTGACCCAAATCATTATCGAGTCTATATCACAACGCACAATTCCCAGAGTTGAAAAAAGTTCAGAGTTGAAAAAAGTATGAACACCATACCTTTTGGATAGATAGTATCAAAAGATAGTATCAAAAGGTGTCTGCATGCGATTAGCAGTGGCCATGACCTTTTTAATAACTCAAGGGCAGCTAATCTTAGTTTTTATGCAAGATGGGAGTGGTTTCCCTTTGCATATTACGCCACTGCAGAAAATCTGCCATGCCAAAATACAATGTATGTTATGTTGTGACATTGCAGATCTCCACATACATTGTATATTCCTTTTCAGTCATGTTCGTGTCAATGAATTTGTCTTAGTTTATCATTAAAATAATGTAAAGTCGGATAACGTGGAAATTATGTTTCTTTCTAATTCTAAAATCTAAAATTAAATCTGACAAGAGAGTTTTAATCTATGCATTTTAAATATAATATATTTAGTATTCTTCCAACAGGAAACTACACCAGCTGAGGCATGTGATATTTGTGTTAACAAAAGAAAAAATAATTATCAACACAATAGCATAAAAGTAATTAACATACTGTGGATAAGCATTTAACAACACATACAACACATAACATCGTTTTCATATTTTCCTGCCATGTATTTTCCACAATACTCCCACAGTCATGTCACCCTTTCATATCTTAACAAATCTAATGCTTGTGGGATATATTTGGGATTTTACTCCAAATAACACCGACCAGATGCCAAACTATGTTTCACTGACAGACATCGACAAATCATGGTACATTTAGGTGCTATATCATAAAGAAATTTTGTTTATATGTTATCTTTTAATTTTCATGGTTATTAGGTCCATAACTCTAGATCTAAATTTGCTAATGTATTTGCTTGTCTTTCAATATTTTGATAAAACATGATATTTCTGTGGTTGCAGTATCACATACTTAATTCATAAATCAAATTAGAATGTAGAAAAATTAGAGAATAACCCATGAGGTACAATTGATTATGTCTGTTATCTTCCACATGGTGGCTGAGCGGACTAGGCGGCTGACTTTGTGTGCTGGCGATTAGGTGCCTGACTCTGAGGGTGCCGGTTCGAATCCAATGCATTTTACAATCATGTCTGGATAGATCATAAATACACGTAACAAAACTCATAACAGTTCTGAATGGTGGAGCCTTTTACTTCGGACAAGGCAGTTTTCACAAATCGAAGTGCTTCTCGGAGATTAAGCGTTTGTGGCCGTTCATCTTCAGCACACTGGATGAAATGCTTGATGAGATATTTCTGGTAGTGGGCCTTGAAAGTTCTCATGATGCCAGTATCCATTGACTGAATCTGCGATGTGGTGTTTGGGGGCAAGATATGAACTTTCACATTGGTCAGTTTGACATGGCACACTTGTGACTGGCAGCATTGTCACAAAGTAAGATCACATATCGACCACATGATCGCATCTGTCCGTCAAATGATTGTAACCAATCACAAAACATGTTCGATGTCATCCATGCTTTATGGCTAAACCAATATCGGACATACATTTCTGGATTAAAGTCTCTTCCAAAACATCTGGGACGTCTCAAATTTGCAATGACAAATTACTTGATTTTGACCGATCCAGTTGCGTTTGCACCAAAGACAATGGTGATTCTTTCTTTCAGTTTCTTGGTGCCAGCCATTTTCTTTTTTGCCAGGTGTTTGCGATTGGTGTTTTATACAGCAAGTAAGCATGACTGGCATTACTCAGACTAACCAAAAGTGAGACCTACTAATTGATCAAAATCACAAACTAATGACATGCTCAACTCTGAAGTGTCACTTAACAATTACCACAGAATGGGTCTCACAGTGTGAGGGGATTATCCCAACATTTTTTATGTACTGCCGGATTAATGAAGCAAAACTATGTGTAATTAGCTAATCTTTTACTGCTAATTAACGTCTGGATATGGAGAGAGAAGCACTGAATTAATGAATCAACAGGTAATGAGTTTACATAGTAAACAAGATTGGTTACAGCTAATTATTGTTCGGATATCGAGGGGATCTGACTGTACTTCTACATTTTTTTTAGAAAAATGTCTTTGAAGAATGTCCTCTTTGCAGTACATATAGCATTAAAATGTCCATTTTAAAATGCTCATGGCAGTTGTAACAATATTTCAATAAATATTTCACAAAACAAAAACCTGTTTTTGTCTTTTGAGACCACCCCTAAAGGGCCTACTTCTGGGCCCCTTACAGCTAAGAGCAGGTAACTCTTGCCGTCTACCTTGTACTTTACTTTTCATGCTGAATGTCTCAGACAGAATGTGGGGAGATGGGTGGCCATACTCCAAAGAGGACATTCTTCAAAGAATTCATAGCCTCAACAGGTTTGTATAATTCTTTTTCCAGAAAACGTCCTCCTTGGGGTAAATATAGCATAAGACAGACTCCAAATGAAATGAACGTGAGTTGAGGAGAGGCATTCTGTCTGAGAGAGAGAGACAGAGAGAGAGGGAGGTAACAAGAGCCAATCAAAAAGCACCCTTGGTGAAATCAGGGATGTAAATCACATCTTCTAACTCTCGAACGAACTGGAAAGTATGTCCACTGAAAAAATCCCAAACTAGCGAAGTGTGGTGCTGGGAATAGTAAACACTAAAACAGTGGATTTTAGCTGACACTGAAGAGGCCTGAGGAAAAGGGAGTTCTTATGAGACACTGCTTGAACTCCTCCTGCTACGAACATGCGTCTAAAAAGCCCATCCTATGCACCACCATCGTCATAGCTAATGTTGTACGGACATGCTCCAATAGGTTGTGAAGCACCTTGCCCTACCACAGGAATAACGACGTCAAATGCTCTAACCGGGACTTGTTAACTTCAGTTGAATCAACAGCCGCTGCTGACGCTAGCGCTGAGACCGGCTTCAGGATACGCCACATCAATCACTTGTATTCTGGAATCATGTCCTTCATATGTGGAGTAGGAGGATAGTCTCATAATGGTCTCATATAACGCCACCTCAGAGTCCGCAACATGACCTATGAACTTTATAGTCCTGTTTCTTCGACCTGGGTGCCCTAATTGTGGACTTTAACGACAATTTGGCAAAGTCCTCGTTCAAACAGGATGGATGTGGCGGAATCATCAACTCCGGCACAGCTCTGACAGTCCTGGCGCTGTCCACACCTGATCACTGGGAAGAGCAATATGGGAGTCTGTCAGCGATCCAATCACATATGCAGAAAGCGGCAGGTACGAGCCCTCTGCATGCTCCACGTGAGCAGGGTCTTTCCCAGGCCTGTTTCCTATGCACCGACTGTTCCCTCTCCTACGATGGAGAGATCTGGTCTGACAATCGCTTGACGAGCTGCTCTGGGTGCTGCTCATTCTGGATCTACTCACACCCGCATGCTCTGCTCTCACTCTGCTGGAACACTCCTTGACCAGCTGCCTCTAGCGTAGTGGCACCTCTAGGTGCTCCATACGCCAATGCGCCCAACCCTTGTGCCGATCTCATCAAGCCCGGCGCTCCTGCTGATTGAGTTGCCCCCACAGGCGCTGGCAAACGGATGCGCTCCTCTCTTGGCGTCACTGCAAAGTCTGGGACCAATGGTGGAGCACTAGTAGTAGGTGCCGTCAGCTTCTCCAAGGAGCCGACAATCTGGATCCTGATGAGGACGCAGGCGAATGGGACATCTTGCGCATCTTCTGAGTTTTCCTCCTAATAACCGCGGCCAGGAAAACTTTAAAGTCTGCACTTGTCAAACTCCATATAATGCTGCTCAAGGGTGCATGACACCGTAGCACAATCCGGACACCAGGGGTGAGGACCTTTGCCGGACTTCAGGCCTTTGCACACCACACACAAGTGTTGTGTATTACACATGTATTGTAATAAAACGAAAACATAAATGTGACAATAAGGATAAATGAAAAACACCCCTTACCATGTAATGGACTGCTCCACTCGCATGTGCAACAGCTGCTTTGCAAATGACAAGTGACATGGCTGCCCCTCTGATAGGGACAGCCAAATTACACCAGATACAGCAACATGTGACAAAAAATGAAACACAAAAGCTTAAATACGGCCGAAGAAATATCAACAGAAACAAATCCGCTGACAAACAAAACTGATCCACATAAAATTACGGAGGCAACATCGAAAATAGGAGACACACGACTGTGTCTTGTACGAGGTAGCCGACAAGTGTACAATAGCGAGTCAGGTACCTAATTGCCAGCACACAAAGTCAGCCACCTAGCCCGCTCAGCCACCGCGACTGACTCTGAGGGTGCGGGATATGGTAGATGTAACCCATGTAGATTTGTTAGTGTTTATGTGATGTTGGAAGTTTGTGTGTTTTATGTTTGATTTAATAAGTAGTTTTAGTTCTGTTTTGGATGTGTGGAAGTTAATGTTGAGGGGTGTGTTGTTGCTAGTTTGGCGGCTGTGTCTGCTGTGTGATTGCCTGGTATGTGTGTGTGACTAGGAATCCATAGTAATGTGATGTTTTAGTTGTGGTGGGTGAGAGAATCTGTTTGAATGACTATATTATCTGTGAGATCTGGACGTGATTTAGAGTGCTTGTTGTGTATTTGTTTAATAGAGCTGAGTAAGTCGGAGAGGATAAGGAAGTTAGATTGGGGGAGGGAGGGGATTTGATGAAGTACTGAGATTATTGCTGTTACTTCAGCTGTGTTTATGGAAATGTGATTTGTGTAGTGGAGATTTGTTGTAATAGGGGATGTTTGTTGTACGTGGATGCCTATACCTGTGAGTTTGTTTGTGTTTATGGATGCATCAGTGTATATGTGGGTGTGGTTGGGGTAGTTTGTGTTAATGTAGTTGAGGAAAATGTTTGCTATGTCTGGTTTGGTGGTGGTTTTGGGGAGATGTTGGAGGATGGAGTTGAGGGTGATGTCAGTGTTTCGTTGTGGTTTGTCGTAATGTAGCTTGTAATGGGAGGTGTGTGTTGTATATTGAGTAATTGTTGTGAGTGTAGCAGATTGTGGAGGTGAGTGAGGTAGGTTGCTTTAAGTGGGTTAAGTTTGAATTTTTTAAGTGTAGATTTTTTAATTTGATTGTATTTTTGTGTGATGTGTTTATATAGTGGGTTATGTTGTGCCCCAGCCCAGTAAGTGAGTGAGGTGTGATTTATTCTTTGTTTGATTGAAGAGTTGCCTGTTAATAGAAGAAGTGTATTTAGGGAGGTGCCACTCCTCACACCAAGGGCTAATTTAAGGGCTTGAAATTGTACTGATTTTAGTTTCTGAATGTTGGAGGGGGAGAGTGAGTGGATTACCGGAGAGGCGTAGTCCAGTCTTGACAGAATAAGGGTTTTATATATGTTGAGTAATGTGTGTTTGTTGGCACCCCAGTTTGTGCCACTGATGGCTCTCATTAAGTTGAGATCTTTGGGTGTGCAAAGTTTGGGTGTGCAATTTTCCATATATTGAGCTTTGAAAAGTATGCCCACAGTTTTTTTAACATTTATGAGGAACCCCCACTTTTGGGCCCAATTTTGAATGTGGTTTAACATTTTTTGGCATTTGTTGGTAGCTTGTTTAATTGAGGTGGAGGAAATCCAGAAAGAAATATCATTGGCAATTTTAGCTCTAGAGATTTCAGGCCAGGAATGAGGAAAAATATCGTTTATCATATAAATTGAAAAGAGTGAGAGATAGTATGGTGCCCTGGGGGGTTTCGTTATCTAATGGATAAGGGTCTGAAATGGTGTTGTGAGATTTGAGAGTTATTTGTCTATTATTAAGGAATGAGTGAATGAAATTTAGAATACGCCCATGTATGGCATGATTTTGAAGTTTTTGTAGTAGGCCGTTGTGCCAAACCATGTCGAAAGCTTTGCTAAAATCTATGAAAATGGCCATCGTGTATTGTTTTTGTGCTTGGGCTACTTTGACGTCTTGCTCCAACTGCAAAATATGATCTAAACATTGTCGGTTTGGAGTAAAGCCACTCTGGTCCTCTTTGATAAGATTTTTGGACTGGATGAGGTGTTTGAGCCTGTTGTTTACTGTTGTTTCTAATGTTTTACATAAGTGGGAGGTTAGAGAAATGGGGCGGTAGGAATCAGGCTCATGGCTGGGCTTCTCTGGTTTGAGGATAGGCACCACCCTAGCTGTTTTCCATGTGTCTGGGATAGTTCTTGTAGTCCAGATTTGGTTAAAGAGTGTGAGTGTTATGTGATGCATGCTAGGTGGTAGTTTGTTTAGGATAGTGTATGTGAGTGTATCTGGACCGGGGGCTGAGGCTGATTTTTTGTTTTTGAGTGCTGATTTAAGTTCATGTATGTTGATGTTTTTGTTTATGGGGAGTTCAGTGTGGGGTGGTTTCTGGGTGTATGTTGGGTGTTTCTTAACAGTGTCTTGAAAGGCGGCTGGGTAGTTGGTGGAGCTACTGGTGGCCGAAAAGAGGGCAGCAAACTTGCTTGCCTTAGATTTGTTTGTGGGTAGGTCCGGAAAGTTAGGTGAAATGTTTTTTTTAGAAGTGCCTTTTATGACTTTAAATTTGTTCCACATGTATTGCGAGTTTTGAGTAGATAGTCTGAGGGTGGAGCAGAATTTTTTTCAGTGGTTGGATTTGCTGACCTGATTAAATCTTTAGTTTGGTTTCTTTGTTTTCTTGCCAAAGTTAATTTAGAATGGTCCCTTTTAGATTGATTAGGGGCCTTTTTTCTTGCCTTTCTGGCATTAATTATGCCAGAGCTCCACCAGGGGACTGTTTTTTGTAGGGGGTTAAGCCGAAAGGTGGGAATGCATTTATCTGTTATGTTTAGAATGGTGTTTGTGTAATTATCATTGAAGGTGTTGATGTTGGGGTCTTGTATGGTGTTTTCTTGTTTGCATAATGTATTAAATTTGTGCCAATCTGCTTTAAGTTGTATCTGATGTCTATGGTGGTAGTGGGTGCGGTGTTGGTAGGTGGGGTGGGAGTGGAGATGTGTGAGTGTATTGTTATTTTGATGGGGCAGTGGTCACTGCCCCAGGTGTCGTCGTGTACCTCCCATGTACAAGCTTGTGTAAGTTTTGGTGTAGTGATTGTAATGTCAATGGCTGTGGGTGATTGTAGGTTTGTAAGGGGGTAGCGTGTGGGTTGGTTGTCGTTAAGTGTTGTGAGGTTTCAGATAGGCGGGTTCCATTAGTATCAGTAAAATCTCTAGTGCCCCACAGTGGGTGGTGAGCATTAAAGTCTCCGAGGATAATGGTGGTCGGGGAGATGAATTTAGAAAGGGTGTCCAGGTCTTGGGGGGTAATTTTGAGATTAGGCTTTCTATAAACATTTATAATAGTGAGGTCTTTATTATTAAGTTTGGTGTTAATTTCCAGGACTTCTAGTTCTTTAACTGGTATTTCTATAATTTTGAAATTTAGTTGCTCTGCTATGAAAAAGTCCAGGCCTCCGCTAGGGGGGCCTGGGTAATTATTGGGCCGAGGTCTGTCTTTCCGAATAAATAGGTAGCCTGGGATTTTGAAGGCAATTTTGGGTGAAAGTTTTGTTTCTTGCAGAGCAATTATATCAGGGGCAATTTTGTTATGGGCGATGAGTGCCTTCAGTTCATCCCCATGTGCTCAGAGACTGTTGCAGTTCCATTGTATGAGTGCCATGGTTACTGTGATTTTGAATAGAAGATTGATAAAGACCATGGGATGGGGCTTAATTTTGAATGAATGGAAAGAAGGAGATTGCAAGGGTAGCTTAGAGATGGACTGAACTTAAGTATGGGTTTTTTAGGGCGATTAAGAGACTGGCTAGACTTTTGTGGTAGAGTTTCATTTTGTGGGCGAGTGCATGTAGTTTTTTGGCTGTAGGTTTTTCCATAAGGGTGGCTGCAGTTATAAATTCAACTAGTTTGTTAGGGTTCTGGTTTAGCTTCTGTGGTGTGAGAGTGAGGGTGGGTTGCTTGGTGGTTGTGGTTTGTTTTTAGGTTGGGGTGGTGCTGGGGTTGGGATGTTATGGGTGGGAGCTAGAGTGTGGTGGGGTGGTGGTGGTTTGGGGTGGGATGGTTTGGGAGGTGCGGTTGGTAGTGGGAGGAGGGTTTTTTTTGGGGGGTGGTTTGGTGCGGAATTGGGGTGGGGGTGGGGGTGAGTTAGGCTTGGGGGGGTGGGGGTGGGTTAGGCTTGGGTAGGTGGGTGCGGGATGTCTTAGGGGGTGGAGGTGGTGGGGGTTGTTTGCAGGGTGGGGGAAGGGGGAGAGATGAGAGGGATGTGTTTGGGGTGGAGGAGGTGTAGGGTGAGGAGGAGGAAGCAGAGAGGATTGATTTGTATGGTATGTGTGGGCGTGCAGGTTTTGGCAAGTTGGTGTGTTTAATGTGTTTATTTAGATTGAGTATGTGTTTTTGTTTGATGGGGCATGTGTTTTGTGTGGCTGTGTGTCCGTGTATGTGGCAGTGGATGCAATATTTATCCCATGTACATTCGTCAATTGTGTGTGTGTCTGACCCCCATTTTGGACAAAGCATTGGTGATTTGCATGTGTTAGTGGGGTGGGTGTAGGAGAAACAGTATTTGCATTGTTGGGGATTTTTTCTGATGGGGTGTACTTTGTATGTGAGAGCTCCAAATGTTACGTGAGAGGGTAGTGTGGTGGTATTGAGGGTGAGGAATGTTGTTTGTGTGTTTGTGTTGTACTGTGTGGGTTCTCTTTTGTTTATTGTTTTGAAGTGTGTGATTTTGGGTGGTGTGGTGATTGTGTTTGCCATGTCAATGTAGTTTTGGATGTCTGTTGGCGTTTCCCTGCAATCTATCTTGATAACCCCTTGTATTTGTGTTTCCCATCTAGGTGCCTGCCAACTAATTTGTTTACCGTCAATGAGTGTTTGTGTGAGTGTGTTGTTAAGTGTTTGTTTGTCAGTGAATGTAACTTGAAAACCTCGACCGCAATTGTTTATGTATTTGTATTGTATGTTGTGTTTTTTGAGACAAAGAGCAAATTTGTGTATGGAATATGTGTGGTTGAGTGGAGTATTTGTGTTTGAGGCGAATGCAAGGAGTATGTATTTTTTTTGTTGTGTTTGGGGTGGGGTGGGTTGGGCGCATTGTATTTTGTGGGTTTGAGTGTTTTCTGTGGGTGATGTGTGGTGTCATTTTGTTGTTTTAGCGGAGCTTGTAGGCTGGTTGAGGGGGCAGTGGGCTCTGGAGTTTGATTGGTTGGAATAATGGTTGGGGTGGGCTGGCTGCTTTTGGATGATAGGATGGTTGGTTGGGAGACAGGTTCAATGGTAATAAGTGAGTCAAGTTCAATCCCAAAATTTATGGGGATTGGGTCGGTTTGATAGGGGGATGTAAGTGGAGGAAAGTCTTTGTTTGGGGTGGAGAAGAGTGAAGTTGTTGGGTGGGGGGACTCCACGATGATGCATTGGGTGGTGGGGAGGGGGATTGGGGGCTGGGGCTGGATGGGCAAGGGGGTGGGACAACTGCAATGAGGGTGAGGATGAGATGAATGAGAGTTTGTGTGGCATAAAAAGGGGTGAAAAACATGGGAAATGGGAGTCCAGTATATACAAAAGAGAGTAAACAACTATATACAATGGCAAAAAGTTTGGCACTGAGGAGGTATTTACAAAAGTTCTAGCAACAGGAGAAGGGAAAATTTGTTTGAAGTTGTAGTTATCAAAACAGTGAGAATAAATAAAGAATGGGAATGATTTACTCTGGGATTGGGTTTGTGCCCAGAAAGGCGGGGGCTAGAGCTCGCCTGGTCACGACCTTAATCAGTTCAAATGTCTCTGTAGAGGAGGGGTTAAGAGGGCGGATGAAGGCGTAGGGTAGTGTCCGGCTGTGTCCGTTTGTCTTGCTCCAAAGAAATCCAAATAAGTAATTAACCTTTGCTGTTGAAATGCTAAAAAGGCCTACAAATCTCTTGACAAGCAACCACTCAGCACTTTGGACCACAACACAGTTCACTTGCTGCCCACATACAAACCAAAGTTAAAGTCTGGTACAATAGAAGAAAGGTCAATCCAAAGGTGGGATGATAACACAATACATCTATTACAAGGTTCTTTCGACTGCACTGATAGGGAATTTTCTCAAAAAATAGTTCTGACCTGAACACAATCAGTGATGTAATCACAAGCCACTTTCTGCTCAGACATGATTATTCAAACAAAGACAATACGCATCGGCCCAAACAACAAGCCATGGGTTAGCAAGGAAATGAAGATGTTACTTAACAAGAAAAAAAGTGCCAAAGATTTCAAACACAAGGTTGAAACAGACTTCCATGGAGGTAATAGCAGGAAGATGTGGCAAAGTATAAAAACAGTAATCGGCTCAGACAATAAGACAGACTCTCCAACTAGTGCTGATTATCCTACTTTCACTCAGGCTCTGAACTCCTTTTCGACTGGCGCTTCGACTGCCGTGACTTCAAGCATGCACTCCAACAGGAATTACATAAGCTCTCTACACCACAACATCCTATCATCAACATTACAACATAAGAGGTCAGCAAATGTTTTCAGAAGATCAACATCAGGAAAGCAAAAGGACCCAAAAAACATCAAAGGTATTTTGTTAAATGTGTATGCTCTACAACTATTCCCCGTGTTCAGTAAACTGTTCCAGCTCTCTCTTAATACCCATACCATACCAACTCTGTGGAAAACAGCCTCAGTAATACCAGTCCCCCAAAATGGCGGACCAAGTAAAGAAAACGACTACAGACCAGGTGCCCTAACATCTATAGTAATGAAGCGTATTCTGCCAGAAGTGTGAGATTCACTTGATCCACTGCAATTCGCCTACTGCATAGGACTTGGAGTGGAGGATGCTACGGCAACTTTATCATTCAGAAATATATGATCATCTGGATCATATGTGTGAGGATTTTATTTATTGACTTCAGCTGTGCATTGAACATGGTCCAATCCCATCTACTTGTGAGAACAAGAGTCATCAGAAGATGGCATATCCCCCCGGTCCCCTATATTGGAAAGGACAAATCATCTGAAGGTTAATTGATGTTTTTTTTTAGAAGTTTGAATCATTTCCATGGAAATCATCAAAAATCTAAATGCCATATATCTGTAAACAGCTAAAGGCACCACTTCAAGATCTGTTGAAAGAGTTGTGCTCTGGAAACGAAGCCCATCTGTCCTTTTTGAGACTAAGTCCAAAACGTTTCCATGGAACCCAAGAAAATAATAAATAAAAAACCCTGTAAATAGCAAAAGGCACCACTTTTTGAGTTCTGCTTTGGAAAAAAAACCCACCTCTCCATTTTGAGACTAAGTCTGAAATGTTTCCTTGGAACCCAAGAAAACAATAAATCACTAAGACCTGTAAAAAATAGAAATGCCCAACATCTGTAAATAGCAAAAGGCACAAACATAGGTTCAGATTATTATATCTATCAATTTTGGCCTAAAAATATTGAACGTTTCTTGCGTTACGCACTGGAAACACTGGTCTTGGCTGTGAGTCGTGTACTTGTAGGGGATCTACTGTGGTAGTGATTGTGGTAGTGGTTGTGACAGTAGCAGTAGCAGCAATGCTGAGTGTTGAAGTAGTAGGAGTGGTACAGTGATAGGAGGAATGGAAATGCTAGTGGAAAATAACATGGGCAGGTACTATTTGTTTTATGCACTGACTGACGTACATGGCCATACTGAAAGACAGACAGAGATAGTCTTCAACGACACCATTTGTAATGTCTGCAAGAGTGTGTAAAGCTGTAACTCACCATCTTCAGTCTCTGGGCTGGACTGTGACCTGTCTGACTCCACTGATGGCCGTCGCAGGTCACCATTGCTGTGATGTAATGTTCGTGTCTCACTGCGTATATTCTTCGTCTCATGTCGACCTGACAGGGGTCTTGGTGATGGGGACGAGTGTGTTCCTGAGGGTTTGTTGTGCCCATTAAGAGAATCCTTGGACGGATGTTTCCTCACTGAGTTATCTGTCCCTGAGTTACTAAGGTCAATGACCTTGCTGTAGTCAAAGGCTTGATTACCACAGCCCTTATCAATGTCTCCATCAAACACCAGCTCACCACCTACAAAAATCCGGGTGTGTCGAGCACCTATATTCAAATCCTGGAAAGAACAAACACACTCATTAATCACTGCTTTATTGTTGAATATACTTACAGTTTCATAAGTGTGAGACAAAATGGCTTGCAGGTTGTGAAGGGACTTATGTTTAGACTCTTGTTGTAGTTCCACAGTTTATTGGTGGAGAGACAAAAAGGCTTGCATGTTGTGTAGGGACTTATGTTTAGATTCTTGTTGTAGTTCCACAGTTTACTGGTGGAGAGACAAAAAGGCTTGCATGTTGTGTGGGGACTTATGTTTAGATTCTTGTTGTAGTTCCACAGTTTATTGGTGGAGAGACAGAAAGGCTTGCATGTTGTGTAGGGACTTATGTTTAGATTCTTGTTGTAGTTCCACAGTTTACTGGTGGAGAGACAAAAAGGCTTGCATGTTGTGTAGGGACTTATGTTTAGACTCTTGTTGTAGTTCCACAGTTTATTGGTGGAGAGACAAAAAGGCTTGCATGTTGTGTAGGGACTTATGTTTAGATTCTTGTTGTAGTTCCACAGTTTACTGGTGGAGAGACAAAAAGGCTTGCATGTTGTGTGGGGACTTATGTTTAGATTCTTGTTGTAGTTCCACAGTTTATTGGTGGAGAGACAGAAAGGCTTGCATGTTGTGTAGGGACTTATGTTTAGATTCTTGTTGTAGTTCCACAGTTACTGGTGGAGAGACAAAAAGGCTTGCATGTTGTGTAGGGACTTATGTTTAGATTCTTGTTGTAGTTCCACAGTTTACTGGTGGAGAGACAGAAAGGCTTGCATGTTGTGTGGGGACTTACATTTAGACTCTTGTTGTAGTTCCAGAGCTTGATGGCTGAGAGACAGAATGGCTTGTTTGGTGAGGGGTTGTGAAGAGTGATGACGAATTCCACGGACAGTCCGTCCTCATACTCACAGCTCCACATGTACCTCTCTTTTGTTGTCTGGGAAACAGAACACATAGAATCTACAAACAAATTCATACACATCAGGGTGAGTTAGCTTGTTTTTCGACTTGCTAAGGACAGTGAAAACACATGGTGTGAAACTGACGCTGGTGGGGTGTGAAACAATGGATGGTGACAATCAGAAGGGTACCATGGTATTAGGGTATCTGGTTGGTAAAGGGACGCAACTCTGCAGAGCTAACTGTGACACTGTAGATGACTTTGGTCCCCAAATATTTTCCATGAAACCAGAGCTTCCCTCACATCATGATGAAGTCATGTGGCGACAACATCAACAGAGTGATAGAATCTGAGATTTCAGACCAGGAAGTGAAAAACTGTTTTAAATTCCAAGAATTGTTGCAATACTGTTGATAAATCACTTCATAAGACTCCACCGCCATGTTGACGACATACTGTCTGGTTGTAAATGGTGAAGAGAATTACCTTTGGTTTCCCATTAAACAGCACATCTCGAGAGGTTCGGCAGCCAGTAGCCCCATGTACACTGACATCAGACACCCGCACCGGAATCAGCTGCTTGTCGGTGTTGAAGAACTGTATTTCAGTGAGTCCCACACGATCTGGGTGACCCCAGTTAGACAAGATCTCCATGTTCACCTCCAGGACTTCAAGATGGCCCCCCGAGGACTTCTGTATCAGAAAGCAAGTTCAGACTCAAAGCTAAAGTCATCTGTAGACAACAATGGATATCCTCTACCCAAAGTAAGTTTAGGTAATATACTGTCACTGACCTGTTTGTTTGGAGTATGTGACCGAGGGGTACTGAGCATGGTAGATTTACTGGGTGATGTGGGTGACTGCACAGATGAAGACCCCTCGTCCAATTTACCCAGTATTTTCATGAGTCGCCTCTGCTGTCTGTGGAGAGAAGTACACAATCCAGAGGATCCTCACACATGTGTACAACAACCTTATCACACTAAAAACATGGGCACCTCATCACTAAACACATGTGAACAACAACCTTATCACTACACATGTGTACAACAACCTTATCACACTAAAAACATGGGCACAACAACCTCATCACTAAACACATGTGAACAACAAACTTATCACTAAACACATAGGCACAACCATATTACTACACATATCTGTACAACAACATTATCACTAAACACTTGGGCACAACCTTGTCACTAAACACATGTGTACAACAATCATATCACTAAATTATGTGTAGAACACCTTATCACTAAACACATGGACACAACCATATTACTTTTCACATGGGCTAAACCTTATCACTAACCACATGTGTACAACCACCTTATCACTAAACACCTGTGCACAACAACCTTATCACTAAACACATGGACACACATGTGATAAGGTTGTTGTACGCATGTGTTTAGTGATACGGTTGTGCCCATGTGTTTAGAGTGATAAGGTTGTTGTGCACGAGTGTTTAGTGATATTGTTGTACACGTGTTTAGAGTGATAAGGTTGTTGTTTAGTGATAAGGTTGTTGTACACGTGTTTAGTGATAAGGTTATTGTGCCCATGTGTTTAGTGTGATAAGGTTGTTGTGCACGAGTGTTTAGTGATATGGTTGTACACATGCATGTAGAGTGATAATGTTGTTGTTTAGTGATAAGGTTGTTGTACACATGTGTTTAGTGATAAGGTTGTGCCCATATGAAAAGTGATGAGGTTGTGTCCATGTGTATAGTGATATGGTTGTGCCCATGTGTTTAGTGATATGGTGCACAACAACATTATCACTCTAACCCATTTTATCACTCTAACCCATTTCAACTCAACCACACAATCATCCTGCTTGATATGGCATGGTCACGCATCTTATATCACACTACCACATCTCATATCACCCTACCACATCTCATATCACCGTACCACATGTTATATCACCCTACCACATCTTGTATCACTCTACCACATCTTGTATCACCCTACCACATCTTCTATCACCTTACCACATCTTGTATCACCCTACCACATGTTCTACCACCCTATCACAACTCATATCACCCTACCACATGTTATATCACCCTACCACATCTTGTATCACCCTACCACATCTTGTATCACCCTACCACATCTTGTATCACCCTACCACATGTTCTACCACCCTATCACAACTCATATCACCCTACCACATCTTGTATCACCCTACCACATGTTATATCACCCTATCACAACTCATATCACCCTTCCACATGTTATATCACCCTATCACATCTTCTATCACCTTACCACATCTTGTATCACCCTACCACATGTTCTACCACCCTATCACAACTCATATCACCCTACCACATCTTCTATCACCTTACCACATCTTGTATCACCCTACCACATGTTCTACCACCCTATCACAACTCTTATCACCCTACCACATGTTATATCACCCTACCACATCTTCTATCACCTTACCACATCTTGTATCACCCTACCACATGTTCTACCACCCTATCACAACTCATATCACCCTACCACATGTTATATCACCCTACCACATCTTCTATCACTTTACCACATCTTGTATCACCCTACCACATGTTCTACCACCCTATCACAACTCATATCACCCTACCACATCTTCTATCACCTTACCACATCTTGTATCACCCTACCACATGTTCTACCACCCTATCACAACTCATATCACCCTACCACATGTTATATCACCCTACCACATCATTCTATCACCTTACCACATCTTGTATCACCCTACCACATGTTCTACCACCCTATCACAACTCATATCACCCTACCACATGTTATATCACCCTACCACATCTTCTATCACCTTACCACATCTTGTATCACCCTACCACATGTTCTACCACCCTATCACAACTCATTTCACCCTACCACATATTATATCACCCTACCACATCTTCTATCACCTTACCACATCTTGTATCACCCTACCACATGTTCTACCACCCTATCACAACTCATTTCACCCTACCACATCTTAAATTAGCCTACCACTTCTCACATCACCCTACCAAATCTCATATCACCCAATCACATTTAATATCACCCTACGATATCTCATATCACCCTACCACACGGTCTCCTTTACTCTCAATGCCAACTCATATAACCTATCAAGTCAACCTTTCACACACAAAGAATGCTGATCTGTTTGGGGAGTACACAACTGCATGTGAGTTGCTAGAAGATGAACATGACCATTTCATCCTTCTGGGTTCCCATTCACTGCTGGGTGAACAATGCATATCTCTCACAATTCCACAAGTCACTTGAAAGCTGACACATGTGTTACATTTGTGCTAGTGCTGGCATGACTGAACTCTTGGAACTCTAAGAGATGATGATGGTCACCAATCCGACGACTCTCTGTAACCTACTTTTCTCTGTGGTCGCACACCCATGAAGTTCAGGGTCAGAATTGATCTTCAGTTACCCAAGCTTGTTGTAAAAGGTGAAAAATGGGATCATGGGATCAGACTTGGCTGACATATGCCATTGTATCCCAGTTGCGTAGGTCGATGATGCTGCTGTTCATTATTGGTATCGTCTGGTCCAGATTCGATTATATACAGACCACTGCCATATTGCTGGAACACTGCCAAATGTGGGATAAAATTAAACTCACTGATGTCACATGACCAAGAGGTACATCAGCTGGTATATTTGATAGTGTTACTTGCTTGGGTGGCAGGACCATGAAGCACATCAGCTGGTACATTTGATAGTCTTGCTAACTTGGGTGGCAGGACCATGAAGCACATCAGCTGGTACATTTGATAGTCTTGCTTACTTGGGTGGCAGGACCATGCACCACATCAGCTGGTACATTTGATAGTGTTACTTACTTGAGTGGCAGGACCATGCACCACATCAGCTGGTACATTTGATAGTGTTGCTTACTTGAGTGGCAGGACCATGAAGCACATCAGCTGGTACATTTGATAGTCTTGCTTACTTGGGTGGCAGGACCATGCACCACATCAGCTGGTACATTTGACAGTGTTACTTACTTGAGTGGCAGGACCATGAAGCACATCAGCTGGTACATTTGATAGTGTTACTTACTTGGGTGGCAGGACCATGCACCACATCAGCTGGTACATTTGATAGTGTTGCTTACTTGAGTGGCAGGACCATGAAGCACATCAGCTGGTACATTTGATAGTCTTGCTTACTTGGGTGGCAGGACCATGCACCACATCAGCTGGTACATTTGACAGTGTTACTTACTTGAGTGGCAGGACCATGAAGCACATCAGCTGGTACATTTGATAGTGTTACTTACTTGGGTGGCAGGACCATGCACCACATCAGCTGGTACATTTGATAGTGTTGCTTACTTGAGTGGCAGGACCATGAAGCACATCAGCTGGTACATTTGATAGTGTTACTTACTTGGGTGGCAGGACCATGCACCACATCAGCTGGTACATTTGACAGTGTTACTTACTTGGGTGGCAGGACCATGAAGCACATCAGCTGGTACATTTGATAGTGTTACTTACTTGGGTGGCAGGACCATGCAGTATATCAGCTGGTACATTTGATAGTGTTGCTTACTTGGGTGGCAGGACCATGAAGCACATCAGCTGGTACATTTGATAGTGATAGTGTTGCTTACTTGGGTGGCAGGACCATGAAGCACATCAGCTGGTACATTTGATAGTCTTGCTTACTTGGGTGGCAGGACCATGCACCACATCAGCTGGTACATTTGATAGTGTTGCTTACTTGAGTGGCAGGACCATGAAGCACATCAGCTGGTACATTTGATAGTGTTACTTACTTGGGTGGCAGGACCATGCACCACATCAGCTGGTACATTTGATAGTGATAGTGTTGCTTACTTGGGAGGCAGGACCATGAAGCACATCAGCTGGTACATTTGATAGTGTTACTTACTTGGGTGGCAGGACCATGCACCACATCAGCTGGTACATTTGATAGTGATAGTGTTGCTTACTTGGGTGGCAGGACCATGCACCACATCAGCTGGTACATTTGATAGTGATAGTGTTGCTTACTTGGGTGGCAGGACCATGAAGCACATCAGCCGGTACATTTGATAGTGTTGCTTACTTGGGTGGCAGGACCATGCACCACATCAGCTGGTACATTTGATAGTGATAGTGTTGCTTACTTGGGTGGCAGGACCATGAAGCACATCAGCTGGTACATTTGATAGTGTTACTTACTTCGGTGGCAGGACCATGCACCACATCAGCTGGTACATTTGATAGTGACAGTGTTGCTTACTTGGGTGGCAGGACCATGAAGCACATCAGCTGGTACATTTGATAGTCTTGCTTACTTGGGTGGCAGGACCATGCACCACATCAGCTGGTACATTTGATAGTGTTGCTTACTTGAGTGGCAGGACCATGAAGCACATCAGCTGGTACATTTGATAGTGATAGTGTTGCTTACTTGGGTGGCAGGACCATGAAGCACATCAGCTGGTACATTTGATAGTCTTGCTTACTTGGGTGGCAGGACCATGAAGCACATCAGCTGGTACATTTGATAGTGTTACTTACTTGGGTGGCAGGACCATGCACCACATCAGCTGGTACATTTGATAGTGATAGTGTTGCTTACTTGGGTGGCAGGACCATGCACCACATCAGCTGGTACATTTGATAGTGATAGTGTTGCTTACTTGGGTGGCAGGACCATGAAGCACATCAGCCGGTACATTTGATAGTGTTGCTTACTTGGGTGGCAGGACCATGCACCACATCAGCTGGTACATTTGATAGTGTTACTTACTTGGGTGGCAGGACCATGCACCACATCAGCTGGTACATTTGATAGTGATAGTGTTGCTTACTTGGGTGGCAGGACCATGAAGCACATCAGCTGGTACATTTGATAGTGTTACTTACTTGGGTGGCAGGACCATGAAGCACATCAGCTGGTACATTTGATAGTGTTGCTTACTTGGGTGGCAGGACCATGCACCACATCAGCTGGTACATTTGATAGTGATAGTGTTGCTTACTTGGGTGGCAGGACCATGCACCACATCAGCTGGTACATTTGATAGTGTTACTTACTTGGGTGGCAGGACCATGAAGCACATCAGCTGGTACATTTGACAGTGTTACTTACTTGGGTGGCAGGACCATGCACCACATCAGCTGGTACATTTGATAGTCTTGCTTACTTGGGTGGCAGGACCATGCACCACATCAGCTGGTACATTTGATAGTCTTGCTTACTTGGGTGGCAGGACCATGCACCACATCAGCTGGTACATTTGATAGTGATAGTGTTGCTTACTTGGGTGGCAGGACCATGCACCACATCAGCTGGTACATTTGATAGTGTTACTTACTTGGGTGGCAGGACCATGAAGCACATCAGCTGGTACATTTGACAGTGTTACTTACTTGGGTGGCAGGACCATGCACCACATCAGCTGGTACATTTGATAGTCTTGCTTACTTGGGTGGCAGGACCATGCACCACATCAGCTGGTACATTTGATAGTCTTGCTTACTTGGGTGGCAGGACCATGAAGCACATCAGCTGGTACATTTGATAGTGATAGTGTTGCTTACTTGGGTGGCAGGACCATGAAGCACATCAGCTGGTACATTTGATAGTCTTGCTTACTTGGGTGGCAGGACCATGAAGCACATCAGCTGGTACATTTGATAGTGTTCCTTACTTGGGTGGCAGGACCATGAAGCATTTCAGCTGGTACTTTGATAGTGATAGTGTTGCTTACTTGGGTGGCAGGACCATGAAGCACATCAGCTGGTACACTTGATAGTGATAGTGTTGCTTACTTGGGTGGCAGGACCATGAAGCACATCAGCTGGTACACTTGATAGCGTTACTTAGTTGGGTGGCAGGACCATGCAGCATATCAGCTGGTACATTTGATAGTTTAACTTACTTGGGTGGCAGGACCATGAAGCATTTCAGCTGGTACATTTGATAGTGATAGTGTTGCTTACTTGGGTGGCAGGACCATGCACCACATCAGCTGGTACATTTGATAGTGTTGCTTACTTGAGTGGCAGGACCATGCACCACATCAGCTGGTACATTTGATAGTGATAGTGTTGCTTACTTGGGTGGCAGGACCATGAAGCACATCAGCTGGTACATTTGATAGTGTTGCTTACTTGGGTGGCAGGACCATGAAGCACATCAGCTGGTACATTTGATAGTGTTCCTTACTTGGGTGGGCAGGACCATGAAGCATTTCAGCTGGTACATTTGATAGTGATAGTGTTGCTTACTTGGGTGGCAGGACCATGAAGCACATCAGCTGGTACACTTGATAGCGTTACTTAGTTGGGTGGCAGGACCATGCAGCATATCAGCCGGTACATTTGATAGTTTAACTTACTTGGGTGGCAGGACCATGAAGCATTTCAGCTGGTACATTTGATAGTGATAGTGTTGCTTACTTGGGTGGCAGGACCATGCACCACATCAGCTGGTACATTTGATAGTGTTGCTTACTTGGGTGGCAGGACCATGAAGCACATCAGCTGGTACACTTGATAGTGATAGTGTTGCTTACTTGGGTGGCAGGACCATGAAGCACATCAGCTGGTACATTTGATAGTGTTGCTTACTTGGGTGGCAGGACCATGAAGCACATCAGCTGGTACATTTGATAGTGATAGTGTTGCTTACTTGGGTGGCAGGACCATGCACCACATCAGCTGGTACATTTGATAGTCTTGCTTACTTGGGTGGCAGGACCATGCACCACATCAGCTGGTACATTTGATAGTCTTGCTTACTTGGGTGGCAGGACCATGAAGCACATCAGCTGGTACATTTGATAGTGATAGTGTTGCTTACTTGGGTGGCAGGACCATGAAGCACATCAGCTGGTACATTTGATAGTCTTGCTTACTTGGGTGGCAGGACCATGAAGCACATCAGCTGGTACATTTGATAGTGTTCCTTACTTGGGTGGCAGGACCATGAAGCATTTCAGCTGGTACTTTGATAGTGATAGTGTTGCTTACTTGGGTGGCAGGACCATGAAGCACATCAGCTGGTACACTTGATAGTGATAGTGTTGCTTACTTGGGTGGCAGGACCATGAAGCACATCAGCTGGTACACTTGATAGCGTTACTTAGTTGGGTGGCAGGACCATGCAGCATATCAGCCGGTACATTTGATAGTTTAACTTACTTGGGTGGCAGGACCATGAAGCATTTCAGCTGGTACATTTGATAGTGATAGTGTTGCTTACTTGGGTGGCAGGACCATGCACCACATCAGCTGGTACATTTGATAGTGTTGCTTACTTGAGTGGCAGGACCATGCACCACATCAGCTGGTACATTTGATAGTGATAGTGTTGCTTACTTGGGTGGCAGGACCATGAAGCACATCAGCTGGTACATTTGATAGTGTTGCTTACTTGGGTGGCAGGACCATGAAGCACATCAGCTGGTACATTTGATAGTGTTCCTTACTTGGGTGGGCAGGACCATGAAGCATTTCAGCTGGTACATTTGATAGTGATAGTGTTACTTACTTGGGTGGCAGGACCATGAAGCACATCAGCTGGTACATTTGACAGTGTTACTTACTTGGGTGGCAGGACCATGCACCACATCAGCTGGTACATTTGATAGTCTTGCTTACTTGGGTGGCAGGACCATGCACCACATCAGCTGGTACATTTGATAGTCTTGCTTACTTGGGTGGCAGGACCATGAAGCACATCAGCTGGTACATTTGATAGTGATAGTGTTGCTTACTTGGGTGGCAGGACCATGAAGCACATCAGCTGGTACATTTGATAGTCTTGCTTACTTGGGTGGCAGGACCATGAAGCACATCAGCTGGTACATTTGATAGTGTTCCTTACTTGGGTGGCAGGACCATGAAGCATTTCAGCTGGTACTTTGATAGTGATAGTGTTGCTTACTTGGGTGGCAGGACCATGAAGCACATCAGCTGGTACACTTGATAGTGATAGTGTTGCTTACTTGGGTGGCAGGACCATGAAGCACATCAGCTGGTACACTTGATAGCGTTACTTAGTTGGGTGGCAGGACCATGCAGCATATCAGCCGGTACATTTGATAGTTTAACTTACTTGGGTGGCAGGACCATGAAGCATTTCAGCTGGTACATTTGATAGTGATAGTGTTGCTTACTTGGGTGGCAGGACCATGCACCACATCAGCTGGTACATTTGATAGTGTTGCTTACTTGAGTGGCAGGACCATGCACCACATCAGCTGGTACATTTGATAGTGATAGTGTTGCTTACTTGGGTGGCAGGACCATGAAGCACATCAGCTGGTACATTTGATAGTGTTGCTTACTTGGGTGGCAGGACCATGAAGCACATCAGCTGGTACATTTGATAGTGTTCCTTACTTGGGTGGGCAGGACCATGAAGCATTTCAGCTGGTACATTTGATAGTGATAGTGTTGCTTACTTGGGTGGCAGGACCATGAAGCACATCAGCTGGTACACTTGATAGCGTTACTTAGTTGGGTGGCAGGACCATGCAGCATATCAGCCGGTACATTTGATAGTTTAACTTACTTGGGTGGCAGGACCATGAAGCATTTCAGCTGGTACATTTGATAGTGATAGTGTTGCTTACTTGGGTGGCAGGACCATGCACCACATCAGCTGGTACATTTGATAGTGTTGCTTACTTGGGTGGCAGGACCATGAAGCACATCAGCTGGTACACTTGATAGTGATAGTGTTGCTTACTTGGGTGGCAGGACCATGAAGCACATCAGCTGGTACATTTGATAGTGTTGCTTACTTGGGTGGCAGGACCATGAAGCACATCAGCTGGTACATTTGATAGTGATAGTGTTGCTTACTTGGGTGGCAGGACCATGCACCACATCAGCTGGTACATTTGATAGTCTTGCTTACTTGGGTGGCAGGACCATGAAGCATTTCAGCTGGTACATTTGATAGTGATAGTGTTGCTTACTTGGGTGGCAGGACCATGAAGCACATCAGCTGGTACACTTGATAGTGATAGTGTTGCTTACTTGGGTGGCAGGACCATGAAGCACATCAGCTGGTACATTTGATAGTCTTACTTACTTGGGTGGCAGGACCATGAAGCACATCAGCTGGTACATTTGATAGTGATAGTGTTGCTTACTTGGGTGGCAGGACCATGAAGCACATCAGCTGGTACACTTGATAGTGATAGTGTTGCTTACTTGGGTGGCAGGACCATGCACCACATCAGCTGGTACATTTGATAGTCTTGCTTACTTGGGTGGCAGGACCATGAAGCACATCAGCTGGTACATTTGATAGTGATAGTGTTGCTTACTTGGGTGGCAGGACCATGAAGCACATCAGCTGGTACATTTGATAGTGATAGTGTTGCTTACTTGGGTGGCAGGACCATGAAGCATTTCAGCTGGTACATTTGATAGTGCTACTTACTTGGGTGGCAGGACCATGAAGCACATCAGCTGGTACATTTGATAGTGATAGTGTTGCTTACTTGGGTGGCAGGACCATGAAGCACATCAGCTGGTACATTTGATAGTGTTCCTTACTTGGGTGGCAGGACCATGAAGCACATCAGCTGGTACACTTGATAGCGTTACTTAGTTGGGTGGCAGGACCATGCAGCATATCAGCCGGTACATTTGATAGTTTAACTTACTTGGGTGGCAGGACCATGAAGCATTTCAGCTGGTACATTTGATAGTGCTACTTACTTGGGTGGCATGACCATGACCTTGGTGACTATTTCGGACACACGCTCGTCTGTGAGGGCCGAAGGATCCACAGACCCAGCTGAGTGGATTTTGGTGGGCGACAACCTCTCCGCTGACCCAAGAGATGACAGTCGGGATTTGGAGCGCTGAGGGTCACTAGAACTTGGCCTTAGCTGAAAGGGAAAACAGTGACTCACACATAAAATGCAAAATGTTCTTGTCAAACATAATATGTCACCTTCACTGGAAGCAGCGGGAAAACTTTGGGAAAGTGGTTTATATCCTGATAAGATATCAAAATCAGAGCATGTCCTTGCATTGGTAAGGGAGGCAACTCTGTGAGTAACAGAATCAGGGACTACAGGAACATCTGTACAAAGTGAACCGAGGAATAAGATTATTAATCTGAATCATACTTTCGTAAAACAGTTTATGCACACACAAGGTTTGGTGCTCAAGTACTGTTGGAAGTGGAAAAAATAAACTTTATGAAAAGAGACATGCAAGATGTTAATCAACAGATGAGACATATTCAGTTCACAAGGGCAGACATTAAATATCTTTGAGGCGGAATCTTGAGCCAGTAGCCAGCATGAGCATTACATGCCAGTTGAGTCGACGGTATGTTGTCATACCTGGCTGAGTGATTTATTGCCAACTACAGTCTGATCTTCTGTGTTCAGCAGCTACTCGTAATTTTGCATGATTTTACAAGAAAACATGCTTTTCTAGACATCCTATTACGCATCCCACTGAATGCCCAGTTAGGTCGATGTGGGTTAAATCGACATATGCTTTTTGCAAATGTGAAAATTCGAACAAACCTGTAGAGGTTGCAGATTCTTTGAATAGAGTCCTCCTTGGGGTCCTTATAAGCATTTAAATGTTCTTTGAATTCTTGCGACAGTTGTAACTATATTTTTTCAATAAAAATATGTACAAAACAAAAAACATAGTTTTTGTCTTGTGAGACCACCCCAACAGGGCCCCTGGCCCCGTGACAGCCAAGAGCAGGTAACTCTTCAGACTATAGCCTCCAGCAAAACACTTCCGTTCTGTAAGCAATACAGACAGAATGTGGAGAGGTGGGTGGCCGTACCCCAAGGAGGACTCTATTCAAAGAATCTGCAACCTCTACAGGTTTGTTCGATTCTTTTTCAGAGATCCTCCTTGGGGTACTTATAAGCATAAGACAGACTCCTAAAGACTGATCTTAGGGAGAGGCATTCTGTCTGCTCATAAACCTGACATAAGATGATAACCTTTATTATAAACTGAAAGTAACAAGGAATCAAACTTACCTGGTCACGTGACCAGGGCCAGGCTAGTACACGGTCTAACCCTACCATTCTACGAGAAAGCCGTAGGATGCCTATAAAAAATTGCCCCCCCCCCCCTCCCCTTTTTTTCTCAAAAAACGGGGGCACCGGCCAAGGTGCTAGGGAAGGACTCAGACAGTCTAGACCGGTAAAGCAAAAATACCACCACCATAATAGAGCCCACCACCGGGATAAAAGATGGAAAGTATACAGTAAGACACCACCACCAGTCTACTTGTTGCAGCTACAATGTCAAATGATCGTTCATCAATTGCGAGGGTAGCTCAATCGGCTAGGGCACTTGTGCCCTGCCAACTGGTGAGAACTGACTGGCCAAACCAACATGTTCGCTTGACAGTCTGTCTAACTGGTAATGACAGATGAACGTGCTCGGTCGGCTCCAAATAGCCGCGGAGCAGATCTCCTCAATGGGCAAGGCAGACGCTTATGCCTTAGACGTCGCCACAGCCCTAACCGAATGAGCTTTCAAACCCTCAGGGGGCGTACGACCTTTCGAGGTGTATCCCATACAAATGGCAGAGACAAGCCACCTAGATATGGTCTGCTTGTTTGCCGGAAGGCCAGCCTTGCCAGGGGATCCCCCTGGACAGATTTCCGACTTCCGTCCACCACTGCAGGTGAAGAATCAACCAAGCGGGAGTCTCGAGAACAGTCTCGTAGCTCTCCGAATGGGACCACAACTGGGCTAACGCCTGTTGAATGGGTCGCATCCTCAAAATCGCACGCCAGACCACGTCCACTGTAGCCGCCATAGTACCCAGCAAATGAAGTTCTTGCTGTGGCCCTGGGGGACTCGAGAAACTAAGTACAGTTCTCTGAACTTTGATGATGCGGTCTGGGGCTAGGCAAACAATCCCCTGTGCCGTATTGAACCGTGCCCCCAAGAACACCAGATCCTGCGTGGGTGTCAGGTCTGATTTCTTGAGATTGATGATCCAGCCGAGCTTTAACAGGATGTCCATCACTTGCTGAGTGGCATCGTGTGATAACAGGAGCCCAAGGGCCCTCAAAAGCCAATCGTCCCGGTACACCTGCCCTGTGACCTGGCTAGCTGAGCCGGAATCAACATAAGTTTGGTGAACACCCATGGCGCTGTGGAGATGACGAAGGGATGAACCTGAAACTGATAACACTTCCCGTCGAACGAAAACTGAAGGTATTTCTTGAACTCTGAGTGTATCGGAACATGGAGGTAAGCGTCCTTGAGATCGATTGACATGAGCCAATCCCCTGTCTCCATGGAAGAGATCACTGACCGCAGTGTCTCCATCCTGAAGCACGGAACCTCCATGAGCTTGTTCAGCCCCTTGAGATTCAAGATAGGTCTGAACCCTCCATCCTACTTGGTCACAAGGAAGTATGTGGATTAAAACCCGTCTTCTTGTTGACCTTCTGGAACCACCTCGATGGCTGCCTTGTCCAGTAATGACTGGACCTCGGCACGGAGGACCTCTGCTTTTTCCCGGGAGAACGGCACCGGCGTGTGCCGAATCCCTGAGAAGCGTGGAGGGTGTCGCTTCCACTGTGGCATATGGCCATCCCTGACTGTGGACAGGACCCAGGGATATGAAGTGGCTGCCTGCCATTCCGAAAGGAATAGTGACAGCCTGCTGCCTACAGGGACTTCTGGGAGATCAAAACGCGACCGGGTACCCGAAAGCAGAGGATTCACTATCTCCCCAACCAGCGATGGGAGCATGCGCAACCTCGCCTTGGCGACCTTAGTAGGCGCGAACGCCTCCCCGGGAAGCCGAAACTCCAAGGGGTTGGGCTCCGACACAGGAATAGAAACCTGAGGTAGGACCTTGGCAATTTTCTCTCTAACCTGTCTAGGGGACGAACCGAACGAGTACGGGACCTCCGACTCGCACTCCTCCCCAGTTCCCTCCTCCTCCATATCCATCTCCTCACGCTCCTCAGACAGGGAACCCTCGCCATAAAGTGAGTCTGTCAAGGGCGCTACTGAGACGGAACTTGAAGGAACAGAAGGACTGAGAAGGACCGAGACACTAGGTTCGCCCCTGCCAGAGCCCGAACTAGGTCGCCTGGGCAACTGAGGCAAGCCCCCCAGCGGAGGGTGACTCGAGAGCCCAGGACATGGACGGGGTGCCGATACCCCCAGCGGCTGGGCAGCACTAGGCTGCCTACTGTGGCACTAGGCGCGCTCACCAAAGTTGAGCTGCCGACACTGGGCGTCGTTGCCCCACGGGACAAGCTGGGGCCGAAAGCCCTAGGCAAATCCGACTGAGCGCCCGAAGCGCAGGACGGCTGCCCAGAGGGAGGAGCGCTCTCCGAGCCTAAGCCCGGGCCGCGGCCTCCCTCAAGTGAACCACCATGGCCGCTCAATGAAGATCGGGCGTCAAGTTCCTTTCGGAAACCCGACAGTGCCCGACAGAATCTATCATTGATTGGTCCGAGGACATCTGTTGCTGTAACAAGGCATTAATGGAATCAACAGAAATTAATGGTGATTGAGAAGTAGGGGTTGGTGCAGAGGATACAGTGGCAGGAGAAGGGGAAGGGTCCCTAGACACCCTGGCCTTCTTAGCCAACCCCTCCGAAGAGGAAGCTGCGCCTTTCTTTTTGTGTGAATGCTTGGATGGAGGGTCCTGAGCCCAAATATCCCACACACACACACACACACACACACACACACTGCCTTATGTAGGTTGGAGTAAAACAAAAAGTCAGCATGTCTTGACTTTCTTGTCTGGGGGGTAAATCTCTCGCACACATCACATGACTGGTCATCATGGTGACATTCAACCAGGCACCTTAGACAAACGTCTAAGACAAATAGAGGATTTGCATGTTGAGCAGGATTTAAACTGCAAAGCAACAAATAACCCCTTGTGTTGTGTAATGTAACAATAAATGAAACAAAACACTCATGGGCGCAAAGCTAAATAACTAAAACTACCCACGTAGTTAAGGTAAAAGCTAAGTGCCACCACACCATAATTTACGACTAATTTATACAAATTGTAGTAAATATGGAGATAATATGGAAATAGTATTAATAAAATACATGAAAAGTATAGCTGACAAATGCTTACTTTAAAAAGACCGCCCTGAAAACTTAAAAGTTTTGGCGGGAAAAAAGCTTGCCTTCCACCATTATGCCAACCACGTGGCTACCAACAGGGACAGCAAAAAAGTTACAACATTTTGACAAGTAAACTGTAAAAAATGATTCCTAAGGCGCCCATGCGTCTAATAAAGAAACCATACATACAGTTTGAGCCTCTGAGTTACTCATCTTAGTACTTGTCTTGTGTTTCTTAGAAGCAAGAATCTCTGAATCGCTGTAGCACGTCTTCACAGACGGAGCGACAGAAAAGGAAGTGTTTTGCTGGAGGCCATAGTCTGAAGAGTTACTTGCTCTTGGCGGTCACGGGGCCAGGGGCCCTGTAGGGGTGGTCTCACAAGACAAAAACAATGTTTTTTATTTTGTACATATTTTTATTGAAAAATATAGTTACAACTGTCGCAAGAATTTAAAGAACATTTAAATGCTTATAAGTACCCCAAAGAGGATCTCTATGAAAAAGAATTTAGGGATACAGAGTACAAGCCCCAAAACAGGTTGAGATACGTAAAGGTGTACGATACCCACAGTAAGACTTCATTCAGCCATCTTATCAAATGTCTCAAAATGTCCCAACGGCATGACCACAGGACTGAATATTAATATCTCAGCTGCTATCTCGGTCTCCCAGCTAGACCCCTACTTACCGTTTGTGTCATCTCGTCCTGACACATCGTTTGAGATGACCCCTCCTACCTGTCTCCTTTTATAGTGAAAGTTAGAAACCTAAATGCATACTAGTTACATTACTACATACATAATAGTTTCAGTATTAATGTTATTATTTTTGGCGCCAGCAATCGTCTATAATGAAGAGAAGTTTAATTTTAGAAAGGGCATTTAAAAAGTGTCACTTGTAACACAATATCATTGCACAATTTGCATAAAGTCATGGTCTGTTCTAAATAAATCACTTTAGAAAAAATACTGCATTGCTCATATCTGCTCTAATCTCTCCTCAGCAAAGTCCTTTTTCTTCATTTCCTATCTCCCTACCACTGGAACTGTTGTCAGGCCGAACTATGTTTAACAGGTATTTCACACTTTCACATATTAACTACATAAATTGTAGATATAAATGTGAAAAATCATTTTTTTTGTATTTCTGACAATACCTTAACAACAGGCATGTCCATATATGGGTAACGGTGGCAACTCTGCACATATGCTGAGTCAGTGAGAGACTGAGGGAACATGCACACTCAGTGAAAAATCAAACCACTCACCTCTGGACGAGGACTTTTACTAACATCTTTGTTAAAGCGGGTGGCTTTTGAGTTCTCCTCGTGTAAGGCCTGTAAGACTGCAGATGCCTCCTCCCGGGAGTCCAGATGGGGGTCATCACTCTTCCGGTTGGCTGACAGAGGCTTCAGGGACTTCCTGGATTGTGGCACTGTAGAGAGACTTTGTCCATCAACATAGTGATACAGAAGCACATGACACTAACAATGATGCTCACAGATTTGTAGACACTGAACCATATGATACAAAGGTCTTCAATGTGAAGAGTATGTAGCATGAACAGGGTCTCAGGATTTGTAGGCTGTCTCACTTACGAACAGGGTCTCAGGATTTTTAGGCTGTCTCACTTATGAACAGGGTCTCAGGATTTGTAGGCTGTCTCACTTACGAACAGGGTCTCAGGATTTGTAGGCTGTCTCACTTACGAACAGGGTCTCAGAGGGATTAAACCATCAGTAGAGTCTTGAAAACATAGCGAAGGGAAAGTGAACTGTGTGTTGAAAACAACAGGCACAAGCTAGCTGCTACACTTACCTGACTGAAGCCGTAAATCCCTGGGGGTAGAGGACGGTGTGCCTTTGGGGCTTGGGAGCGGGCGTGGCTTCTGTTTGGAATTGAGGGAGGCATCAATATCTGTGTTCTTCTTTCGTGCAGCAGACAAATTTCTTTCAACTTTTCCTGGAACACAAATTACAAGATCTATTATTCTGAGTAACACGGCAATGCAGGAAACAAAGTCATCAATTTCCCATGCGACGGCATAATATTGTGCATGAATATGTCTTCTAATTATGAGTACACCTCTAGAGTAAGCTATGTGAAGAAATAGTGAAGACACAGTGAAGAAATAGTGAAGCCCATGTCTGGTGTTCCCCACTGTAATATTGCTGAAAGTAGTGTAAATCTATGCTCAATCCCCTGCCTACACTGACACTCAAGGCTGCTTACATACCTTTAGATGGCAGTGGGGCAAACTCAAGTACGATTGTCTCATTCGGTTTCATGACATTGTTGATGGGGCAGGTTGGACTGTCTGGGCCAGTGCTGCCCCCTGGTGACAGGTCCTCCTCAATCTCCTCTTCTTCATCGATGGTGGACGCATGGGCCATGTCTTCCTCCTCCTACAAGACACAACAGGTTCAGTAGTGGCACATCACTTTGGCAGCTGACCAGTCAGCTGGTAGATGTGGAACAGTAGTACAAAGGTCAACCAGAGTCAAATGCAACATGACAAAAGGCGGTGGTGGTGTTTAAGTTGAAAATTAGAAATAGGGAAGAAAAGAATCTGTTGAAACATGAAAGAAACAGCTGATATTTCTAGTAACTATGAATAATTACATAATAGTTAAATTTGTTTGAATTCAATGTTTTCAGATAAAAGTTGAAACCCATGAAAAAGCGTCTTGACAAATGTTTCTGCACACTGAAAATATGGTTTGTGTCATAACAGAGAGTGTGATGACCAAAAAGACAAGGGGACAATGCAGTAAGACATGAAATCATTCCAAAACCCTGCCAGCAACACAACCATGAAGCAGGCCAATAACATACCAATAGAGGCACTGGCAGTTAATTTCCCTTTTCACAATATTCTGAGCGTACATCAATATACTTCATAATGTGCAGAAATGTGACACGAAACAGTATCCATGGCAACTGTGCTACATAAACCTGATGCCCACATTATATCAAGGAGATGACATACACACATTACAAGCAGTACTGCAGCCACACTGCAAATGGAAATGACATGTTTGAAAACTGATCCTTCCTGAAGGCAGCACACCCTTACAAACATGGCAGGTAACCCAGTCTACACTAACCCAGGGTTCTTCAATAAGCTTCCAAACACTGACCAGCTGCACCACATGCATCGTCTCAGACTAAACCTGTACATGCAAACTACAAGGGCTGCAACCATACACTTTAAGGGGAAACTAAAATGACTCCCATAATATGTGCCATCCTTTCTGGATAGTTACAGCCCTGAAATCAACTAGGTCTAATTAAGCCCACAGTGATCCTTGAGTTTCAGAATGTTTACCGTTAATGTTATGTGGTTCCGTTAACAATGAGGCAAATAGGTGATGAGAGACAGATTCCTCATTGTCAGCCAAGATGTTAATCTGATGTTAGAGATATGTGGTTCTGATAACTAGGGGCTGTCTGTGAGGGATGTTAGACAGGTAACTCAGGACAGGTTGCATTCAACTGACGTACTATGTCCCTTACAAGCTCAGTGATTAGTAACACTGGCAGGAACACTTACATCCCGAGGACTGACTGATCTACTACTTACATAGTTGCAGACTGTCATATGCTGGATTACCTGTGTGGGTTCAGAAATAGTGTTAGCAGTGATGGAGAGTCTGAAGATGATGAGGAGGTGAACCCTAGGATCCAAACTCCAGCATCATAATAACACCCTGATGAGAAGCACCCTGCATGACCAGTTTCATCAGTCACATACCTGGACTACAATGCTCCCTTGTGACCAGGGTCGGATCTTAGATGGTCGTATCGTCCAGACTTTCACATCGACTTACATCAAGCCTTACTTCCATACTTTAACAAGATTACCCCCTGGACCACAGCCATTATGGTAGATGTTAGCTACAAGAGTGTGAGATCTATGTGGGTAAAGCCAATGATGTGTTAAACAGAGGTAGGGTTGTTTTAGCTGGACGCCAGTGACACTAACAGCAGGAATACATGATTCAACATGCAATAATCTTGGATGAGAGTTCATGGAAAGAACAGACTGGTTTCACATTCTCATCTGCAAGTTACAACTAGCAGCAACAGTGGCAACGTCAGTAACAGTAGCAACGTCAGTAACACCAACAGCCCCAGCATGCCAACATCAACATCAAACCTTCAACTGTATCAACTCCTGGCGTCGTGGAGGGGCCCTGTACGGGTTGGTGGACAATTGGGGGAGGCCCTGATAGGCAGACAGGTCATTTAAGAGTACACAGAAATATCATATATGACAGGCAAAACGTACCAACATTAAATCACGCTTGAGAGATAGATGAAATAGCTTGATCATGTTGATATATGTATATATATAATCAAGTTGAAATACCATATGACAGATGAAAGGGTGATGCAATTAAAACAAAAACACAAGTCTCATGTCTGTGAAGTAAGTTAACCATATTTCAATGGTGCTCAGAACAAATGACACAGATTAGGGAAGGAAACAAGAACAAAATATTTCAGCATGATGTTGATCCAGATGGTGTGAGTGGATTGAAATAACCGTGGCAACTTACTGAGCTGACTTCCATAGCAAGACTCTGCCTGATGCTGGCATTCATCTCCAGGCTCTGCCGCAACCGCTAGAGAGAAGTCAAGAACATGTCAGACATCACACACGACACACAGACTCTGTACATATAAGCATAAGAGACATCTCATATAGCACCATTCAAGATTGTTAGATGTCATCTTCTGACCCTAATGTCTGTCAGTGTGAAAGTCGGACAATTCCTTACCCATAATGTCTTGTAGTGTGACAGTCAGACAACTCCTTACCCTAACATGTTGCAGTGTGAGAGTGGGAAAACGCCCTACGCTAACGTGTTCCTATGTGAGAGTCAGAAAATCCCCTACCCTAACATGTTCCAGTGTGAAAGTCAGAAAAGCCCCTACCCTAACGTATTCCAGTGTGATAGTCAGAAAATCCCCTACCCTAAAATGCTCCAGTGCGAGAGTCGGATACCCCTTTACCCATAATGTCTTGTGGTGTGACAGTCAGACAACTCCTTACCCTAACATGTTGCAGTGTGAGAGTCGGATACCCCTTTACCCATAATGTCTTGTAGTGTGACAGTCAGACAACTCCTTACCCTAACATGTTGCAGTGTGAGAGTCGGAAAAACCCCTACCCTATCATGTTCCAGTGTGAGAATCAGAAAACCCCCTTCCCTAACGTGTTCCAGTGTGAGAATCAGAAAACCCCCTTCCCTAACGTGTTCCAGTGTGAGAATCAGAAAAACCCCTTCCCTAACGTGTTCCAGTGTGAGAATCGGACAACCCCCTACCCTAATATGTTCCAGTGTGTCAGAGTCTGATGAAACTCTTTACTCCTAATGTCTTGAGGTTTTAGAGTCGGACAAAACTCCTTACCCTAATGTCTGCCAATGTAAGAGTCAGACGGTCATTGAGTTCCTCCTCCTCACGTATCTGGGCTGCCTTGCGTTTGAGGTAGCTTGTTTTACGGCTGCTGCTTGGCCTGCTGCTGCTGCTGCTGCTGGAGGGGCGGCTGCTGTCACAGCCACGAGCATCTGGGTCACTGTCAGAGTCATACCTCTGTTCCAAGTGAAGACACATCATGATCACATGTCATTCATTATATCTGCTAAGATCATTTACCTTAATATAAAAAGAATTTTCTGTATATTGGCTATCAACATTTCATAAAGTGATATGATTGCAAAAGTTCTTCATAGAGCAGCCACACACATAGCAACCCTTTTTACACTCTGTACAACATTTACATGATACAGTCATTCATTGGTTTCACATTAATTTTAGACTCGCTGTGCACATGCACAAGGTGGGTAAAAATATCTGCTGATGAACTTTCACTTTGGCTGTATGTTTAAAGCATATGACCAAAGCGGAAGTTCGCCTGTAGATATTTTAACATGCTATGCACATGCGCACAGCAAATCAATAATTAACGTGGAACAAACGAATGGACTCACCTGGTCTCTCTCATCTCCAGAGCTGCGGTAGTCACCACTGTCATCCATCTCAAAGTCATCCTCGTAGTTCCCCGTCATATTATCTAATACAGAATCATGCGATAAGCATACAACCATGGTACAATTAAGGGCATGGATGTGACTGACCAAGGATTACATCTGGACAAATATTCTGTGGCTCCTAGTATTACTAAGGGAGACAACCCTGCATATTGCATTTTGGTGCCTGGAATAAACTGCTTGCTATTTTATTTGAAATTGGATTCTTTTTCATACTGAGACAGTAAGATTGGACTATCACATACTGATTAATGCGAGAAGTTATATTATTACCATGACAACCAGGTTCATTAATATCACCATGGTGTCATGGTGATATTGCAGCAAGGGTAAAAACTGAGAAAAGCAAGCTACTCGGTTCATTGAATCATGGTGTCATGACATGGCACCATGTCAACTTTAGGAAAATGTCTGCAAGCTAAAAGCTGCCACGTCTCAACATGATACCCCTCTATCAATGAACAAAACCTGTAACCTGAGATAAGGTAAATGTGTCTTGGCAGAGTGAAATATGTTCCGGCAGAAAGAAATGTGTTCTGGCAGAGGGACATCTATACTGGCAGAGTGAGACGTGTCCAGGCAGATTGAAATGTATCCCAGCAGAGTCAAATGCGTCCTGACAGAGTGAACTGTGTCTTGGCAGAATGAAGTGTGTCTTGGCAGAGTGAAATGTGTCCTTGTCAGAGTGAAATGTGTCCTTGTCAGAGTGAAATGTGTCCTGGCAGAGTGAAATGTGTCCTGGCAACATGACATGTCTCCTTGTCAAAGTGAAATGTGTCCTGGCAGAGTGAAATGTGACCATGGCAGAGTGAAATTGTGTCCTGGTAGCGTGACATGTGTCCTTGTCTGAGTCAAATGTGTCCTGGCAGGATGACATGTGACTGTGGCAGAGTGAAATTTGTCCTGGCAGAATGAAATGTGTCCTGGCAGAGTGGCATGTGTTCTTACAGAGTGAAACTGTCCTGGCAGAATGAAATGTGTGACATGTCCGTGGCAGAGTGAAATGTGTCCTGGCACAGTGAAATCTGTCCTAGTTCAGCCTGTGAAATACCTGACATGTGAAGTACTTACTTGGTGCCCTGACTTTTCTCTTGTCCCCTGAAGCGGTGGTTATGTCCACAGACCCAACATTCCAGCCTTTCCTGCGAGTCTTGGAGGGAGCAGTGCGAGCTCGCTGCTTCTCCTCCTGAACACGGCGTTCTTCAGCTCCTAGCTCCTTCAGGTCCTGTGCGTTCAAATAGATGTTCCGACGCATCTCTGAAGTAACATCAGAAGCATCCATTACTACAAATATTCACAGACATTTGTTTGACTGGATCACTCTTGATCACATCTGTTGTGACGTCTTGACACGCTTTACAATGAGTAATTACATTATCAGAAGACAACAGAATGTGATTACAGAGCATGACACTAACTTTTCACTCAATTTACACAGACACAATTTTGCTTCCTCTCAAGTTATCAGACCTCCTTATATGGATTCTCTGATTGCGCCATGACAGTCTCTTTGACTGAAACACCTGACTATTCAAACCCTACATTGTTTGTCAAGTGCAACTGTTGGACACACCCATGTACATTGCTTGTAAACTGCAACTGTTGGACACACTTACGTACACTGTTTGTCAACTCCAACAAATGGACACACCCATCACTGGCTTCTACCATCTCTGTTGAGGGCTTATACTAATATCAAGGGTATTTTGGGGTCCTTGAAATCTGCTGTAGATGTATGCTAATCAAAGGATCCACAGAATCTCAACCCTAAACATTAAGGTTATGACGCAGATCTCCTGCTTTATGTGACTGTACACGTCCAGTACATCATCCTGACAGACATTCTGGCACACGTGGTAGACCTACCTCCAGCCGTCTTGGGCAACTTGACTTTGCCTGAACTTTTCCCTGTGGGTGCCACAATGGGCAAGTCCCTCTGGGCATTGGCACCATTCACGTAAAGAGCAAACCCCTGCTCCTTCCTTTCCATCTGGATCTGCCGGGAGTTCTTCTGCCGCAGTTTCTTTATGAGCCTGTGTGCACAACATGCAGTTCTACATGATCAACGTGTTCCACAGCATACTTAAACCTCTGAACTCCAGGATTATAAAATGAACTACATGTGAAACTAACTATGTGAACACCATATGAAAGTGATACACAAAAGGGAGAGAATTTATGGATGTCAGCTTGGTGTCACTGTCTGGCACATTTCAATTTGGAAACATGTTTACTCCCTTGTCATCTGATCAAGAAGAGAGACTATATTCAGAAATGTGGTGATAGCAGAAAATATTGAAGTCAACATGTACAAATTCCTTCCTTTACATTTCTACATGTAACAGACAGATGAAATATGAATTGTTAAAATCTAAATATTTTAGATATTTAAATACTTACCTTACCATAGGCCTATAGCATATTACCTCAAGCTTCGCTTAGGAGATCTGACGGAGTTGAATTGCTATTCAATCTTGAATGGCTACCTCGCAATTGACAAGTGTCAGGATTCGGAAGTATCTGGATCTCCCCACTGTGCATGCGTGCAGACTCCACAAAAAAATTCACTTTTACTTCTCGGACCGAAGAGTCCGTAGTGGGGAGGAGCATCCAGCGTTGGGAGGGGCTTAACGTCCTATGGTAAGGTAAGTATTTAAATGTCTAAAATATTTAGATTTTAACAAATTTTTTACTTACCTTACCATAGGTCTATAGCATATGGATACAACAGACAGGATGGTGGTGTAGGACTCCAGAGGACCGTCAGTGTCTTAAGATCCCACATATGCCTCGGGGCAGGCGGACCACTACTGATTCTCTCTGCATGCCGATCTGCAAAAACGATCTCTTGTGATGGTCACTGGAACCAGAATCAGAGTAGTAGGTCACGTACTAACCACCGGAGGGGTATGGTATCTTGTCTCATGTAAGTACAAGACCCCTATAGACCAAGGTAAGTAAGATCATACCTTATAGGACAGACGGACGGACGAGTGAGTTGCTATGCAACTACTAGTGGTCCGACAGACTGCAGTCCTCCAAATCTTCCATGGCTAAGTCCCGCAAGTAATGGCTTGCAAAAACTGTCGAGGACCGCCAGAAGCACCCAGCCATAATGTCAGGAACAGTACAGTTCCTATATAGGTCCATAGTCGAGGCTAACGCCTGAATCTCGTTCAGGCTGTTAGACGACGGGTGAGCTAGATTCTGTGCGTCTTAAGCCGCCAGGATCGTCTGCCTCAACCATAAGGCAATTGTGTTCCTGGTGACTTCCCCTCTAGCGGCCGTGGAATAAAGCAGGAACAAACTGTTCCTAGATCCCAGACGAGGAGAGGACTTCTTGATACACAATCTGAGGGCCCGAACCAGACAAAGCAACTGCTCCTCCCGATCCTATCCGATCCTCCCGATAATGGGCATAAGGGGCAGGATGGTGAACACTCTGTCTGGTTGATCTGTCAGTTGGTTCATTGCCAGGAAATCCCAGAGGAGGCCCAAGTGTACAGCACCGAGTCTGGTCTGTTCAAATCGGATCCTGGTCACATCCAGCGCGTGAATCTTGCTCACTCTTGCTGTTGTCACTAACGCCAACAGAAACACTGTTTTCCTAGTTAAATTGTGAAACGATGCCCTATCCAGCAGCTCGTAAGGGTGACCTCTCAGGTGTTGTAGCACAATGTTCAGGTCCCACGCGGGCAGTCAGAATTTTTAACCTTTGGTCCTCCAGTCTAAATGCTTTAACATAGCGACTAATTTGGGGATCTCTGAGACCTTCCTATCTCCTCTGGCAGCTAAAGCTGAATTCAGTGCTGACAGGTAGGTCCCAATAGTACTGCCTCTGAGCTTCCTTGAACACCGCAAGTAATGTAAATACTCTACCAGGAATTGGGGTGACGCTAACAACGAGTCTTGCGACTTTTGGGCACAGAACTTCTCAAAAGTAGCCCACTTGTCATCACAGAGTAATCGGGTGGAAGCTCTGTGCGCCCAGGCAATGAGCTTTGCCACTTGAGATGAGTATCTCTCGGCCCTCAAAGTCCCTTGCAAATGGTCCAGGCGCATAGATGAAACCGCGCCAGGTCCGGTTGCAGTGTCCGACTGTGGGGATGGCACAGCAACTGATCCCACTCTGGAAGTCAGAGCGGATTTCTTTCTGCAAGGCGACATAACTCCGGGAACCACGTCCTCACTGGCCACCAGGACGTGACCAAAAGCAGATGGATCCTAGCCATGAGTCTGAGTTTCGCCACGTCCGCCGGTACTGGACACGTATACTGGAAACTGAGCACTGAACTTCGTGGCGAATAGGTCTATCAGTGGGTGGCCGTGATTCTGACGTATGAGCCGAAGTATCTCTGGGTGACGCATCCACTGGGGTGGGATGGCTTCCCGGGTTGTGAGTACATCGGCTAGTACATTCCTGCACCCTGGAATATGACAAGCTCTGGCTTCAATGTTGTTTGCATCTAAGATGCTGGCTAAATGAAACATCCGATCCAGTAGGGACTTGGATCTGGTTGTCCCTTGTCTCAAAATCAGCTATACCACCATCGCGTTGTCTGAGAATCACTGCTTCCAGATCGAGATTGCTGATGTGCCAGTATGCTTCTGTGTCAGACCAGAACCCCGAGGCACAAAAAAGTTTGTGGTCCTGCACAAACTTGGTCAGACTCTGTTGCAGACGTTCAACTCGATCGTCCACCAGCGCAGGTATTGGTGCAGATCTACCAGAAGCGACAGCGTTGTTGAATGCTGGCTCTAATATGTAAGTTCCTGCGCAAACATTGACTGAAAAACAAAAGTATAGCAACTCAAACACGTCTAGATCTGACGACGCTTGAAGTAAAAGTGAAGTTTTTCGTGGAGTCTGCACGCATGCACAGTAGGGAGATCCAGATACTTCCGTATCCTGACAGTCGTCGATTGCGAGGTAGCCATCAATAGCAATTCAACTCCGTCAGATCTCCTAAGCGAAGCTTGAGGTAATATGCTGTAGACCTATGGTAAGGTAAGTAAAATATTTACTTCTTCTTGCAGGAGTGAAGGACGTTTTACACCATTGTTCTCTAATTTCCAGTTTAACATAATGATAAAAGCCGCCTGTACATGACCTGTGCCCTTATTCTCAAAATGTTCATAGATCAAAGAATTCTATACTTTGATTGTAACCAATGTGTTCAGAATGGGTTTAAGAAGTTTTGTTGGGCTACAAATGTTTCAAGAAAAGCTAGCCTGGTGGCTTCAAACACTGATTCATGTCACTCCCAAACACCATCAACCAACAAAACCATTGTGTGCCTCCTGTCCACATCTGCCACGGCTTTGGTACTGGAGACTTATTTTGCCCCAGTTCTACTAGTGCAACCTTACATTCTCCAGCTTACTGGTATGACCATCCAGGTTACCGGTATGACCATCAAGTTTACAGTATGACTGTCCAGTTTACCTGTTCTTCTCTTGCAGCAGCATTAGGTACTCCTCATGGTGGGGAAAGATTTCTTCCCGAACTGCCTGAACCTGAAACAATATACAGCATGATACATGGGAAAGTTAATATTTACCTTCTACTCTATACATAACATATATATATCATAACATAACAAAAATACTACAATGCTGAATATGTGAAGACACACTGGCTGCACAAATTATTTAACAAATACTAATTTGCATCACAACACTTACATCAACAGGCACTTGGACCACTGGATCACCCTTGGTCCATTTCTTCCTGGATTTGCTGGCTGCAATCAAACACAAACATCTTAACCCAGCTAGAAACATAGTCATGTTGCTACTCGCACATTGCTTCTATCACGCCTCTAGACTAATGGCATACATACAAGCCTATCATGAACTGGAACAAGATAGGAACGGTATGCATGAACCCAACACCTCCATGATCAGTAAAGGTATTTCAGAAATAACTGGCATTAATGCTAACACAGTCTCCACAACCCATTGGAGATGAGTTGATGCCTTGGAAGGTACTATAGATATCTGCTGGATCTGTATCCCATGTACCTCTGTGTATCCTGAACAAACTACCTAAATAACAGCGGAACACGAGGATACAAACATACTCCATACAAGCATAATCTACCACAGAAAGCTGCAGAACACCAGGATACAAGCACACTGCAAAGAAGTATGAACTATCACAGGAAACAGCTGGGACCAAGTAAAAACTTACACAAACTTGTAGAGGTTATGAATTCTTTGAAGAAGGTACTCCTTGGGGTACTTGTGCTTATAAGCATGTTTTTGTCTATTAAAACTCCTATGACAGTTGTATCTATACTTTTTAATAAAATATTCACAAAACAAAAAAACTCTGTTGAGCTGACGCTTGGATGTGGACAAACAACCCCCTTGGGCGATTGAGGCATAAACGCACTTGTCATACAACAGGGGTTGAACAATGCTTCCTCTCCCATCAAGTAGCGATGGTTGAGCTAAGACTTTCTGGCTCTTGGCTATATTCGCCCCAACAGGCCCTGCAAAGGTGGTCTTACAAGAGAAAAAACAAGTTTTTCTGTTTTATAAATATTATATTAAAAAATATTATTACAACTAACCAGCCTCAACTGCAGTTTATATGCTGAAACAGTTATGGAGCTGCAGTTTTACATATTCTGAAAACATTTGGATTGTTTTACTTATCATTATTACGTTTAAGGATTAAAAGAAACTACAACAGGGAGAGGTTGGACGGTATCATCAACTAGGGTACAAGTTGATCCCTCAAAATGCAGCCTAGACAGTGAAATGGATTTTTCCTTGGAACATGAGGAAACGCTACCTAGCCGAACCCACCAAGAAAGTTCCGGAGGATTATGAGTCTGCAACACTGCAACCTGAGCTCCCAATGGAAAATCTGGGCACACTCCTGATCATTTTTTTCCTGTGTAATTTGTTTATTTATCTCAGCATTTCCACGGTTGGGCACAGCAACATATTTAGGAGAATACAGCCTGGCAGTCTGACCAAACCTGATAAAAATACTTTCTATTACAGCTAATGACAGTAGCATACTTTGTTACCTTAAAACTTTTCAGTGTTCACAAATAGCGTCTGACCCTATGACAAATCTGACAGATTCGCCAGTGGTCAGACAGAAGTCACTAACCCGCCAGTTTCAGTGTCTGACTGAATATTTCACAATGTCTTTGAGTGAAGTAGTTATTTGCAGCATGTGACACTTGTTTGCTGTTTAGAAATCTTATGTTCGCTATCATATAATGTGAATAATTGCAATGCCAATTATAAGAAATGTCAAATCTGAAACGTTTGTTTACCTTTATTCTGTGGGTCCTTTGAATTTTCAGTGGGTCAGATAGACATTTGAAACTTACAGGACCCAATGTCCTGTTACTTTGAAACTTTGAACACTGACTTTTAGTGAGCTCCTTCTGTATGGACTGGAATGTTGGTGGGCACTTATTCCTCCTAAACTTGAAAATGATTCGTTCTGACAGGATGATGATGAAGTTTAAGGGATTGCTATTTTTCGATAGTCAAGAAGAATGTCTTCTCCGGGTTTTGTTACCAGACTTTACAGTTTGTATCATGTGTATGATATCCAAACTTCCAGGTCCCTCCAGGTGGAGCTCACTCTCTTGCATTCCCAGAATATATGTATGACATCCTCTATTTTTAGAACAGTAACTGTATTTTGTACTGTCCACATAACCTATGCATCTGCAGCAAGAGTTCAGGAGGTACAAAACCAAAGGGCACTGAGAACAATGTGGAGTCTAATGACAGTGTACTTCGGATGCAAGTGAGACATTTCAACATATTCAAAGGTGAGGTCCCCATAGTTATCATGCTATTCCTGCTGTTTGCAAATCACACTGTTGTAAAAAGAAACAGAATCTGTGCAGGGCTGCCACATTGCCTGTACAATATATTAATATAACCATTATTTTCCATGACATTCTTCACATGTTCTGTACTTACTTCATTTGTTGCAAAAATTACAATTACCTGATTACCATGCTCATTTAACATCCTTCACATGTTGAGGGTCATACCATGAGTGGCCTTCAGGGTCAAAGCCAGTCACAGCCAAGACAATAATGGAAACAAAGACACATGTCATTGTATCACGTAAGATATGTGTACCAATGCAGGACATCCACTGAAACTTCTAATATGAACATGCCTCTCAAAGAAGATTACAAAAGTCATTAACTGTTCCATTACCTACCAATCTACTGTGAAAAAACACTCAGCTAGTCACAAAATGAATTATTCGATGTTATTATGTCATAAAAATACATATTGATTCACAAATGACATGAAAAATTCTAAAATGGTGATAATTGTTTATTGTTAGTTGTGAGAAAACATCTGTACTGCCATGATTCCCTCCTGTGATGTTTTGAAAAAAATGACAGGTGGCAGCGAACATACTGGACACAATAGCTAATTAAGCATAATTTATTCTTTTAAATTAATTTAACGAACAGGTGAGTAATTTTGTAAATACCGCTAAAATATGCTGGGATGAGGGATGAGGATAGAGGTTGATAAAATCTATCCTACCTACGTAGGCAGCCATGTTTAGCATGCTCGGCCAATCACTGCTGCAGTAAGTTGTGCTCGGTACACTGCTTTATTGCTAAAGTTTTGTTTCAATGTGATCTGCTAATGGAGTAATATTAGACTTACACCTGTAGAATTGATGACAAACTTTCTAATGTGCTCGTGCACACACTAAATGTAGGACAATTTGTGCCAAAGGGTTTGTTGAAATACACCAAACAAAGCAATATTGCACGTCCTGGGCAAATTGGGCGTGTAAGTGTTGGAGTCGTTTGCAATCATATATACGTATATTCATTTGTAGTTAAACACTTGAAGTAGCACGAACTTCAAACGATCGAAAACTGAACCATCAGCTAAGCAAAAAAATGTTTTTTCTGAATACAGTTATTGAGGAAAACAATGAGTAAAGAACTTACTTTCCATATTTCCTCTGTCAGCTCACCACGTGCATTACACATATATTTCCAGTACATTCGCTATTTAGGCTGTTTCTCACAAAAGCACAGCGTACATTTATGTTGTTGTTGTTGCTGTTATCGTCAGTTTACATTGACATTCCTCCATGAAAACGATGGTTTGTACGCATGCGCAATATCCGGACACTTCCAACATGGCTGCGCCCATTCAGAGTGTGGACACAGAAATCGTTGACGCAACATGTCATGATGAAATCTGACTGAAAAATGTAACAGTTATTATTGACTTGTGTTAGATTAAGGATTTCACGAAGTATGTTATGCAAAGAGAAGGTTTTGTGGTGAGTATGTACTTTTGTCAATCATCCATCTAATCATTAGACTAAAGTGAAATCAACGAATAAATTTTGAGCAAACTGAGTAAAAAGAGACACTCGGGTAAAGGTTAAGGTTGACAACATATCGAACAAAAGATGACATCTCTTCGAATTCCTATGTCAGAACGGTGTATTACGTGCATTTCTACCATAGTATATTGGAGCATTTATTTACTGATTTGTTTTTTTAATTCATATTACACTGGCGTCTCATATTCTCGCGGTACTTACGAATATCAGCTGAAAAATAATATAAATAGTTCTTTTCGTATGTATGCTTGTTGTTTTTAAATGAAGAGATCCTCCCTCTAACATCCGCATCTATCAACTGCTTGATCCATCAAGTGTATTATCTCACTTGAGCTGGATGAAAAACATGGTCGTCCGCCGCTGACTTTTCGAGGCGTCTCCTATTCTCGCGGTATAACGAGAAAGTAACGTTATTAGGTGTAAGGAAGGGGAATCTTATCGGGAAAGGCGGGGAAAAGTTACGATTTTTCGTAGCCGATTTTTCCAAGTTAGTTAAAATCACGAATATTCGTTACACTGCAAAATTTTGATAATTCACAGACTTGGGCCACTTCCTAGTTATGGGTCAATGATGTAAAGAACCGCTAAGTATCACTCATCGGCGACCTCGGCAGAAAATGGGTTTACTGTGAGAATAGGAAACCCGAGAGAATAGGAGGCGGCCCTATATATCAACTTTATTTGTCGGTTCAAGCAGAGACCATATAACAGATGGTCTCTGGTTCAAGGTCACATGCAACGCAAAATACAATTTTGCAGATTCTGACTACTTTCGGTATGGACTAACAGTAACAAATTATCAAAATTCAACTTATGAACTTGAAAAACAACGCGATTAAAAAAAAGCGAAACACGAAATCTGCTCAGCTTGAAAACAGAAATGTTTTAATTCATGTCTATGGAAGCACAAAATAGCATCTCGATTGTGATAAGCAGCCTCTGTCATAGACAAAACTCAGTGTTTGTTTTATTGACACCCATGTGTCTGTTTGTCTACAGATGACAATATGTAGTACATGGTTTCAATTACTGGCCACATGCAATTTGAACTTAACACATATCAGGCTATACACCATAAACAAAATACATTGATTTATGGCTTGTGCACCTGGATTCTGGATCTGTCACATTATGTAATTACACAGACAGGTGTGATATTTGTACACAATACATGTCATTATGTCTGTGGGTTGCAAACAAACTGAATTCATTTTTCTCGGATGACTGAATCAGATGGAAACCGGTGCAAACTCAGATTGTCAGTTTCAAGTTCTGCTTTGTACTTGAATGAATGACAGTTTCCAGACACGCAGTAGTTCACCGTCTCAGGATTTGCTGATTGGATCGAACACAAATGCAGAAAGCATGTATTCACAAAACCCTACATCTCTTTATATATCATGATATATTATGTATAGATAACAACTTCTTGCATTACATATGATATGACGTTTCGGTATGGATTCTTCTACCGTTATAATATGCAATAAAAAGAGTTATCCCTAAAAAAAATTATTTACTTGCTTATTACTCACCATACTTCTAAAATGACAGTCGAACAGATCATCTCACACATAATGAATCCTCAGGGTATCGGCAAATGAACCAGTCATTGAAAAGTCTTTGTTACAGTAAACTTACACTTGAATGCACTCCCATTCTCTCTGACCATGTTCGGTCTCCTGGGTGTTTCATTTCGAGGGAAGTACAAAATATTGAGATTTTGAGTTGTGATAGTACGCTTATAATGTTGTCTATTTGTTTTTCCACTCTCAGCAATGTATATTATATGTCATTAATAAGTGATAATTGTGTTTTAATAATGGTTTTTTTTTTGTTGCATGTGACCTTTAACAGTTCAGCATAATATATTATTATTCTTCAATCAATGGTTGGTGAACATTATAACCTCTGCTTCAGATTTTGGGCCTGATAGTGGAACACTATGTCAGTATTCATGAACTGTTTTGTGTGCAGTGCAGATAAGCTGTTCAAGTGTCGACGCCAACAAAACAGATCTGTACCACAGAAAGGTGGTGCCAAAGAGTATGCTCCAGATGGATCCTGGCTCCAGGCCAAGCGCCTTGAAGCCTTCCATCAGGAGAGAACTGCAGTATTGGCGGAACCAAGGGTAGAACGTCTGTAAGTTGTAAGACAGTGGGGAATTGTAGGATAATATGGTGTGTTTTTGAGTGCTAGAACCATGAGAACTATTCTGAGTGTTGATGTGATGACTGGGGTCAGGTGTTGGGTACTGGTAACCAAGTGAATGTTCATACGATAATGAAGGCTGTTAGAACACCATGATGACAGAGAATGATAATGACTGATAATGTTTGTGTTGCAGGGGCGGCCTTGTGCAGGGGACATGGGACCCAAACAGGAAACTGGTTCAGTTCAAGAAGGAAATGGTTTGTTGTGAAGAATGATAGGGGATTTAAGTGGGATCGTTGATTTAGATTTGTCAAGGCTATGTCAGATTTATACACTTGCAAGTCTCTGCCCCGAACCTTGGATACAGATGGCAGCTTTTATATTTTCGATACTTGTTTTTCATTTGGTATGTACAGTCAGGCCGCGATAATCCGGACACTTCTGTTTTTCATCAAAAACGTTCGGATAGTGAAACGTATGGACTACTGAAACGAACTTTTATGAACACAACTACAGTAGAGTTACTTCCATTTGACATGGCAGTACAAAAATATACGAACGTTTACAAGTTTCAAAAGACTTTATTACAGTTTGTAGACATAACTTGAATAACCAATCGGTGCGTATAATCATGTCTGGATAGATTATACATACACGTAACAAAACTCACTTGTGATAGAAATCTACATGATGGTAACAGTTCTGAATGGTGGAGCTTTTTACTTCGGACCAGGCAGTTTTCTCAGTGCTTCTCGGAGATTAAGCATTTGCAGCCGGTCGACACACTGGATGAAATGCAGTGAATGAAATGAACTTTCACGTTGGTCATTGGCACACTTTTGCCTGGCAGCATTGTCACAAAGTAAGATCACGTGTGAACCACGTGATTGCATCTGTCTGTCAAATGGTCGTAGCCAATCACAAACCATATCCGATGTTCGAAATAGTGCTCTTGCCGATAGAATGTCAGAATTCTTGACCAAAATGTTTCACATAAGATCAAAACTGGCTTTCAGGTTTTCTCTTTGTATCTACAAATTCCTTTTTTTTTTCGTACGGCAGTAATTTCACATATTTTACGCCTAGGGGCTGGTCTTGCCATTATGACTGACAAGCGTCAGCTGAGCTCATTTTGACACGACCAGTGTTTTATACAGGAAGTAAGCATGACAGGTATTACTCCAACTAACCAAAAGTGAGACCTACTAAACGATCAAAATCACAAACTAACGACATCTTCACCTCAGAAGTGTCACTTAACAATTACCACTGAATGGGGCTCGTGGTGTGAAGGGATTATCCGAACTTTTTTGATGTACCTCCGGATTAATGAAGCAAAACTGTGTGTAATTAGCTAATCTGTTACCACTGATTAGTGTCCGGATACGGAGAGTGAAGCACCAGATTACTGAATCAACTGATAATGAGTTTACATAGTAAACAAGATTGGTGACAGGTAGTTATTGTTCGGATATCGCGGGAATCGGATTGTTGGGGTCTGGACTAACGCGGCCTGACTGTATATGTCAACTAAAAGAAAGGCTCATGATATTGATCACTGGATCGTCAGGTTCAGACATGATTATTTACAGACTCCCAGCATATTATTGGAGACATGCTCAACAAACAACAAAACAAACACAATACAAAAGATAAGACCCAGTGATCTAGGATATAGAGTTGTGTCCATTAGGTACAGGATGCCAAGCTGATCCATGGCTGCCCATGCCGCACTCACAGTTTCCTCCTCAGTTGTGAAACTTAAGTAATGCTATTCTTGGAAAATCTTAGAACCGGTCTTGACACAAGCTTTCCAAGCTCTGTTACAAAACCAAGTTTGGTAAGGTTCATAAATTGTATAAGGTGTAGAGGTTAGAGATGTAAATACTCATTCACTGCCTTTCAGGAAGAAATGAACAATGGTCTTAAGTATATTTTACAAATGCCTATTTGCAGGGCAAGTTCTGGAGCCATATGGGCTTTGTGGATGAGAGCAGAAAATGGCTATTTCCTGAAGAAGCACTCTTTTTGATGGAAACTGTAAGTATATATGACAGCCTTGATTTGTTATTTGATGGTATTGAAGGGGCAGCAATGGTGTTGATGAGACACCAGATTATATAATGATGTGGCACTCACATGTGGTGACAGGGCACATGATGGTACTGAATCATGTGATGATGTGGCGCTCACATGTGGTGACAGGGCACATGATGGTACTGAATCATGTGATGATGTGGCACTCACATGTGGTGACAGGGCACATGATGGTACTGAATCATGTGATGATGTGGCGCGCTCACATGTGACAATGCACATGATGGTACTGAATCATGTGATGATGTGGCACTCACATGTGGTGACAGGGCACATGATGGTACTGAATCATGTGATGATGTGGCACTCACATGTGGTGACAGGGCACATGATGGTACTGAATCATGTGATGATGTGGCACTCACATGTGGTGACAATGCACATGATGGTACTGAATCATGTGATGATGTGGCGCTCACATGTGGTGACAATGCACATGATGGTACTGAATCATGTGATGATGTGGCGCTCACATGTGGTGACAGGGCACATGATGGTACTGAATCATGTGATGATGTGGCACTCACATGTGGTGACAGGGCACATGATGGTACTGAATCATGTGATGATGTGACACTCACATGTGGTGACAGGGCACATGATGGTACTGAATCATGTGATGATGTGGCGCTCACATGTGGTGACAGGGCACATGATGGTACTGAATCATGTGATGATGTGGCGCTCACATGTGGTGACAGGGCACATGATGGTACTGAATCATGTGATGATGTGGCGCTCACATGTGGTGACACTGCACATGATGGTACTGAATCATGTGATGATGTGGCGCTCACATGTGGTGACAGGGCACATGATGGTACTGAATCATGTGATGATGTGGCGCTCACATGTGGTGACAATGCACATGATGGTACTGAATCATGTGATGATGTGGCACTCACATGTGGTGACAGGGCACATGATGGTACTGAATCATGTGATGATGTGGCGCTCACATGTGGTGACAATGCACATGATGGTACTGAATCATGTGATGATGTGGCGCTCACATGTGGTGACAATGCACATGATGGTACTGAAGAGGTGCATAATTTGCATTGATGGGCCCGTGGCTGTATTGAAGAGGCATGTAGTAACGATGGGGATATTAATGTTGGTTGCAGACTGTCCTGGAGGTGTACTATGGAGGTGTTCCTCTCAGTATCCAAGAAGCATATGTCCGACTCCTGGGAGAGGATGTGTCTGTGGAGGAGTATCAGACATATGCCCACCTGCGCCGGCTTGGATATGTTGTGTTACGGCATATGGGAGGGTGAGTCACTTCCTCACTTCATCTAAGCTGTGACATGTAGGAGGATGGGCCACATCCTCACTTTATGTAAGCTGTGACACGTGGGTGGGTGAACCACGTCCTCACTGAATGTAATGTGTGACATGATTGAGGGTAGGCCACTTCCTCACTTAATTTAAACTGTGACATGAGGGATTGTTTGCCACTTCTTCACTTCACTTCCTCACATACTCACAACGTTTCAAATGTTGTTTAGTTTTGAATGTGGACCATCATTCATATATACGATGTAATGTGATAGAGTAACTTCCCTTGAACCACTGAAAATGTGGTCTCCCCCTTGTATACTGTGGAAAGCCAAGCATTATATTGTGACAAAAGATTAATCCTGCATTATTTTTCTACAATATTTTTCTGTAGGTCCCAAATCACAGACTATGAGCGTCAGATTAAACTTGATCAACATGTGAAGGAATCAAAGAGGCGGCGGCACCGAAACCAGGACAGGCAGGAGGAGGTGTTTGCAGTGGAGACAGAGGTGAAGAAACCAAGGCTTGACCCACAGCAGGATGAGGGGGCCCAGAGTTCTGGAGGTCAAGAGTTGAAATGTGTAGCCATAGATACAGAATCTTTAAAAGATCCTGAGTATGAAAAATCAAGTGATGCGGAAAGGATGAAGATGGACAGTGGGCAGACGGTTGTCATGGATAGTGATAATCAACCAGACAATCACCAGTCATTTGCTAAATTATCAAATCCATGGAATCTACCCAATAAAAGTGAAGGGAAGGTTCCTGTTCGACACACTGAGTGGGACTTTGAGATCCTTGGTTTCCCTGATATTGGTGACAAGGAAACTGTTGTACTGAATATCCCCCAGACAAAATATCTGCCTGCCAATGTAACTCTCAGTGAGGAATATGAGGACCTGTGTTTGTTTGATGTGACTGAGTATCGGCAGCAGGTGTCTCAGTCTGCCCAGAGGAGACGGGAGTCGGACAACTATGTGTTTGACTTAAATTTCTCCTACTCTACATGGGCACGCGACCGGAAAGATATTGCAGCATCTAATTGGACAGAATACAAACTGAAGCTGAGGGAATCCCAGTCTGGTGGAGCAGCACCCTCTCCAGTTGAGCATCTGTGGCAAGGGGAGGTAACACCTCTAGTGAAACCAGAAGATGCAACATCAACCAGTAAGAGAGAGAACAAATTGTATTCATATACAACCTTTCTATGTACTCACTATTTTCAAAAGGTTTCTACTGGCATTCTTCCTAGAAAATGTTGTGTATTTTGCAAGGTTCTTTTTTCACCTCATCCATGTTATCATGTCAGGGTTATCACTTGTGACACCTCCAGTGTTACCAATTGTTCCTAGTGTTACCTTCAGTGTTGTCTTTTGTTCCCCAGAAGTGTTACTGTTTCATTGTTACCCTATCTGTATGGTACTAGGTGTTGTTGTTCCTCCAGGTGACGTGCTCAGTCAACTGCAAGTGATCCGCAGTGTTAACCTGCCACAAGCCCTCAGGTAACCAAGAGCAACCAGAATTCCTCTAGTGGGAAGGAATGATGGCTTAGAATGCACATGGCTTGTTTTGGGATACGACTATACAAACATTATGTGACAATACAATAAACTGACATATTGTGTAATGTTTCACAGTTGGCAGATTAGTATATAAATATGTCTAAAGGTATATAATAAACTGCCTCTTACAGAATTAGAACAAGGGCTGCCATGTACTTGAAGTCAGATGTTATTTGTGGAATTTTTCAATTTCTCTAAAAATGTACAAGAAGGAATTTTTGTGCTCTTTTCCAGCAAATCTGACAGACATTGTATGAAAATATCCTTTGATGTCCACCTTCCAAATGCCAGGTTCAAGAAAACTCGGCCTGGACTACCAAGCCACAGGGTCTGTGTTGTCAGGTAGGTCTCCTATGTCTCCATAGTGATGGTTCCTGTCAGGAACTGTTGTTAGTGTGTGTTGTCAGGTAGTTATGTTATGGCTCATATTTGTGAATTTGTCAGGTAGATGTCTATGTTTCCTTTTACTTGTGGAAGAGGAGAGAGAGGGTAGGAGGTAGAAGAGGAGAGAGAGGGTAGGAGGTAGAAGAGGAGAGAGAGGGTAGGAGGTAGAAGAGGAGAGAGAGGGTAGGAGGTAGAAGAGGAGAGAGAGGGTAGGAGGTAGAAGAGGAGAGGGAGGGTAGGAGGTAGAAGAGGAGAGGGAGGGTAGGAGGTAGAAGAGGAGAGAGAGGGTAGGAGGTAGAAGAGGAGAGGGAGGGTAGGAGGTAGAAGAGGAGAGAGAGGGTAGGAGGTAGAAGAGGAGAGAGAGGGTAGGAGGTAGAAGAGGAGAGGGAGGGTAGGAGGTAGAAGAGGAGAGAGAGGGTAGGAGGTAGAAGAGGAGAGAGAGGGTAGGAGGTAGAAGAGGAGAGAGAGGGTAGGAGGTAGAAGAGGAGGGAACTGTGGAAAGAAGCCGCACTGTTGATGTGGGAACTGTATGATACGGTGTGTTACATAAACACTCTGTCTGTTTTGTAGGAGTAGTGACCCACCTCCTGTCATGGCTGATATATCAGATGCGGTCACCCGTTACCATGACAACGTGCCAGTCAACTGGGCAGTGGTTGACAACGGTGATATTGCCTTCTACAACATGTCCAGTATGTCGCTTCCTGTTGATGTAATGATGGGGTGAAATAAAACTGTGTTACGTGCCTTAGCTTTAGGTGTCAGTTGTCATAAGGAATTCCTTGGATGGGTGCTGAGCTGTCTGCTCACATGTACTCATAATCTTAGAAGTGTCCCAATGTTCACTGCGTCACACAGACTTTTCAGCAGTGTGTAGACATGATATAATTTGCACCATGGACCTTCTCCTCCAACACTGGATGCCTTGTCCACCTGCCCAGACAGGTTAACTCCATCAGCATGCACAGATGGTAAACATGTAACTTGACCGCACACCTTTCTTCACAAACTGTTCTTAGAAGTTGGCTGAACCATAGTATTATATATTCGATAAATAGGCTTGATGACAAGTTCTGTTCTCTGAAGATAAGTTTATACTCCGATGATTTGGGTTTTAATTGTTTAGAGGATTTTTTTTCAGTTGAAGCACCTCAGCGTGTTTTTGTTTCAAGCATTTCAGTGTAAGCGAATGTAAATATGCACACTGAACACATACTGTTAGGGATCATGAATACTTTTGTGGACATGCCTTCAGTGATGACTGGGCTGTCAATCCTCTACTGTCAATTTTATAAAACAATCCCCAGATTATTCATAATAGTTTTCATCGGAACATGCTCCTTTCACACAATCAAAAATTGTCCTTTACAAGGTACACTGGCTTCCAGGGCAATTATCTGACCTGTCCAGAGATGATTCTTCGTTAATGATATTTGTGTGACTTGCTTACCAGAATGTATGGTCACCATGACTATGCCCCAGAAATTCACAGTTCCCAAATAAGGATAGTTCCAGGACATTATTACCTGTGTATCCACCGCTCCGCCAGTCTCCTTATACTACCTTCTCAAATCCTTGTTGAGTGTTGGATTCAATTCCTGTAGAGTTTGAACAGATGGATCTACAGGTCAAATATGGCGTTTGTAGTCTATACTACATGACACAAGTTGTTTCATGGGTTTATATAGAGCTCCTGGCTCGCAATGGTAATATTTCAATGGCGTTCTAGAATGGTGAGGTCTAGAATTATCATCTATGAATATCAGACGACTGTGAGTGGGATGCCTATCAAAATGTTGCACCACATCCAGTTCTTTAACGTTGACCATTGAGTGTCCCATGCATTATAATTAGATCCAACCTGTAACGCGACCCAATACCGCTTGGCTGCCTTGATCATCTTCAGACGACATGCCTCTTGGTCTCCATTCAGTGTTCGGAACTTTCTAAAGTTTTCTAGCTAAGTATACCCGAAAGTTACCAGCCCACAAAATATTTCCCTATCCCAATTGGGAATATAGACACGGGTTTCATCATGAACCTGCTAATAGTGATGACCTTTTTCAGGAGGCCATATTCATGCTTGTTTTAATAGTGTTATGCCTTATCAAGTCGGAGGGAGTGATATATTTACAATATGACCCCATTAAAATTCACTGGCCAGTCGAACTGGATTTTTACTTGTCATGGGCTTCCGGGCTATTGGCTATTTCGCACACTGGTCTACATACGATACAACGGCCGTGGGTCACGTATAGAAGGTAACGACTGGATCACTCTCTGAAGCCAATGAACCGTACATCATGTTGAGGTTTTCTGGGAGCCTGCACCGCGCCAGACGTCTTTGGCTGTATCTGTCTGTGAAGAAGGGACGTCCAATCGACGACGTACCCGTAGTTCCAGAGGTCCTCGTCATGCATGGCCGGGACAGTTCATCGTCATGCATGGCCGGGACAGTTCATCGTCATGCATGGCCGGGACAGTTCCTCGGCGCGTGTAAATGAACTGCGTCTTACTAGACGAATTGGGACTCGACCATCACTTTTAATGGTCTCTGTTGGCCATGCAGGTGTTGAACAGTCCTGTACTGGTAACCTCAAAGGTCGAGCAATAAGCGGGTAGTTAATGTTCCAAGTACCAACGTCATTCCGACGAACACCCCAGCGACACACATGCGCATGCCATCGTGTATTTTCAGAAAGCCCCCTTCTGGCCAACGTCCCAAGACCTTAAGATGCCGCCCCTAGCGGCTCTGGTGTGATCGTCTGTTTAGACCGACATTAAAAAAGCCTTTGGAATTACGCGATGCTTAGTGTGGTGTTTAGAAATGAGAGGCCTTAATGCAAACGTTTCTACTTTTCCATCAACACAAACTCAGACCTATGACCACTGATCCTGTCTGCTGCACCAGTGTGTAGGAACCTCTCCCGCAAGCGTTTCAATCATTGCCTGGCCGAATTCACACCGTGAACCACAGGCCCGTGTGCCATTGCGAGGATATATACCAAATTTGAGACGACCCCGACTTGAAAAGTTCACAAAATTTGTATATTTTTTTAAAAAAGAAACGTCTTTAATCCTCGCAAGGACACGAGAACCGGCGCTGTGATCACTCACTCACGCACGCACGCACGCACGCACGCACGCACGCACGCACGCACGCACGCACGCACGCACGCACGCACGCACGCACGCACGCACTCTTGTGTGTGAAGTGTCCTGCCATGAGCAACCACGCAGTGTTTGTTTATTACAGACTTACTTGCGTACCAGACCACAGGCTTGTTCAGAATATCAACCACTCGTTTTTGTGTAACCCACACTCTATTATTTACAGTCCGATGTGATATCGCTGGAACGTATTTGACTGCAGCTCGTAACAGTAATGGCAAATTTGTAATTGAAATATGTATGTTACATTAAAGATATTTGTTAACACTTTTAAGTTTAAGACGAGTGAGCTTTTACGCCGCTTATAGCAATGTTTCAGCAACATCACGGCGGGAGACACCAGAATTGGGCTTCACACATTGTAACCATGTGCGGAATCGAACCCGGGCCTTCGACGTGACGAGCGACCACTTTAACCACAAGGCTACCTCACCGCCCCGTCGTCACCACAGCTCGTGTCCCCAATGACCTGTCACAACAGCTGACACCACTATGCCATTAACTGTTAAGCCCAAATGATCTCCCCCGTGTCCACGAGCATGCACCAACAACACACAGGACTAAAACATACAGCGGATTTGTGAAAGGGTTTATTAAACAATTCTCAACGATCCGTTGTTTCGCACAACCTTTCATGAACTCAAACTCTTTGATAATATCCTTTCTTTCTGTAGAAAACATACAAAGTGACGTTGTTATAAAATAAAAACTAACAATAACAACTAAACTGAAGGAGCAAGATTTGGGAGAGATGTAACAAAAGCAAAAACTGCATTTGACGTGACCTGCCTGTGCTGGCTGTGATGTCGATGTCGCAGCGTGCGTCTGTGGAGGCTGGGAAGAATCGGTCCCAGCAATGCTAACTTCTAATGCGCTTAGTACTGATCCTCCCAACAGGCAGAAATGGCTTCTCTGTATCTGCGTCACTCACAGATTCAACTCATTGGAAAAATTAAACGAAAACGATCGCACGTCTGGAGAGTAAATTATGAAAGGCTGTGTATGGTTGACACATTTCGGCTTATCCACGATTAGGTACAATAATCGTTTATGAGCGAAGCCGAATTTGGTTCAAAATTCTAAAAATGATTTGAGATAGGCAACAGAAGTTATTTTAATTGCACACGACACCCTCGTATCCACAATAAAATCTGAGGATGTTTCTGCGAGGTACCAGCATGTTCTCTGATGACCTTCACCGTGGATGAGCCGACTACGATATATTGGGTGTAGCATGGGGTTAGAGCTACGACAAGGGCAGTACGACAATATGAAATCACTTAGAACACTTTGTTTTTTGGATTGCTTACTGTGTCTCGATCTCTTGCTTTTTACTTTCTGTTTGTAACGTTGCTTGTCAAAACTGTAGCTATCATTTCGGACGGAGACAGAGTAATCAATCAGATGGAAGGCATTTGCTAGCAAGTCCCATACACACGTAGTTCACACGCATCTTGCAAGGTCAAGGTCTGACGACCAATCAGACACTTGCAGGCCGTCGTACACGATAACTCATGTCGTTCCATTCCTCAGGAAACCGGTGTACAGACTCTTCTATCTGCTCACTCTTTCTCGAATGTCTGGTTGTCGTGACCCGTCACTTCAGCTTTTGTGTCAATGGTTACAGCGTCTTTCTTCTCGCTGTCTGAAGTTTCTTCACTGCTGACTTCGACCTTGGCTGGCGCCGCTGGTTGGCTCCCAGTCGCTGCGGGACTTGGGGCCGCTGCAGTAGGAACGCCGAGGCCGGCAGCACTCTGGGTGATGGAGTAGATGTCGGGGAGCTGTTGGGCAGGTGCTCCTGCTGCCGGGGCTGGCACTGTAGCTGGTGCCCCTCCTTCCTGGTTCACACCGTATTGATAGTACTGCGGGGGCATGTAGGCTAGAGGTACCTGTGGCCGACTTCCTGGTCCGCTGACAGCAACGAAGGCTTGGAGGATGTCACGGATGAGGGCGCCATTAGCTTCCTGACCTGCAAGTACCGTCTCTTGGATGTCGCGGTCCCTGATTCTTTTGCTGCTTCCACGTTGGCTCATTTCGATTGCAGAGTCGCTGATGTTGCTTACGCAGCTGGACATGTCGCTGACGCTGCCACCGTAGGCGTTGCTGTTGGTGCTTCCGGTCTGGCCAGTGTGTTTCCTTTCAGCCATAGCTTGGGCAAGTTCCTTTTCTGTTTGTTGGCAACAGCACAGCATCCAGGGGAACAGCTTGTTCAGCGCATCCCGGAACTTGGGATGGCTCAAGGCGTAGATGATTGGGTTGTGCATAGCTGACGCCTTGGCGAACATAACAGGGATCTCAGAAACATACGGAGTCACCCACATCGGGTTGCCGAACTGTGCGATCAGGCCCACCGTGGCGTATGGCAGCCAAGACAGCATGAACATGCAGAAGATCATAAGACTGATCTTGGCGATCTTCATCTCAGCGCTGGTCTCGTTCTCGTTCTGTGTGTTGCGAGGGTCGTTAGCGCCCAGTTTCTTGCCCATGTTGGCCATCTCTTTGCCGTGGTTGGAAACTGCTCGGATGATGAACGTGTAGCAGAAGAGAATGATGAGGACGGGCACGCAGAAGCCGCAGATGTAGAGGCAGATGAAGTAGGAGGTGAAGTGGTCGTTCCTCGTGAGGTAGTCGAAAGTGCAGGATGTCTGGAAGCCCTCTGGGATGTATGCTCCCCAGCCGAAGATTGGTGGCACAGCCCAGATGATAGACCAGATCCACACGCACACGATCATCAGGAAGGCACGGCGTTGCGTCATGTTCCTCATGGCGGAGAAGGGGCGAGTGATGACGAAATACCGATCAATGGCGATCATAGCTAGCGTGTTGATGGACATCAAGCCAAATATACCACCCGTTAGTCCGTACAGCTCACAGGCTGAAGAGAGAAGAAAGTTGAGATGAGTAGGGACACAACACAGCAACAACAGAACTGGGATTCACACATTGTACCCATTTGGGGAATCAAACCGGACCGGACGACGTGACGATTTATTTACTAGGGTACACCATCACCCGAACCCCCTGAAGTGTACGAGATACTGGTCAGTATGGCCTTACATAAACACATGGTATTACCTATTCCTCAAAATAATAGTCTCATAACAGCCTTGACCAGCAACTCTGGAATACTTGGTCCACAAGAAGTAGAATAGTGGAGACGGTGTTCTTATTTCATTGAGATAGTCAAAGAATATTCGTGGCAACAGGTGATCTCGAAGTAAACAGTTGATCAACAGCATGAGCATCGATTTGTACAGCAGGGAAGCGATGACGATGTGTGAAGGAGCCTGACCACCCGGACCCGGTAGTCGCCTCTTACGGCAAGCATACTCGCCTTTATTGGCAAGCATTGGTTGTCAAAAACCTATTGTACCCCGGATCTTCACGAGTCGTCTGGACCAGTAGCGGTAATATACTTGTTTCTATGTGCAGTAGAATGTTGAACACTGTGTTCAGTGAGAGAATGTTCAGCACAACATGTGATCCCGAAGCAAACAGATAGGATGAGGATAAGATCCACGTAAGACATTATCTAAGGTCAAAGATGCCGAAAATAGATATGGCTACATTCCACATCAAGGCTGTGTCAAACAGTAGAAGTCATGTATTGACACCTCAGACACAGCCCTACGACTGGATAAGCGATGTGTTCTAAGGCCATTGAAGCCAGGATGAGTCTCTTTTAGATGTGAACGTGCCTACCTATTTTCCCAAACATCCATCTCTTGTTGAAGGCTGAGATAGAGAGGAGGGGGAATCCATTCACTGCCGAGAAGATGAGGTCAGACAACGCCAGGTTGACCACGAACATGTTGGACGGCGTTCTCAGGCCCTTGGTCCTGGAGGTCAAAGGCAATTTTTCAGTATATACATCAGTACAGGATAGTCAGTACAATAGAGTTGGTTTACTTGAGAGATACTAGATGCCATGGAAAGGGGATTCGAAACATGGACGGGGAAATGAAACTTAGAATATGAAGATTAACTAACAACACTGTCACGTTGAGTATACTTACTGCAGTTATCGGCGTTGAAAAAGTGGAAATTTCAACACGACACATGATATTTTATAGGTACCTCTGTTCATATGAACATCACGGAGTTTAAGTTTTACAGACACAAATAGGATTTGAATGACCTGATTCCAACTTCAATCAATAGTGCTGAACAATGTCCACCTTTAAAGCGCTATACAAATTTTATTATCTTCAAACACGAGAACATTCGGGACAGACAAATTACACACTACATACTTGCTGAAGATGTAGATGACGATGAGGTTACCGATGACGCCGGTGATGCCGACGGCGGTGATGTAGACGCCGATGGTGTAGTGCCACACATCAGGGATTGGGGGGAAGCTCTTCCAGTGAGGGTGGATAAATATATCCTCCCATGTATCATACAAGTGGGTTACGTTGTCATGGAAACTTGTCGTTCCCTCAACCGCCGTGACTTCTGTTGTCATCGCAGCCATGATGCTCTCCTGAAAAATATGCCAACCCATCGATCAGCGTCGCCTCAGTGAGTCATTTGGATGTGACGCTGCTGTCGAACGTGTGTCGTTCACATTAGGTGTAAAGTCTATAATGTCTCGCGACTTAAGTGACTATCAAGAATGTTAACCGGTGTGGTTCTGAACTTGGAACCGAACATAAGTGTATGAAGATCCACCAAGAGGATGGGACTCGATATGAATTCCCATTACCCAAGATGTCTACAACACCTGTCTGTAAAACCAGCACCTGAATTATTTGGTACCTCCCCAGGACAGACTGCGTTTGCTACGTGTTCGACTCTACTGCGCCGCTCCTCACTACCACAGACTTAATTCATTGTCTGTCATACCGGAAGTAACGCACCTGAAGCGACACGTACAAGGGAAACACGACCCGAACAGATTCAGGAATTGAGAAAGGTGAAACTCTCAGCAGGTGTGCTGGCAGGTTCCTGACACAGCGACACTGTCAGGTCTGAGTGTACATCACCAGTATCTATTCCAGGATTGACACTGCAGTGATATCAACGGGCACGCGATGTCCATGGCTTTGCCTACCTGCCATAGGTAATCAGTGCTGGAATAATCCGCTTACCGTTACCTTAATCAATAGTGACGTACACAGGGTCAAGAGCATGCCAGTTATAAAACAAACACTAGTCAAGTCGAACTTGATAACTCGATTACCACATTCTTCCATCCACATCCTTTGTGTCGAAGCCGTCGTAGTACCTGATAGATATTGGCGTCAAATAACTGTTCTCACTTGGTACCGATATGTCACTATGTGTGCTCAGAAGCTTAGGGCCAGATATGGGTTTCATTTAGTATTCTTTGAGGGGAAAAGACAGTTAACTGGAACATGGACATACACATCTCGAATATTGCACTGTGGTATTGGGAATACCACTTAGCAGGGCTGGGGAGTCAACAAGACAAATGGGGACGGCACCCTGTTGACGTCAGACTACTGTTAACAGTATTAACATTATTGTCATTACGGCAACTTTTCTCCAATAAAGGTCGGTTATCACCTGTCGGAAATGCCCCTTTCACCTAAACCATACAGTCTGGAGCGGCCTGGTCACCTCAATCCGGCCCTGCGTTAACGTGGCAGATCACATCACAGAAGTATATGTCATGGTGCCTATAGTCTCCATCAGTTTTACATACGGGACGTCAGTGGCTTCTGATCAAAGTAAAAGTTGGTATGTTTGTTTAACGGGAACTCAGTGTATTCAGTCCGTGCGCGTTGACACTCTGCCTGTCTCCAGCATGGAGAGCGGGATAACGCCATTGAGTGAAGCCTCAACACTCGTTTTGACAAGATTTGAAACAGGCTGGTGTTTCATAACGTACAAGAAACTGGATCGTACACAAGCAAATGTTCCTACGTATAACGAAAATATATTTCCTTCAGAGCTACACAACCATGCAGAATTATCTATTGTGACCCATGCTACACTCAGCAGATTATCAGACTGAATGGTCCCTGACCGAGTGTGCTGCTAGTGGGATGGATGCATGCATGCTAACTGAGCCTGGCTTACGTCTACGTTACGTTTGATCTGAGAATGCGCCATAGCACGAGCTGAAGAAGACTGTGACTCACTCGCTTAGAGACATATCTTTAACAACACGACACGCTGTGACGCATGGTGCGATTCATATCTGACATTAAAAACCTTAAGAAAAACTTCTCCCTTGAATAAAACACGTCGAGTGCTCGTGTATAATTTTCTGTCTGGTTTGTGCGATAACAGAGCTAAAGTGATATACATGGTTAGAGCTGGCTGGCCCTCTGGCCGAGTCATCTCAATGGTAAGATGGTCATACAGAGCTGGTATTCAAGTTAGAGAGTAAATGATGTTTTACGCCACAATTAGAATCATGAAGTTTGCTTACCTATCTGGCTAGATCTCCCTTCTCCCGTCTGTGCTTGTGGTCTGAGCAAATGCCGACAATGGTGTAACGTCCTTCTTGTCTTATATACCTTTAGCTGAAGAAAGCGCTGCTCAATGGACTTAATTAGGCGGGCTACCCCGTCCCGAGTACTGCTCGCGTGTCGGGACGGCGTTACCCTCAGCTCGATCCCGCCCTCATAAGAGGATTGCCTCGATTCCACTGATCAACACAAATTAATGTCGCAGCCCTCTTCGTCCCCAGGATCCATGCCAAGTTATGAGGCTCGACATGATCTTTATTGAAATATGTTTTGTTAATACTAATATTTTACCGGTGATAAATGGTCTTGTTTTTTCGTTTCTTTATTGTCTAAGTGGAACACTTGCTCCGATTAACGATTAGCTTCTTGCGAAATATATAATTACTGAATTGAATTGCGTAGGTTTTTTAGCAGGATGCTCTTTAAACGCATGTGTAGAGAGCCCCAGGATGGTGATTGTTTACAAACATCCGTGATTAGGGTCAGAGGTTAATTAGGGTGGAACTGTCTATTATGAAGTGTCCCAACACGTGCTAATAGCACACATGGACATATTCTAACAGACTGCCAGAAACCTTTAATAGTCAATGTAATAAACGGTATCGTTCTTAGAAATCGTCCAGTTTAAGGGGTTTCCGAATAAAGATATACGGCGGAATAATAATTGGTACTTGTATGAAATCGAGGGGCCAGATTAACAGGTGTTTCCACTTTCGTGCTAACAAGTCTCGGGTAAACACGTTATACGTCTCAATAAAATTCATGCTGGGCCTTTTTGCGATCGCCAGATCTCTGAGCTGTGCTGTATAATGCATCTAGATACGTGCATGGCGACGGGCTGTAGATGAGGAAAAGGTGTTCTTTTGAAGAAGTTTTGATTTACGAAATTCTGTCTCCGGTGTTTCGGACACGATTCATTTAGACACCTATATTAATAAAGGGGTGTTCAAAAGTTCGTGAAGTTTAGGAGCCTTTGGGTAGCGTTGGTTAAAGCGTTCGCTTTGAACGCAGAAGACACGGGTTCGATTCCTCACATGGGTTCGATGTATGACCACCCTACCACCCCGTATAACAAGATAGAATACCCATTTTTTAGCAAACAGTGATAGTCGTATGGGAAAAGGAACGGATAAAGAATGACAACAGAAACATTCATCCGATCTGTTACTGATCATGTATGAGCGCGGGTATCATGTGTTTTCTCCACTGCCACGACGTGACGGGGACACCAGAATGGACCTCACACATATACGAGCAGGGGAAACCGACGTTATATTCGGGCATGTCAAGTGTGAACTATGAATGTGAATTCGCCGTTTATGAGGGATGTTCAATAGACAATAAATGGTAGAGATAGAGTAAATAATTTACTCTTGTACAGCCTCAAGCCTGCCCTTGAGTATTACATAGCATGCAAGAACGTAATGATTATGGTCTAAGGTTTGATAAGGTGAAGAAGGGACAGTTACTTTGTTGCATATTTCATTACCAATTTTCAATAGACCTCCCAACATGTAACCACAGCCCATAAACACAAGTCACAAAAAGTCCGAAAAGAAGCAACTTTAAGAGGCCAGGAACCGTTTTCTCTCACAATCCCGCAGAAACAACCCGTACCACACTCCATTATACCCTACACTTCCCCATTTTCCCAATATCTTCAGACAGCCTCAACCCCGCATACATATACACTGTATGTCACAATTGACCAGGAAGCATGTTCAGCCCGGGGTCAGAATGACCCATGGGGAGCGGTGGCAGCACACACCACGTGACACAATAATATGACTAGGTACAGTAACATTGAGAGAGAGAGAGAGAGAGAGAGAGAGAGAGAGAGAGAGAGAGAGATAAAGAGAGAGAGAGAGAGATAAAGAGAGAGAGAGAGAGAGAGAGTAAAGAATATAATTGTATTGAGTACGTTAATCTGTGGGGCCGAAGGGCACATGCATCAACACTATCAGTTACACATACAGACATTAACACATACACAGATACTGACACAGATACTGACAGAGGCACAGACAGACAGAGAGACAGACAGACAGACAGGCAGACAGACAGAGGATAATTCCCATACACGCACACAGACGTAAATATACATTCCAGAGCTTGCTGGTACACGACCAAGGTAGAGAGCAACACATGTGTAGGTCTGGCCTAGTTTACTCGAAAGTTATAAACTGGGGTATACTTGAAGGGTGTGTTGTTGTCGCTAATGTGTTGTTGATGTTCGTGTGTAGGGTGCGCCGTTGCATAACACAACTCACTCCCACCCCCACCATGTTCCCCTTAGCTCACACCACACATCAACCATCGCTGCTCCCTCTTACAGAGATAGTCGACTGGAAGATAGAGCAACTTCGCTATGTGTCTGTACCAGTGACAGGTTGTATGCGCCAGGCCTACAAACACTGTCATCAAAACAGTATTTATCCAGTGTTAAATCTCAGTGTAGCATAAAGGCATGCGGACAAGTGCAGACAGTATCTTTGACAGGGACAGGGGGCGAAGCTGGCACCCCCTCTTTCTCTCAGTTTCCATCGCAACATGCATCCTACAGCTTTCATTGCCGTCTGGACGGTACTGCTGAGTGGTACACGGGCTCGGGACGGGGAAGGTAGGTGATGTTCACGACGTTGATGATGCCTTGACGTCCATGTATCAGTGATCACAATGTATTTCTGTAATCACTGCGTTATGCCACCTGGTATACAAGAGAAACACGAAATCGACTTGAGAATTAAGCCCCAATTAATATTTGTTTTCCACTTACACTGGCAGATGGCCACTGAGTCTATTAGCGAGGCGTTTACATGCGAGTCGAGGTCAGTTGACTATCAGTACAACCTACTAATCTCCAACAATGCCATGACTAAGATCTTCATCTTACGTTGGTAAGTCCACCACGCCTAGACGGCCAGGTCAGTCACTGCCCTTGACCAGGAGCTAAGCAGTCTCCAGGGCCACATCCTTAGCCAGACAGGTCTTCATGGCGGAACACATTGCCAGCAGAAATTAATAATAATTTAACCAGATCTAGTTATGTGTACACACTCAACACACGTTGAATGGATTCACCTGGAAAGTATATGTAGAAATGCAAGCTTGACAAAAAAAACAAACACCTGTGATCTATTGACATTTGTTAAATACATATGGAATGAAGTAAAAGGAGACATTTCCGGTGATTTCACGCTTTAACACAGCAGACAATGACATTGTCATTACTGAAAACCCCTCTGATGACGCTTGATGACTTTATCACAGCAGACAATGACATTGTCATTACTGAACACCCCTCTGATGACGCTTGATGACTTTATCACAGCAGACAATGACATTGTCATTACTGAACACCCCTCTGATGACGCTTGATGACTTTATCACAGCAGACATTGACATTGTCATTACTGAACACCCCTCTGATGACGACATCGTAATTTTAGGCCGTTTCCGATCAGCGCGACGGAATATCCCGAGTTGATTCGGAATGCGATGATGACGACACGAACGTTGATGAAACAGACCAGGCCGCACCTTCATTCGCAGAAGCCAATATGGCGCTACAAACTTTGAAGAACTTTCTTGTGTCACAGAAAACAACTGACATATCTTCTTTCGATTCGCTTGCCGGCTTGAATGAGGCTGTGGGACGTATGCAGTTGGTCTAGCGTGCACAGAGTAAGATCACTGACTTCGTAGTGAAAAGAACATAATATGAATGAATGAATGCATGAATAAACTGAGTAGGTGTGTGTTGTACTGTATAGTGTGATTTATTGTTCTTTCAATGGGATTTTCGTGAATAGCGAACTACGGATATAACGAACTAATTTCACTGGTCCCTTGTAGCTCGTTATAAAAGTATTTTACTGTAATAGAATTGCGATATTGGTGTCACCCGTACCTGCGTTTGTTATTGTTGAATGCTGCGCCCCAAAGTATTTCAGACGGCGGCCTGTGTGTGGACCAGACAATCCAGTGTTTGCCATTATGAACATCGACCTACGTTATTTAGATACAAGGATGTGTCACCTCGTACGACAGGCACAGCCATTTCTTTCGATAAACTCGGATTGCTGAAGATCAGTTCTAACCAGTCTGCAAAATAGTTTCCAAATTTAGCTAGCCAGTCGAGCAAGCTATGCCTGTCTGAAAGTTACTTGCCCACAAAATGCTTCATTAGTCAGAATTGTGACTGTAGGGACAGGTTGCAATATGGCGAACGTTTTTATCAGGAAATGATCCTGATAACTTAAAGTGTGTTGTAACTTAACTAGTCGGAGAGAGTGATACACACGTATTTACAAAATCACCTTATGAAAATTCACTAGCCAGTCGGACCAGTGACTGGAGATTTACTGGCCAGTCGGACCAGTGACTGGAGATTTACTGGCCAGTCGGACCAGTGACTGGAGATTTACTGGCCAGTCGCTGACTGCGTTTTTATTAGCCACAGGCAAGTGGACCAGTGGCAATTTCGCACTCAGGTGTATCCTAGACCTTTACAGGAAACCTATGACAATGACGTCATTGACATGTGTTTGACACAAACAAACATGGGCTTTGAGTGGTACAGACATGCTGGAGAGATCAAAGGTGATGCATATCTTACACAGTTATTTGTATATCTGACACAAACTATGTAAGGCAGTATTGTGGATAACCAATCCACACGTTTACCCACAATGCCTTTCTCTTGACTAGACTGGAATGACATTCGGTTGATTGGGGCACGAAGTCCGTACAAGGGGCGTGTGGAAGTCAAGGTCAACGGACGCTGGGGCAGCGTCTGTGACGACGACTGGTCCGTCTACGATGCGATAGTGGCGTGTCGTCAGCTCGGCTTCAGCGGTCTAGCAAAGGCACAACCTGGAGTAAGTCCTATCCTTCGTTCAGCCAAGTTGTTGGATGGGGTGGGGTAGGAAGGGCGTGCTAGGGTAGGGGTGGGGTAGGGTAGGAAGGGCGTGCTGGGGTAGGGGTGGGGTAGAAAGGACGTGCTGGGGTAGGGGTGGGGTAGGAAGGACGTGCTGGGGTGCATGACTGTGTCAGGCATGTGATAGGTATCTGATAAATGATGTCAGCAGCCTTGCCTTCATTAGAACCGATGTGTTTTCTTTACCATTTTCTCTGGCTATTTGCATACAACAATGTCACCTCACCAATCTCTCCCAGGGGACGTACGGCGAGGGGACTGGCCCCGTCTTCCACACCAACCTCAAGTGCACGGGGAACGAGTCACGCCTGTCGGATTGTCGAGGCCGACATGGTATGACATTGCTGATTATATCACATATCTGCACATCATGAATACCCACTAATGTGAACTGCAGTTTAATGAGATACATTTTTGAAACAATTATGTGTTTAAACGGTTTCTTTATAAACAATGAGTGTGACGGTTCTCTGTAGATACAAACCCCGTGGTCAATGTGATAGTTATATATACTGCATATTGCAAACCACATGGATCACAATGCAAACATGGCTTATGTAACATCCGTTTTCGTTTATGAAAGTGTCTACAGGTGTATGCCATACAGATGTATGTTGTGTGCATTGTCCACAGATCCTTCAATCATTGACTGTTCTCACCAGGAAGACGCTGGTCTCACATGCACTGCCCCTCAACCCATGTTAACAGGTAGATAGATTACAACACTTTTACTTCATGTTCACAGATGGCTAGATTACGTCATGTTCACAGGTAGATACATTTCGTCATGATCAGGGTTATATAGATTACGTCATGTTCACAGGTAGCTAGATTACTTCATATTCACAGGTAGCTAAATTACGTCATGTTCAGAGGTAGCTAGATTACGTCATGTTCACAGGTAGCTAGATTACGTCATGTTCACAGGTAGCTAGATTACTTCATATTCACAGGTTGCTAAATTACGTCATGTTCACAGGTAGCTAGATTACGTCATGTTCACAGGTAGCTAGATTACGTCATGTTCACAGGTAGCTAGATTACTTCATATTCACAGGTAGCTAGATTACGTCGTGATCAGAGGTATATAGACTGAGCAAATCCCCCAAACGTGATCATGTTCAGACTAGACATGTGGTTAATACGTTTACTGATACTGGGTCAGTCGAATCGAGATCATCGTAGACGTTATCTAATTGTCCAGTCTATATACAGTATGCTGCCAGTCATGTGTCCACTGGCTCCTCGACTGTGACTATCAGACGTCTCTATAATGTGCTGCCGTTGATCTTTTTCCGTCCACCATCTCAGTCGGTAACTGCAGCGTCAACCAATTCCTTTGTCGGCGGAAGAACACATGCATGCCGCGGAGGTGGATGTGTGATGGGGACAATGACTGTGGCGACAACACCGACGAGTCTGACGTAATGTGCGCATGTTAGTAGCTACTTCTTTTGTATGTTTCTTATTTTGTCATCATACGTCGTTGTTTGAATTTTTAAAAATGACTTTGAGTGGTGATAATGTATTTTAATCATACGGACTGCAGTCGTTCTTACATTTGATCATCCGGTTACATGCCAGTTCTTTGTGTCAAGGTCTAGTTCTTTAACCACGGATCTCAGAATGTAGACCGTGTACCGTTATTTATAACTTGACGACGTAGGCATGACGGTATGGGTATACAATGCCTTTCAGAAAACGTCAGATGTAAAGTGCGGTTATTTGGCGTCTCTCGTTCTCAGGAAAGTACAGATTCTAGTATTTTTAGTGGTTGAGTCCCATGCGGGAATCGAACTACACTCTCAAAGTCGCCATCACACAAAATCAAGAACCCAGTCTACTCAGTCTGAAAATAAAAGTCTGACAACTTACTTTGTGTAGTCTTTGACAATAGTGAGTGGGTGTATGAACAAGGAAACGGATTACACTCAAATATATTACTTTTAATGTCTTTAGTGGGTGAGTGAGTTTAGTTTTCGCCGTTTTTAAGCAGTATTCCAGTAATATCACGGCAGAGACACCAGGGATGGGCTTCACAAATTGTACCCATAGACATCCAAGCCGGAGGGCCGAAAGCTTTAACCAGAAGGCTACCCCACCGCCCCCTTTGTCAAGAGTAAATTGGCATGGCTCCCTCAGGCGAAAGGCATGACCACATGATGCCATCCAGAGAGTGGTGAAATGTAACATATGTACACATGTATCTGACAACGTATAATTCCAGACATGACATGCCATAACGGGGTTGAGCTGTTAATCATACTGTATATGGCAGACTGACTCCATTCTGTATATGACAGACTGACTCCATTTTGTATATGTCAGACTGACTCCATTCTGTATATGTCAGACTGACTCCATTCTGTATATGTCAGACTGACTCCATTCTGTATATGTCAGACTGACTCCATGCTGTATATGTCAGACTGACTCCATGCTGTATATGTCAGACTGACTCCATGCTGTATTTGAGTCTATGTTCAGAGATCCCGTTGTTCCCATCCTCAGCTCCGACCGATCTGCTGCTCAGTGTTCATAGTGTACGTCTGGTCGATGGGAGCACGCCCTCTAGCGGTCGAGTGGAAGTCTACTACTCTGGTAGTTGGGGCACCGTTTGTGACGACAACTTCGACATAAAAGCCGCAACAGTTGTTTGCCGCCAGCTGGGCTACAGGTAGCGGATGGTGACCACACAGGGAGATAATCAAACAAGGCTGTTCCTTGTGGGTGGGAATTACCTCCACCCCAGCATGGTGCAGGAATGGCCTATGCCATATATTTATTCGACATGACGTACATGTATCCGTCCAGCAGGATGGCCATTGCTTGAGATAGTCGTGACTAAAGATGACTTTAACTACTGTAATCTGAGAGTGTTTTCGTTGATGAGTTGTGTATCGCTTGAACCCATAAAAAACTGGTTCGATACGTTGTTTTATTCAGTACATGTATGATGTTCACATTTACGAGTATTTAGTGTCCAAACAGAGGTGACATTGTGTGGAGCATGGTCTTTGTGTCTCATGTTAGATACATCCCCAGTTCAGGTCCTTGTTCTGTCACGCAGGACTGCCGAATCCTACAATACACGACTTCCGGGTCAGGGCAAGATATGGCTAGACCAGGTCACGTGTCGAGGTACAGAAGCGTCCATCGTCAGCTGCTCTAGAAACCCGTATGTTGACAGTTGCTGTACCACAGACATCATTAACATGGAAATGTAGCACCATGTAATAACAATAATAATAAATGAGCATCTCTGTAGCTCCTTATCCATAAGTCATATGCTCAAAGCGCTGTACATGGCAAAGATGAAATGTCATCTGGATAACTTTTTTTATCAAGAGATGTGCCTTCAAAAGGGCTTTGAGACTGTCCAAGGATGGGCAAGTTTTCCTATGGCAGAATGTTATAAAGACCATTGCCCGAAAACTTTGAGCTTCCATCTAGGTGCCTGGAGTTTCTGTATGTTTGATCACGAGAGGGTTTGTAAAAGATGATGAGTTCTACTCGGGGGCTGTTCCATTTATACAGTGGTACGTGACATGACTGTGTACGCCATCAGAGCCTATAATGGTAGCCAGTGAAAAATGTGAGTTTGGGAGTTATATGGTCCTACTTGGATCTGCTTGCTACTATCCTGGCAGCCTTGAATCATCTAAAGCCGGATATGTTATTGCTTTGCACTCAGGAGTATACTGTGGCAGTAGTTCAACCTACACAGTACATGCGTTATGACGGGGGCAGCAGGTGCCTCTTGGGTATGAAGAATATATTGGCAAATTGTAGTAACACTTGCAACAGACATCCGTCACATGTTTGTTGCCTTTATAGTGTGAATGGAGAAAGACCGCAAGGTTTTTGACCCAAGAGGAACGTAGATGCTTGTCAAGATCACAGATGATTTCGTTTATATAATTAGTTTATGGTACTGTAAATAGATGTAGTATGGTATTGTTAGAGTGTGTTATATATTGTTGGGAGTGGTTGTTAGATTATGTTCGGTAATACTATGGGAACAGGGTTATGTTCAGGGAAGCGTGACCAGGTATGGCCAGAGAGCTGGGGTGTTAATTTGTAAACAATAGAGAGGTGTTGAGTAGCTTGGGTATGGGAGGTCAATATAAATAGTGAGGAAGGGTAGTAATCTGCACAGTCAGCCAGAATCACCACTGTGTTCACCTGTATGGGTTCAACTTTTGTATGGGATTGCATCTCACGCTGGCTGGCGTAAGTTTTTATTATCATTATTACTTTTGTATTTATTGATTGAGTAGATGTAGCAAGAAATTGTTTTACTGATGTAGTATTTCTAGATATATGTGCATATTGTAACACTATATAGCCACAAAGCCATTCAAAATTTGAATGTTATCGTTCCACAAAACCTGTTCCACTTTCAAATATGTAAATCGGAGTAAAGTACATGCATAAAGTATAAGACATTGACACATGTCTTACTGAGTAACTGTAGTTACTTATATTGTATTGTAGTGTCCCGGAACTGGCCGGTTATCCTTAAAGTAAGGAGAGGGGTAGTATCTCCGCCTGTAAGGAGACAGACAAGAGTCTTCCCTGTTGTACAAGGAGCATGTATCTCCTAGTAATGTGAGATGTGGATGGCACAGCCATCAACCATTACACAGGCCCCTTAAACTCCGTGAGGGAAACCATCGCCTGGGTGTGAGGGATACCACACAAATACCATGACGTCACCAAGTGGAACCAAAGTGCACTGACATTCTGATTACATTGTAAAGAGAAAGTGTTCTCTCTGAGTGGCTAATTCCTTTATTGTTATTTAGTTCAATTGTTTAGTTTCTGATTGGGATTATATGTAATCATTATCTATATTAGTGAGGGTATTAGGATTTTAGTGTAGTTAGTAGTAGTAGTAGTATTATTAGAACTTTAGCAATATAAGTGGTAGACAGAACTGTATATGTAGCTAGGTTAGGTAATTAGATTAGTTAGTTGTATTTGCACCTGTAGAATTAGTTTAGTATAGGTATTGGGGTTACTTATATCTTAAGGGGAGGAATAAAGTTTTGCAAAACAAACTATTCTTCTGTTGTGGTTACTTTGGTATGTGACAATGCTGAGTGTGAGAGTGGGGCACACTAGTCAGTGGCGGGGAAAACAAGTGGTTAGTTTTCAATATTCGCTGGACCTGTTGTGTTAACGATGACTGTTGTATATCTTAGGTTTGGATCACACGACTGCAGCCACAAGGAGGACGTCAGCGTCGTCTGTGCCGACAACACCTCCCACCACGGTAGTACCCCTACATTCACTACCACAAGATCGCCGAAAGGTAAAGTTACATAAATATGGTTCAGCGTATTCTTTGGAAATTTTGTAAAGCGAAGCGAAGGGTCTCCCCACAAGTGAGATAAAATGTCTCCAACATTAACGAGGAAAAGTATTATGCCTAAATATAGATACTTTTAATGCCTCTCTCAGGCTTCAAACATATCAGTACCCATGAAGGTAGAATAGGCCTCCAGCAACCCATGCTTGCCATAAAAGATCGGGTGATCAGGCTCGCTGACTTCGTTGACACATGTCATCGTGTTCCCAGTTGCGCAGATCGATCCAGACTCGATTATTTACAGACCACCGCCATATAGCTGTAATATTGCTCAGTGCGGCGTAAAACTAAACTCACTCACTCACTTAAACATATATCAGTCTGCAGATCATGTTTCAGCCTATCACGTACATTGACGCAAATTCTAAATAGTATCAAAAGAGTAACTTTCACTATACTTGCAGTGTGTGGAACGTCGGTATTTGCAACGACACTGTTTGATGTACCAGCTGATCACATGACCAGGAAGGGGGCGTGGCCATGGCAAGCTTCTCTGCGCGTGACGACGGATTACGGGCAGACACATCACACCTGCAGCGGTACCCTCATCTCTTCCCAGTGGATTCTCACTGCGGCACACTGCTTCAGCAGGTGACAAACACAGTCAATTCTTCATGATGATAATGACGATGATTTGTTGCAGTGATCTGTGTAATCTTGACAGCCAACTGGGAACTAAATTGCAGATCTGTATAGACTGCAACGGGGAGTTAGTGAGTGAGTGAGTGAGTTCAGTTTTATAATGCACTCATCAGTATTCCAGCCGTATGGCTGTATACACAGTGTCGGTGTTCACCCGCACCTACATACACTGTGTCCCTGTGTCCCTATACACCAGCCTCCGTATACACATGTCGGTGTTCACCCGCGCCTACATACACAGTGTCCCTATTCACCAGCCTCCGTATACACATGTCGGTGTTCACTCGCTCCTAAATACATAGTATCCATATGTAGCAGGACTGCGTCAGTCACGCACAGACAATAGAAACTGCTTTTGTTGTTTTTCAATGGCCGAAGTTTTATTAGAGATGAGTATTGATGAAAACAATAACCCTGAAACAATCAAGTGTACAATGTAATAAATGTAACCCTATACACATGCCACTGACACAGATATACACATATTATTTATGCATATGCTATAACTTTATAAAATAGTTGCTTCAGTAACCAATTACTTTGTACAAAATGTCTTCCATTTGAGTTATATCATACTGGTATATACACAATACATAAACCTACCAGGTGTGTGGGTCTAGGTTTATTTCATACCTGGGGACGCTGTTGTCTCTGTATCAAATGCTTGTCTGTAGAGAAAATACTAATACTAATATGTACAGACAGGCTAATAACGAACATATACAAAGAATCCTCAGCAGTGATACTGTATTCAAACATACAAATTTGGCTGTAGCTGAGCAAGATATAAAACAATACAAAAAAAGATCTCATTCATTCATTCATTCATTCATGGTTACAAAACTATACTTGTGTTCATCTGTTTATCACACACCTTGCCTTTTGTCAATCATGTTATTAATATTACATTATAATGGATTCTGAGTATTTATTGGGCAATTTACACCAATAAGAACATCAAATACACAGTACTATGCATTTGAGAATAGCAAACACTTATACAACTACTAGATATGTCCAAATATGTCATTGCATGAACACTAAGTAAATAAAATAGCCAAATTTCCCCAGAATGCGATCCAAAGACTTTATCCAAAGATACGTCCGAGCAAATCAACATGACATATCAACACAGTGACGACTGAATGTGGACTGACCACAGGCCTTGTAATGTGTAGAGGGTGTAAAGCTTAGCTGATTGCCCAAGCTGGCTATGAAGACAAAGGGACCTAAGTGGGAAAGGGCTTATGTTATTGTGTTGTGTGGTGAACATGCAGCTCAGTGAGCTGGCTGTGAGTGATAGTTACGGCTAGTTATAGGATAGATAACTATGTAAAAACTAAAACTATGAAATGAATTTTCCAGCGTTTATTTACATGGATTCTAATCAATACACAACATGTTAAAATATACAAAATCTGTCAATGCCGCGCCTATACACCAGTCTCCGTATACACATGTCGGTGTTCACTCGCATCTAAATACTCAGTGTCACTATACACCAGCCTCTGTATGTACTTGTCAGTGTTCACTCGTATTTATATGCACATAGCCCAGATACACCAGCCTCCGTATACATAGTGTCGATGTTAATCTACATCTATATGCACAGTGTCCATGTTTATTTCTACCGCCTCTACATTCAGTCTCTACTCTGCAGGAACAAGAAGCCGGCTTCTTGGCGAGTCCGACTCGGGGAGTATGACATCAGTGTGTGGGAACGCACGGAGCAGGAGCTCTACGTCTCCAGGGTGTACGTCCATGACGGCTTCAAACCTCACCAACACGGGAACGATCTGGCACTTGTCAAACTGCAACATACCGTCAGCCAGAACAGTGACTACATCAACACCATCTGTCTACCTGACGACGATGACGACGATGTCGACCCTAAGGACCGATGTGTGTCCACAGGCTGGGGAAAACAGGGTGAGTGTTGAGGGCGTGAAGCGCGCAGTGGGTGGGTGAGTGTGTGGATCAGTGACTGAGGGGATTAGAAAGTAGGAACAGTGGGTGGGTGAGTGTGTGGATCAGTGACTGAGTTGATTAGACAGAAGGAATAATGGGTGGTTGAGTGTGTGGATCAGTGACTGAGGGGATTAGACAGAAGGAATAATGGGTGGTTGAGTGTGTGGATCAGTGACTGAGGGGATTAGACAGAAGGAATAATGGGTGGTTGAGTGTGTGGATCAGTGACTGAGGGGATTAGACAGTAGAAATAGTGAGTGGGTGAGTGTGTGGATCAGTGACTGAGGGGATTAGATAGTAGGGATAGTGGGTAGATGGGTGTGTGGATCAGTGGCTGAGGGGATTAGACAGTAGGAACAGTGGGAGGGTGAGTGTGTGGATCAGTGGCTGAGGGGATTAGACAGAAGGAATAATGGGTGGGTGAGTGTGTGGATCAGTGACTGAGGGGATTAGACAGTAGAAATAGTGAGTGGGTGAGTGTGTGGATCAGTGGCTGAGGGGATTAGACAGTAGGAACAGTGGGTGGGTGAGTGTGTGGATCAGTGACTGAGTTGACTTGACATTAGAAATAGTGAGTGGGTGAGTGTGTGGATCAGTGACTGAGGGGGGTAGACAGTAGGAATAGTGTGTGGGTGAGTGTGTGGATCAGTGTCAGTGGTCGTGGGAATTAGACAGTAGAAATAGTGAGTGGGTGAGTGGGTGGATCAGTGGCTGAGGGGATTAGACAGTAGGAATAGTGAATGGGTGGTTTGGTGGGTGTGTGGATCAGTGGCAGAAGGGGATTAGACAGTAGGAATAGTGAGTGGATGGGTATGTGGATCAGTGACTGAGATGATTAGACAGTAAAAATAGTTGGTCAGTGAGTGTGTGGATCAGTGGCTGTGGGGGACAGACAGTAGGAATAGTGGGTGGGTAAGTGTGCGGATAAATGACTGAAGGGGACAGACAGTAGAAGTAGTGGGTGGGTGAGTGTACGGATAAGTGGTTGAAGGGAACAGACAGTAGAAATAGTGGGTGGGTGAGTGTGTTGATTAGTGGCTGAGGGGATTAGACAGTAGACACAGTGAGTGGATGGGTGAGAATGGATGAGTGAGTGGTGCTTCTGCGATGGGTATATGTAGATATGCGGGTGTGAATTGGCCCCAGTAACGTCCCTGTCGTAGAGGCAGATAATGGGATGCCCAGCACTCCGTCCTTCAAGGCATCCTGAGTGCTGGGTCTGACATACGTCTATTTTAAGTTTTGAGGATTACGATCGCTTTGTACTGCTTGCTTCAGGGAAAGGAACATTACTATCAGTCATAGGTTCACACAATTTACATGAATCTGCCAGACTTATTTGTCTTCCTCTTCTGCCAGATGGGCGGGGCCACGTGGTCCTGGAGGAGGAGAAGACGCAGGTAGAGGGCAGCTGGAGATGCAGCTCCTGGTTCCGGGAGAATGTCGGCCCAGGGTTGATCTGTGCTGTCTCCAACACTACAGACAAGAGGGGCACGTGTCAGGTGAGATATATAATGTAAGGGACAGCTCCAGGAGAATGTCGGCCCAGGGCTGACCTGTGCTGCCTCCAACACTACAGACAAGAGGAGCACGTGTCAGGTGATATGTATAATGTAAGGGACAGCTCCAGGAGAATGTCGGCCCAGGGCTGACCTGTGCTGCCTCCAACACTACAGACAAGAGGAGCACGTGTCAGGTGATATGTATAATGTAAGGGACAGCTCCAGGAGAATGTCGGCCCAGGGCTGATCTGTGCTGCCTCCAACACTACAGACAAGAGGAGCACGTGTCAGGTGAGATATATAATGTAAGGGACAGCTCCAGGAGAATGTCGGCCCAGGGCTGACCTGTGCTGCCTCCAACACTACAGACAAGAGGAGCACGTGTCAGGTGAGATATATAATGTAAGGGACAGCTTCAGGAGAATGTCGGCCCAGGGCTGACCTGTGCTGCCTCCAACACTACAAACAAGAGGAGCACGTGTCAGGTGAGATATATAATGTAAGGGGCAGCTCCAGGAGAATGTCGGCTCACGGCTGACCTGTGCTGCCTCCAACACTACAGACAAGAGGAGCACGTGTCAGGTGAGATATATAATGTTAGGGACAGCTTCAGGAGAATGTCGGCCCAGGGCTGATCTGTGCTGCCTCCAACACTACAGACAAGAGGAGCACGTGTCAGGTGAGATATATAATGTAAGGGACAGCTTCAGGAGAATGTCGGCCCAGGGCTGACCTGTGCTGCCTCCAACACTACAGACAAGAGGAGCACGTGTCAGGTGAGATATATAATGTTAGGGACAGCTCCAGGAGAATGTCGGCCCAGAGCTGACCTGTGCTGCCTCCAACACTACAAACAAGAGGAGCACGTGTCAGGTGAGATATATAATGTAAGGGACAGCTCCAGGAGAATGTCGGCCCAGGGCTGATCTGTGCTGCCTCCAACACTACAGACAAGTGGAGCACGTGTCAGGTGAGATATATAATGTAAGGGACAGCTCCAGGAGAATGTCGGCCCAGGGCTGATCTGTGCTACCTCCAACACTACAGACAAGAGGAGCACGTGTCAGGTGAGATATGTAATGTAAGGGACAGCTCCAGGAGAATGTCGGCTCAGGGCTGACCTGTGCTGCCTCCAACACTACAGACAAGAGGAGCACGTGTCAGGTGATATGTATAATGTAAGGGACAGCTCCAGGAGAATGTCGGCTCAGGGCTGATCTGTGCTGCCTCCAACACTACAGACAAGAGGAGCACGTGTCAGGTGAGATATATAATGTAAGGGACAGCTCCAGGAGAATGTCGGCCCAGGGCTGACCTGTGCTGCCTCCAACACTACAGATAAGAGGAGCACGTGTCAGGTGAGATATATAATGTTAGGGACAGCTTCAGGAGAATGTCGGCCCAGGGCTGATCTGTGCTGCCTCCAACACTACAGACAAGAGGAGCACGTGTCAGGTGAGATATATAATGTAAGGGACAGCTTCAGGAGAATGTCGGCCCAGGGCTGATCTGTGCTGCCTCCAACACTACAGACAAGAGGAGCACGTGTCAGGTGAGATATATAATGTAAGGGACAGCTCCAGGAGAATGTCGGCCCAGGGCTGATCTGTGCTGCCTCCAACACTACAGACAAGAGGAGCACGTGTCAGGTGAGATATATAATGTAAGGGACAGCTCCAGGAGAATGTCTGCTCAGGGCTGATCTGTGCTGCCTCCAACACCACAGACAAGAGGAGCACGTGTCAGGTGAGATATATAATGTAAGGGACAGCTCCAGGAGAATGTCGGCCCAGGGCTGATCTGTGCTGCCTCCAACACTACAGACAAGAGGAGCACGTGTCAGGTGAGATATATAATGTAAGGGACAGCTCCAGGAGAATGTCGGCCCAGAGCTGACCTGTGCTGCCTCCAACACTACAAACAAGAGGAGCACGTGTCAGGTGAGATATATAATGTAAGGGACAGCTCCAGGAGAATGTCGGCCCAGGGCTGATCTGTGCTGCCTCCAACACTACAGACAAGTGGAGCACGTGTCAGGTGAGATATATAATGTAAGGGACAGCTCCAGGAGAATGTCGGCCCAGGGCTGATCTGTGCTACCTCCAACACTACAGACAAGAGGAGCACGTGTCAGGTGAGATATGTAATGTAAGGGACAGCTCCAGGAGAATGTCGGCTCAGGGCTGACCTGTGCTGCCTCCAACACTACAGACAAGAGGAGCACGTGTCAGGTGATATGTATAATGTAAGGGACAGCTCCAGGAGAATGTCGGCTCAGGGCTGATCTGTGCTGCCTCCAACACTACAGACAAGAGGAGCACGTGTCAGGTGAGATATATAATGTAAGGGACAGCTCCAGGAGAATGTCGGCCCAGGGCTGACCTGTGCTGCCTCCAACACTACAGATAAGAGGAGCACGTGTCAGGTGAGATATATAATGTTAGGGACAGCTTCAGGAGAATGTCGGCCCAGGGCTGATCTGTGCTGCCTCCAACACTACAGACAAGAGGAGCACGTGTCAGGTGAGATATATAATGTAAGGGACAGCTTCAGGAGAATGTCGGCCCAGGGCTGATCTGTGCTGCCTCCAACACTACAGACAAGAGGAGCACGTGTCAGGTGAGATATATAATGTAAGGGACAGCTCCAGGAGAATGTCGGCCCAGGGCTGATCTGTGCTGCCTCCAACACTACAGACAAGAGGAGCACGTGTCAGGTGAGATATATAATGTAAGGGACAGCTCCAGGAGAATGTCTGCTCAGGGCTGATCTGTGCTGCCTCCAACACCACAGACAAGAGGAGCACGTGTCAGGTGAGATATATAATGTAAGGGACAGCTCCAGGAGAATGTCGGCCCAGGGCTGATCTGTGCTGCCTCCAACACTACAGACAAGAGGAGCACGTGTCAGGTGAGATATATAATGTAAGGGACAGCTCCAGGAGAATGTCGGCTCAGGGCTGATCTGTGCTGCCTCCAACACTACAGACAAGAGGAGCACGTGTCAGGTGAGATATATAATGTAAGGGACAGCTCCAGGAGAATGTCGGCCCAGGGCTGACCTGTGCTGCCTCCAACACTACAGACAAGAGGAGCACGTGTCAGGTGAGATATATAATGTTAGGGACAGCTTCAGGAGAATGTCGGCCCAGGGCTGATCTGTGCTGTCTCCAACACTACAGACAAGAGGAGCACGTGTCAGGTGAGATATATAATGTAAGGGACAGCTCCAGAAGAATGTCGGCCCAGGGCTGATCTGTGCTGCCTCCAACACTACAGACAAGAGGAGCACGTGTCAGGTGAGATATATAATGTAAGGGACAGCTCCAGGAGAATGTCGGCCCAGGGCTGACCTGGGCTGCCTCCAACACTACAGATAAGAGGAGCACGTGTCAGGTGAGATATATAATGTTAGGGACAGCTTCAGGAGAATGTCGGCCCAGGGCTGATCTGTGCTGCCTCCAACACTACAGACAAGAGGAGCACGTGTCAGGTGAGATATATAATGTTAGGGACAGCTCCAGGAGAATGTCGGCCCAGGGCTGACCTGTGCTGCCTCCAGCACTACAGACAAGAGGAGCACGTGTCAGGTGAGATATATAATGTAAGGGACAGCTCCAGAAGAATGTCGGCCCAGGGCTGATCTGTGCTGCCTCCAACACTACAGACAAGAGGAGCACGTGTCAGGTGAGATATATAATGTAAGGGACAGCTCCAGGAGAATGTCGGCCCAGGGCTGACCTGTGCTGCCTCCAACACTACAGATAAGAGGAGCACGTGTCAGGTGAGATATATAATGTTAGGGACAGCTTCAGGAGAATGTCGGCCCAGGGCTGATCTGTGCTGCCTCCAACACTACAGACAAGAGGAGCACGTGTCAGGTGAGATATATAATGTTAGGGACAGCTCCAGGAGAATGTCGGCCCAGGGCTGACCTGTGCTGCCTCCAGCACTACAGACAAGAGGAGCACGTGTCAGGTGAGATATATAATGTAAGGGACAGCTCCAGGAGAATGTCGGCCCAGGGCTGACCTGTGCTGCCTCCAACACTACAAACAAGAGGAGCACGTGTCAGGTGAGATATATAATGTAAGGGACAGCTCCAGGAGAATGTCGGCTCAGGGCTGACCTGTGCTGCCTCCAACACCACAGACAAGAGGAGCACGTGTCAGGTGAGATATATAATGTTAGGGACAGCTTCAGGAGAATGTCGGCCCAGGGCTGATCTGTGCTGCCTCCAACACTATAAACAAGAGGAGCACGTGTCAGGTGAGATATATAATGTAAGGGACAGCTCCAGGAGAATGTCGGCCCAGGGCTGACCTGTGCTGCCTCCAACACTACAGACAAGAGGAGCACGTGTCAGGTGAGATATATAATGTAAGGGACAGCTCCAGGAGAATGTCGGCCCAGAGCTGACCTGTGCTGCCTCCAACACTACAAACAAGAGGAGCACGTGTCAGGTGAGATATATAATGTAAGGGACAGCTCCAGGAGAATGTCGGCTCAGGGCTGATCTGTGCTGCCTCCAACACCACAGACAAGAGGAGCACGTGTCAGGTGAGATATATAATGTAAGGGACAGCTCCAGGAGAATGTCGGCCCAGGGCTGATCTGTGCTGCCTCCAACACTACAGACAAGAGGAGCACGTGTCAGGTGAGATATATAATGTAAGGGACAGCTCCAGGAGAATGTCGGCTCAGGGCTGATCTGTGCTGCCTCCAACACTACAGACAAGAGGAGCACGTGTCAGGTGAGATATATAATGTAAGGGACAGCTCCAGGAGAATGTCGGCCCAGGGCTGACCTGTGCTGCCTCCAACACTACAGACAAGAGGAGCACGTGTCAGGTGAGATATATAATGTTAGGGACAGCTTCAGGAGAATGTCGGCCCAGGGCTGATCTGTGCTGTCTCCAACACTACAGACAAGAGGAGCACGTGTCAGGTGAGATATATAATGTAAGGGACAGCTCCAGAAGAATGTCGGCCCAGGGCTGATCTGTGCTGCCTCCAACACTACAGACAAGAGGAGCACGTGTCAGGTGAGATATATAATGTAAGGGACAGCTCCAGGAGAATGTCGGCCCAGGGCTGACCTGGGCTGCCTCCAACACTACAGATAAGAGGAGCACGTGTCAGGTGAGATATATAATGTTAGGGACAGCTTCAGGAGAATGTCGGCCCAGGGCTGATCTGTGCTGCCTCCAACACTACAGACAAGAGGAGCACGTGTCAGGTGAGATATATAATGTTAGGGACAGCTCCAGGAGAATGTCGGCCCAGGGCTGACCTGTGCTGCCTCCAACACTACAGACAAGAGGAGCACGTGTCAGGTGAGATATATAATGTAAGGGACAGCTCCAGAAGAATGTCGGCCCAGGGCTGATCTGTGCTGCCTCCAACACTACAGACAAGAGGAGCACGTGTCAGGTGAGATATATAATGTAAGGGACAGCTCCAGGAGAATGTCGGCCCAGGGCTGACCTGTGCTGCCTCCAACACTACAGATAAGAGGAGCACGTGTCAGGTGAGATATATAATGTTAGGGACAGCTTCAGGAGAATGTCGGCCCAGGGCTGATCTGTGCTGCCTCCAACACTACAGACAAGAGGAGCACGTGTCAGGTGAGATATATAATGTTAGGGACAGCTCCAGGAGAATGTCGGCCCAGGGCTGACCTGTGCTGCCTCCAGCACTACAGACAAGAGGAGCACGTGTCAGGTGAGATATATAATGTAAGGGACAGCTCCAGGAGAATGTCGGCCCAGGGCTGACCTGTGCTGCCTCCAACACTACAAACAAGAGGAGCACGTGTCAGGTGAGATATATAATGTAAGGGACAGCTCCAGGAGAATGTCGGCTCAGGGCTGACCTGTGCTGCCTCCAACACCACAGACAAGAGGAGCACGTGTCAGGTGAGATATATAATGTTAGGGACAGCTTCAGGAGAATGTCGGCCCAGGGCTGATCTGTGCTGCCTCCAACACTATAAACAAGAGGAGCACGTGTCAGGTGAGATATATAATGTAAGGGACAGCTCCAGGAGAATGTCGGCCCAGGGCTGACCTGTGCTGCCTCCAACACTACAGACAAGAGGAGCACGTGTCAGGTGAGATATATAATGTAAGGGACAGCTCCAGGAGAATGTCGGCCCAGAGCTGACCTGTGCTGCCTCCAACACTACAAACAAGAGGAGCACGTGTCAGGTGAGATATATAATGTAAGGGACAGCTCCAGGAGAATGTCGGCCCAGGGCTGATCTGTGCTGCCTCCAACACTGCAGACAAGAGGAGCACGTGTCAGGTGAGATATATAATGTAAGGGACAGCTCCAGGAGAATGTCGGCCCAGGGCTGATCTATGCTGCCTCCAACACTACAGACAAGAGGAGCACGTGTCAGGTGAGATATATAATGTAAGGGACAGCTCCAGGAGAATGTCGGCCCAGGGCTGACCTGTGCTGCCTCCAACACTACAGACAAGAGGAGCACGTGTCAGGTGATATGTATAATGTAAGGGACAGCTCCAGGAGAATGTCGGCTCAGGGCTGATCTGTGCTGCCTCCAACACTACAAACAAGAGGAGCACGTGTCAGGTGAGATATATAATGTAAGGGAGAGCTTCAGGAGAATGTCGGCTCAGGGCTGATCTGTGCTGCCTCCAACACTACAGACAAGAGGAGCACGTGTCAGGTGAGATATATAATGTAAGGGACAGCTCCAGGAGAATGTCGGCTCAGGGCTGATCTGTGCTGCCTCCAACACTACAGACAAGAGGAGCACGTGTCAGGTGAGATATATAATGTAAGGGACAGCTCCAGGAGAATGTCGGCCCAGGGCTGACCTGTGCTGCCTCCAACACTACAGATAAGAGGAGCACGTGTCAGGTGAGATATATAATGTTAGGGACAGCTTCAGGAGAATGTCGGCCCAGGGCTGATCTGTGCTGCCTCCAACACTACAGACAAGAAGAGCACGTGTCAGGTGAGATATATAATGTAAGGGACAGCTTCAGGAGAATGTCGGCCCAGGGCTGATCTGTGCTGCCTCCAACACTACAGACAAGAGGAGCACGTGTCAGGTGAGATATATAATGTAAGGGACAGCTCCAGAAGAATGTCGGCCCAGGGCTGATCTGTGCTGCCTCCAACACTACAGACAAGTGGAGCACGTGTCAGGTGAGATATATAATGTAAGGGACAGCTCCAGGAGAATGTCGGCCCAGGGCTGATCTGTGCTGCCTCCAACACTACAGACAAGAGGAGCACGTGTCAGGTGAGATATATAATGTAAGGGACAGCTCCAGGAGAATGTCGGCTCAGGGCTGACCTGTGCTGCCTCCAACACTACAAACAAGAGGAGCACGTGTCAGGTGAGATATATAATGTAAGGGACAGCTCCAGGAGAATGTCGGCCCAGGGCTGATCTGTGCTGCCTCCAACACCACAGACAAGAGGAGCACGTGTCAGGTGAGATATATAATGTAGGGACAGCTCCAGGAGAATGTCGGCTCAGGGCTGACCTATGCTGCCTCCAACACTACAGACAAGAGGAGCACGTGTCAGGTGAGATATATAATGTAAGGGAGAGCTTCAGGAGAATGTCGGCTCAGGGCTGATCTGTGCTGCCTCCAACACCACAGACAAGAGGAGCACGTGTCAGGTGAGATATATAATGTTAGGGACAGCTTCAGGAGAATGTCGGCTCAGGGCTGATCTGTGCTGCCTCCAACACTACAGAAAAGAGGAGCACGTGTCAGGTGAGATATATAATGTAAGGGACAGCTCGAAGAGAATGTCTGCTCAGAGCTGACCTGTGCTGCCTCCAACACCACAGACAAGAGGAGTACGTGTCAGGTGAGATATATAATGTAAGGGACAGCTCGAAGTGAATGTCTGCTCAGAGCTGACCTGTGCTGCCTCCAACACTACAAACAAGAGGAGCACGTGTCAGGTGATATATATAATGTAAGGGACAGCTCGAGGAGAATGTCGGCCCAGGGCTGATCTGTGCTGCCTCCAACACTACAGAACACGTGTGATCTATGAAATCAGGGGAAGCGACAGCCATATAGATAGATATGATGTTTAAAAGAACGAACGTTTGAAAATCTCAACTGCCATTCTTTCCAAGATATCTTATTAGAAATATCCAATCTTTGGACCAATTTTTGTACCGTCATCTTTGAAACTATTGATTGTGTAAGAATTAAGATCATTACCGTTTACTGTCCAGGCCGACACTGGCGCACCATTCGTGTGTTTGCGGGCCGGAAGATGGCGACTGTTTGGACTGGCGTCGTGGGGAGCCGGATGTGACCAGCCTGGAGAACCCCGCCTGTATACTCGCGTCAAGTCCTACCTGGCCTGGATCGCGCGTGTGATGGAAACAGATACCAGGGGAAGGAGCGATAAAAAACCGTGAAGAATTGAATAGGATTAAGCAAAACTGAAAGTCCTTCATAACACTGTGGTCGACTGAATACCCCTGCTTTGCCAACATCTTATCTATATGAATTCATTAAATGAATAAAAGGGGTCCGCTTGACTTGAATGTTCTTGATTTTACACATCTGTGGATTTCTGATCAGACGTTGTCGCAAGAACTGAGGTAGTAATAGTGACACATAATCTGATTGTGTCGTCACACACAGGCCCATGGAGTAAGTATCGTCTGTTAACGCCTGACGTTACACAGTATAGCCATCAGTATTGATGCAGCGCCACCCAACAGGATCAATTCCCATCATTCTACAGAGTTGAGATACATGTCGTTAACTGTAGTGAATGTTTACCAGCGAACCCGCTGGAAGTGTTGGTGAGAAGTGGTTATTATGGACCATGTCAAAAATATACAATGAATATCATTGCCTGCCGGGGTTAGACACGTGCATCTCAGCTTTCATCTAAATCAATTTTATAAATACCATTAGGCTAGACAATAATATTTCTGTGGAGCTAAAGTTCATGTATGTATGTATGTATGTATGTATGTATGTATGTATGTATGTATGTATGTATGTATGTATGTATGTATGTATGTATGTATGTATGTATGTATGTATGTATGTATGTATGTATGTATGTATGTATGTATGTATGTATGTATGTATGTATGTATGTATGTATGTATGTATGTATGTATGTATGTATGTATGTATGTATGTATGTATGTATGTATGTATGTATGTATGTATGTATGTATGTATGTATGTATGTATGTATGTATGTATGTATGTATGTATGTATGTATGTATGTATGTATGTATGTATGTATGTATGTATGTATGTATGTATGTATGTATGTATGTATGTATGTATGTATGTATGTATGTATGTATGTATGTATGTATGTATGTATGTATGTATGTATGTATGTATGTATGTATGTATGTATGTATGTATGTATGTATGTATGTATGTATGTATGTATGTATGTATGTATGTATGTATGTATGTATGTATGTATGTATGTATGTATGTATGTATGTATGTATGTATGTGTTGTGGCAAGAATCACATTGGGCTGAAACACTCTCACCAAAGTTTATTTTCATTTATCGCCGTTGTAGCATACGTTCAACCGTTGTAAAACAGTGGACGAGAGGTTCAGAAAAACTACAAAAAAAAGAAACGAAATACCTTTTGAGTAAACAATACAACTCAACCTAATGAAATGTACATGTATTCAAATCGTTAATTTCAAAATAAGCAAATAAGCAATTACGTTTAATAAGTTTTCTGGTATCTCGTTTGGACATAGAAGCAAGAAAAATTGAAGACGTTACTCACATCTGTGTTCTGCCTTGACTCGGTGTGTTTCGCTCGCAACATGGAGGCCTTCTGACTGCCTGAGCCCATGTGCTTCTGATCATGTGATCAGATTGCCAGGATGTAAATTGTTACAAATATGAAAAAGTTTAGTCAGCAACCTGGATTCGAACCTATAACCTGCGTGTTTCTAAATGGTTAGTGTAATAATTCAGTTAACAATCCTTTACACCACAGGCAGTTGCACAGATGTGTTGACAATTTTAAATATTAAAATAAACCTTTACTTCTTTACTTAAATCAAGTTGAGTGTTCAGTGTTCTGCACGTACACACTCGGCCTCTTAAACATTCCTGTTTAACAAAAACTTCTAACGTGCAGAATTAACACAATATACCACAGCAAAACGTCTGGTATCAGACTAATGTGTGATAAACATTGTTCACTACATGTCACTTATTCACATGACGATAGAAGCAGCACAAGTTTGTGCACTGGTCTCCGTAGTTCACCTTTTAGTGTTCTCAATACCACGCTTCTCACATGTCCACGTTTGTCTGACTCAGTTGCGATCACTCGACCCATAGGCCACTGCAGTCTTGGTGTGTTTTGGTCCGTGATCAGAACAATATCACCTACTTGCATGCTGCGTTTCGACTCATTCCATTTTTGACGCACTTGTAAGTTCAATAGATATTCTCTTCGCCACCGTGACCAGAACACATTCGCAAGATACTGGATCCTACGCCATCTCCGTCGCATGTAGACATCGTTGCGCTGAAAATGTCCTGGGGGTGGAATATACACATTTGACTTCATCATCAACAGATGATTAGGTGATAAAGGATTCAGATCATCAGGACTGTCAGATACAGTGGTGAGGGGTCGGGAGTTTATAATAGCTTCAACTTCGCACAGTAGTGTTCGATATGATTCATCATTCAAACGTTCACCAAATTCTCTGAGAAGAGGAGAAAGTACTTGTCGGACTGACCTGATAAGCCGCTCCCATACGCCACCCATGTGACTTGCTGATGGAGGATTGAATTTCCATTCAATATTACTTTTCAGCAGGTAAGACTGAATACGTTCCTGACTCATTTCTGCTACTGTCTGTTTTAGTTCTTTAGCGGCACTGGTGAAGTTAGTACCATTGTCACACCAAATTACTTGGATAGGTCCTCTTCGAGCTATGAATCGACGTAAAGCATGAAGAAACGAGTCTGTATCAAGAGAAATTGCTGTCTCAATGTGGACTCCTCTGCTCACAAGACATGTAAACAATGCACCATAACGTTTGACATATTTCCGCCCCTCTTTGATAACGTGAGGGCCAAAGAAATCTACCCCTGTGTAGGTGAATGGTGGAGTAGGTTTGACTCGACTGGACGGCAAGTCGGCCATCTTCTGTTCACATGCTGGTACTCTCATTTTTCGACATGTAACACAGCGAGACAAAATGGTACGAACAGCAGAATTAGCTTTAATGACCCAGTACTTCTCTCTCAGTGCTGATAAGACGTGATTCCGTCCTGCATGCCCAAGTCTCAGGTGTACGTCAGTGATTATCAGTGACGTGACGGCACTTCTATATGGTAATAAAACTGGGTATTTCATCTCCTCTGGAATATCTGCTCTGCTAAGTCGACCACCGACTCTGAGTAGTCCATTGTCTGAGAAGGGGTCGAGTCTATACACTGAGCTACTCTTGAGTACTCGGCCTCGTTTGCTACTCGAGTCTATTTCCTTGTCGAAATGCTGCAACTGAATGAACTTGAGAATAGCATTCTCTGCTCTATCTAGTTCCTGTACTGTGAAAGGTTGATTGAATCTTCTACAAGAAGACCTGTTACCTTGCCTTGTCTGTCTTCGACTTTGAAGAATGTCAAATAGTCTGTGATATATCACTACTGCTCGCTTCAACCGATACCAGCTAGAGTAATGATTCATCAGTTGACACATGGTATCCTGGGAATCCTTTGATAGTGTTTCTGTCACAGCGGCTACTTCTTCAAAAGTACCATCTATCATAACAGCTGGCTGTTGTAAGGACCACTCTGACTCAGGTTTCATAAGAAACGTGGGACCTTTGAGCCAGTCATGGCACTCAATCAGCTTTGAAGGAGTCACGCCTCGAGATGCAATATCTGCAGGGTTTGTTTTAGAATCAATGTACTTCCACTGATCAGGCTCTGAAAAGTCTCTGATGACTTTCACACGGTTGGCAACAAAGATTGGGAACCTTTTCTGTTCACTGTTAATATAATGTAGAACAGTTGTTGAGTCAGTGTAGTAAGTTACACTGTCAGGTTTGGTGTCAAGCTGGAGTTGACCAATGTGCACTGCTACAGTGGCAGCTGTTAATTCTAAGCGAGGAATGGAGACTGTTTTAACTGGTGCAAGTCTGGATTTTCCCATAAGAAACGCTGTATGAATGTTGTCTTTATCATCACAAAGGCGCAGATATGCTACACATCCATACCCGATGGTACTTGCATCCGAAAACACATGAAGCTGTGTGGACACGACATTTCCAAACACAGCCGGTTTCAGACATCTTTCCATCCTCAATACGTTCAGGCACTGTAGCTCTCCTAGCCATTCCTTCCAGATGAGTTTCTGTTCTGCTGGTATTTCATCATCCCATCCAAGCTGCTTGTTTGTACATAGATCTTGTAAGACTTTCTTAGCTGGCAGCATGACAGGAGCCACAATACCTAAAGGGTCATATAATGAAGACATTGTTGAAAGTAGTCCTCTCCGAGTAAACGGTTTTTCTTTCAAGTCAACTGTGAACCCGAACATATCTGTACTGATATGCCACTGCATTCCAAGCGCTCTTTCGATGAGCAAATCGTAATTCATGTCATGAGTTTGAACATGTTTTGAGCGATGCTCTGATGGAATCAAATTGAGAACATCTCTGTTATTAGATGTGAACTTGGTCAGCTGAAATCCACCTTCTTCACATGCAGATTTCAACTTGTCTACTAATTTTACTGCAGTTTCCTCAGTGCTGACTGATTTGAGGCAATCATCAACATAGAAATTGTTCCGAATAGTGTCAGCAACAGGGAGTCCATAAACCTTTTCTGCTCTGTCAGCTACAGCCCTCAAAACAAAGTTAGAAATACTAGGTGAGGACACTGCTCCAAAGATATGAACTGTCATGCTGTATTCTTGTAAGTCTGCACTTAAATCGCCATTAGGCCACCACAAAAACCTCAGGAGATCATGCTGGTGAGGCGGAACCTTTACTTGGTAGAACATGGCTTCGATATCAGCCATGAATGCTATACGCTCTGTTCTAAATCTGGTCAGCACTCCAATCAATGAATTGGTGAGATCTGGTCCTTGCAGGAGCATATCATTTAGTGATGTTCCATCATACTTGGCACTACAGTCAAATACTACACGTATCTTCGTCGGCTTCTTTGGATGGTAAATGCCATGATGGGGTAGATACCTCACCTTTCCTGACTCTACTGTCAATTTATCGTTGGGTATCTTATAGGCATAGCCTTTCAAGATAAGATTTTCCATAAATGCTGTGTAGTCCCGACGATATTGCTCGTTCTGAACCATTTTCTTCTTCTGCCACTTTGCTCTCCTTTCAGCTTGTTCTCTGTTATTGGCGAAAGTTGCTTTTGGATCTTTAAGGGGCAGTGGTAGCTCATAATGGCCATCGACTTGCTTCATGTTGGTCTTTGCAATCTCAATGAACTTCTGATCCTCTCTTGAGTAACCTTGTTCACCAGGTACTGTTCCAATGTCACGCTCACTAAAATCCATTTCAAACATCTTCAGAATGGCATCTCGAGTCGGGTATTCCTGGACTGCATGTATTTCTTGGAAAATTGCACGATTGCAGGTAAGGGAGTTGTCAGAAGGGTTGTATTTAATATGGAGTGGTCCACTGACTGTCCATCCGTGTTTATATCGTACAGCAAAGGGACCATTACCTTGTGATGGAATGACTTCCTGTGGCTGCATGGCAAGAGGGCAGTTGCTTCCAATTAGCAATCCAATATCAAGATCAGGCTGGTACTGTGGTAGCTTGTTTGCCATATCACTAAGATGAGGAAATGTCAACAAAACATCAGGATTAGGTATCTGACTGTGACCAACTGGTATCTCTTCCTTAGTAAATGTCCGTGGTAACAAGATTGCATTTTCCTCAGTTATATCTGATATGATGAGATCCTCCACTGCTGAGGTTCTTACCTCACTAACGCCATGCATTGTTCGAAGCTTTAACATTGATTTGGTAGATTTTGCTCCAAGTTCATGTTTCAGATCTTCTGTGATGAAACAACCAGTACTTCCATTGTCCAACAACGCATATGTCTTTACTGATTTCTCGTTACCTCTCTGTTGTACAATAACAGGGATGATAGGTTGCAGCACTGTATCCACTATGTCTGATTTTGTATAATTGCAAGATGTGTTGACAGAATCAGCAATATCATGTCCACCTGCCTTTGGCATGTCGCTACCTGTGTCTGTTAATCCCTCTTGTCTAGTCCGTACAGGATGAAAGTCATCATCGTGTAAAGCTGTTGGATGGCACTTCCCGCAACGTTTACAGGTCCGTTTCTTCATACAACCTTTAACAGCATGGTTGTAACCATAGCAACCATAACACATTTTATTGTCCCTAAGATAAGCTCGCTTATCTATTAATGACTTTCGTGCAAATTGTTTGCAGTCATCCATATCATGTTGTTCTTTGCAGAAGTAACAGGCAAGCCTTTTGCCTTTATTGTGACGTTCTAACGGATCCGGATAGTTGCTGCTTGTCACAATACTGTTTGACTTTAGTTTATGAACAATCTGTTTGTTTCTTGTGGAATCTTTGTCTTGCCTTCGTAATTGGACTTCATTTTTAGACATTGCATCCTTACTGTAAACCGGTTCGTTGGCAGACTTTGAGGCAAACTCAATGAACTGTACAAGATCCTCAAAGGCAATAACCTTATACCTTTGAAGCCGAGCTTTAGTGACATGATCTCGCCATTTATTCTGCAGATATATAGGCAGCTTCAGAACAACAGCTTGCATGTTTGGAGCATGATTCAGCACATTCATGTGGGACATACTCTTCATTACATGGAGGCATTTGATGAGGAAGTAGGAAAACTGCTTTAGGCCATGTGAGTCGTCGTATCTGATTTCTGGCCATGCAAGAACTTTGTTGACATAAGCTGTTGATACTGTGTAAGGATTTCCATATTCTGTGATCAACAGATCTCTGGCCTTTTGATAACCATCAGCGGAATTCATGTGCAGACAACCTGCTATCAAATCTTTGGGTTCTCCTTCAAGCTGTTGATCAAGATAATACAACCTATCTGTATTATTGGTAGTATGGGGAACAACGCGTGCATCAAATGACATCATGAACGTACTAAATGCCATAGGATCACCTTTAAATGTTGGTACCTTTGGTTGTGGCAGAAGCATCGATGTGGCCATCTGCCTATGCATTTGAAGAATTAGTTCATGCTGTCTTTGCATAGATGAAGATGGAGTATGAGCAGACATCGTGGCATCCTCAGGTGTGACTAAGTATGAAGGCTTAAAGTCCTTAGCATTAGGATTCATCTGACGAGCCAAAACATCAGCTTGGTTAATACCATCCTCACCTAGAATATTGACTTGTGGTCCACCATTACCTGGATTATCACGTACGGAATGATGAACATCAGGGATAGTAGCATTACGAGCCATATCAACCTCAACGCCAAAGCCACCTGACACCTCATGTACACGTGGTTTAACATCAGATTCATCTGAAAATCCAAGGACCTTGGGCTTTACATTAAATTCATCTAGAATTCTAGGGACATTGGGTTTAACATCAGAAATTGACTCAGGGGTGTATATGTGCCTCAGGGGGGCTACATCTTCCACATCAGCATATGCCCTTTCTCTGGCTCGCATTTTGGCAATTTCAATGTCAAGTGTAAGTTCCTGGATTTTCTTAGATTGTTCTAGCAAAGATTTCTCAGCATACAGTTCTGCTAACCTTGCTCGTTCCTTTGCATAGGCAGATCTAGTTGAACGCATGGAGTTCCGAGATGACTGCGAGTTCCTACGAGAAACATTATCTGTGATGTCCAGTTGATTCTCCACCCGTTTCATCCATTGTTCTACCTCATTTCGGAAATGCAATATTGAAATTTCCTTTTCTTCATGTCTCTTATTCTCAACATCTCTTGTCTGCTGTGAAACAATCTCATCGTAATATGAAGTGAAACTTTTTTCATACTGTTGGCACAATTCAGTAAAGTCAACATAGCTAAATTTCACTAAATGTAAACTTTCACTAGTATTACTTAACATTAACCTATAAAGTTCATTTCTCTTCCTTGTGATAGCTCCAAGAATACCTGATTGTCTATTCTTTAACATTCGAAGTCGTTCGGCTTGTCCCTTTTCAGTTTGTGTCCTAGTACGAACTGACCTTGTATTTTCAGCATCAACACTTGACCCCAGCTGCTGTTCACTATCAGGAAACTGCTGGCCCTGTGTTGTATCCGATGTGCTACTCGTCTCTGTTGCTTCATCGTTCCCTTCTGTTACAGGCTGTTGATCCGTTTCTGTTACAGGCTGTTGATCCGTTTCTGTTACAGGCTGTTGATCCGTTTCTGTAACAGGCTGGTCATCTGTTCCTGCAACACTACACTCAGCCAAGTATCTGGATAAAGAATCCTGAGAAGCCATATTACATTCAGCACATAATATAGTCAACAATGTTCCAAGGTTGCTTTCAGTTTCCAGTTTAAACACACGCAACTATGTAGTATTGAGAGCCTCCAGTAGTCTTCATTTGTATGAAGATTTTTTCTGAACTAATGTTGTGGCAAGAATCACATTGGGCTGAAACACTCTCACCAAAGTTTATTTTCATTTATCGCCGTTGTAGCATACGTTCAACCGTTGTAAAACAGTGGACGAGAGGTTCAGAAAAACTACAAAAAAAAGAAACGAAATACCTTTTGAGTAAACAATACAACTCAACCTAATGAAATGTACATGTATTCAAATCGTTAATTTCAAAATAAGCAAATAAGCAATTACGTTTAATAAGTTTTCTGGTATCTCGTTTGGACATAGAAGCAAGAAAAATTGAAGACGTTACTCACATCTGTGTTCTGCCTTGACTCGGTGTGTTTCGCTCGCAACATGGAGGCCTTCTGACTGCCTGAGCCCATGTGCTTCTGATCATGTGATCAGATTGCCAGGATGTAAATTGTTACAAATATGAAAAAGTTTAGTCAGCAACCTGGATTCGAACCTATAACCTGCGTGTTTCTAAATGGTTAGTGTAATAATTCAGTTAACAATCCTTTACACCACAGGCAGTTGCACAGATGTGTTGACAATTTTAAATATTAAAATAAACCTTTACTTCTTTACTTAAATCAAGTTGAGTGTTCAGTGTTCTGCACGTACAGTATGTATGTATGTATGTATGTATGTATGTATGTATGTATGTATGTATGTATGTATGTATGTATGTATGTATGTATGTATGTATGTATGTATGTATGTATGTATGTATGTATGCATGTATGCATGTATGCATGTATTCGCCATTGTATCCCGCTATGTATTAGATTCTGCCCTACCCAACCTCACTGCAGAAATTCTGCAGATGCTCTTTAAGTCTGCTATCAGTTCCTTTGTACGTCATATCATTCATCCTCAATACGATGTGCCGTCATGAGTGGGTCGATCATGAACATGCAGTAAAGCTGTGGATATGCCTTACAGTGTCTGATATGATACAGGTGGACATACCGACTATATACCGTAGGATAGTTTACACGTTGACAGTTTACAGTGTCTGATATGCTACTGGTGGACATACCGACTATATACCGTAGGATAGTTTACACGTTGACAGTTTACAGCGTCTGATATGCTACTGGTGGACATACCGACTATATACCGTAGGATAGTTTACACGTTGATAGTTTACGTATATGATAAAAACCTTGACTGACGAACATTTTGATAGTCTGCATTGAGTGTGAGTTTGCGAGTCGAAAGATTTTTCGATGGAAACAAAACCCAGAAACTAATTTCTAGGAAAATGCGATAATATTCGGACTGGGTGAGTTTATAGATTAGAAATGCCAAATATCGCGCGTTACGTCCCCAGATATACAGGTTTCAGTAGTCAAGTCACACCAGTGAGAACCGGGATCCTGGTTACAGTTATGGACGTCTGGTGATAAGGACTCCACTCCCGACATAGAAGTGTACGTCCCTATCTCTTATCACGAAGTTATAACATAACACTGTGTCAGTCACTTGAAGTCGGCTCTGATGGACATATTAACTTTACTATTCCTGGGTCAGCTGACCACGTTGTCGTCAGGCTTCCTTCTGGGTAGGTACATGCATTTGTATACTTCTGTCACACAGACACGCTGGCTACCCATATTTGTTGCCATGGATTCGTTTCAGTAAGCATTGTGGCATAATGGACAGAGACCAGCTCGTAATGGGCGACACTGTGAGCCTGCAGGTGGTATGGAGTGTAGATAGACAACAATGCCATTGGGGCTGTAAAACTAACTTGTTGACAGATACTGAGGTACATCCTAGATGCATGCACTTTCCTGACATACACTGTACTAACACATAGTTTCACATTTCTAGAGTGTTTCGGGAACGAAGTGAAGTGTGGTGGGTCAGGACGATGTGTGCCTCACGCCAAGGTCTGCGATGGCAACAACGACTGTGCAAATGGCGAGGACGAGCGTGGTTGTTCAATGACCGGTGGGTAAGATTCCTAGATGGCCTGTAGACAAGCTAATATTCTTCTATGATGAACATGATTACCATTTTGTGGCTCCTGTTCGTGTTTAAAAGGTTAAGGGTAAGTATGGACCCTTTGGTCTACAGGGAACGTAATAAAAATATTTGAAGAAGCTGAAAAACGTCATCATCATAGGTGAACGGAGTGTCAGCTCAACTTTCTTCTGTACGAAAGTACGTAAGATATCTGTTAAACAAGATCATGTTTCCGACTTCAAGCAGCAAGTTTTTGGCTAGGCTAGCACCATATATGCTGTTCTCTAAGTTATCATAAAGAAAACGTGTGATGAATAATTTTCTTTACTTCGTAGAACAATGTAAGAACGTTTTGGACATCCCTATTTCTATTACCAAGTCCTGTCTCCTTTCAGACATATTGCAGAAGACCGAGGAGTGTAGTATCTGTGAAAACATCGTGGACATATGGAGCTAGTGGTTTCTTTGTTGCATGTTGAATCCACCTTAGTTTTGTCTCTGTACATATTGCTTAAGCTATAGGTAGAATTTATGCACAGTAGGACCGATAGATAACAGTGTTAGAACTGTGTGCAGAGTCTGTTACCCCGGCACCTTGCAGCTGTAGATTGTGTCGTCGACTGCCTTGGTTCAAAGGTAATATCGGGGTGCAGTTGTGGATTTGTGTGTATAATGACTGCCTTTCTTCACCAGCAATATCGGGGTGCAGCTGTGGATTGTGTGTATAATGACTGCCTTTCTTCACCAGCAATATCGGGTAGCAGCTGTGGATTGTGTGTATAATGACTGCCTTTCTTCACCAGCAATATCGGGTAGCAGATGTGGATTGTGTGTATAATGACTGCTTTTCTTCACCAGTAATATCGGATAGCAGCTGTGGATTGTGTGTATAATGACTGCCTTTCTTCACCAGCAATATCGGGTAGCAGCTGTGGATTGTGTGTATAATGACTGCCTTTCTTCACCAGCAATATCGGGTAGCAGCTGTGGATTGTGTGTATAATGACTGCCTTTCTTCACCAGCAATATCGGGGTGCAGCTGTGGATTGTGTGTATAATGACTGCTTTTCTTCACCAGCAATATCGGGTAGCAGCTGTGGATTGTGTGTATAATGACTGCCTTTCTTCACCAGCAATATCGGGGTGCAGCTGTGGATTGTGTGTATAATGACTGCCTTTCTTCACCAGCAATATCGGGGTGCAGCTGTGGATTGTGTGTATAATGACTGCTTTTCTTCACCAGCAATATCGGGTAGCAGCTGTGGATTGTGTGTATAATGACTGCCTTTCTTCACCAGCAATATCGGGGTGCAGCTGTGGATTGTGTGTATAATGACTGCCTTTCTTCACCAGCAATATCGGGATGCGGAGACCCAGGTATATACGAGACCCCTCACGGCTTCCTGCACAGCATCAACTACCCAGCTGCATACAACAACAACATCGATTGTTGGTGGGATTTGTACACTCCGAACGACTCTGTGAGTTACACGACAATGGAACAACCGCTTCTCCTTCTCGTATTGTCGCCATGGAACTGTGCATGACCATAACAGCTAACTCCACAAGATAACATATTCCCGTATTTATAATGTCGAAGGCTGATAAAAAAACAAATAGGAAATCTCGCTTGACCAACTTAGACATTGATATTTGGTGTGTAAACATATTTGCACACATGAGTGCGATAGTGGGATGTAATAGACACGTGCTTGACTAACTCGTTTGTGTGATAGTGGGGTGTAATAGACATATGATTGACTAACGCTGTAAAATGTAGTTTATCATTGGTTTTAAATGACAGTTACTTAATTCCTTGACTAAAGTATTAATGTTGTACACGTGTGTGTATGTATGTATGTGTGTGTGTGTGTGTGTGCGCGCGCGCGCGCGCGTGTGTGTGTGTGTGAGTGATATCTGCTGTGTAAATACAGACACTTGGCTAATATTGTACACATGTAAGAGAGTATTCGAGTGTAAGGGATGTTTGCTTTAAGTGATATTGTACCTGTGTATGACAGCTTGGTGGAAGAGACATAGATAACTAACATGGCGCCCATGCTGATGAATGTGTGGTGTAATGCGCGCACATTTCATTGATACTACACACCTCTAACTAATGAAAGTATACATTTCTTCATGTTTGATTGTCTTTCTCGTAGGATCTGGAATTATTCTTCACCGGCGTCTTCAGCATTGAACCTGATCTCCATGGATACTGTCGCTATGACTACGTGACCATACGTGACGTCACAAACAATAAAGAGCTAGGTAATAGTGGCAATGTCACCGACGCATTTGTTTGAAGCGCCAGTCAATCTAACAAACCGAGGTTGAACAAGACATTATCATGACTGCATTCATCCTATTTCCACCAACCGAACAGAACACATTACATATTTATTGCTATTGGGAAATGAATACTTGCACATATTTACTAAGACAACAATATGCTTTAATCTAAACATCCCAGGTCAGTTCTGCGGAGACACCCGACCCCGCAACATCACCGCAGACGGAAAGCACGTGCGAGTACAGTTTCACAGTGACAAGTCTCATAACTTCCCAGGGTTCCAACTTGGGTGGCAACGCATTCAGTCAGGTGAGATGTCGTTTACATATTCAGTGTTGTTTGAAGTGAATACTGATACGAGTGGAAAAATGCATCCATGTAACGATGTGGATCTGAATGACATCACACAAAGAATATAATGGAAAGTTCATGATTCCTTTCAAAATTATTAAAGATGTGTGACAACAACTCTATGAAAATGCTGGTGTGTGGCCCTGTGCACAGGTCTCAGGTCTCAGGTCTCAGGTCTCAAATCGGTTGATGTTAGGCAACGCTGGCCGCACAGAGTCATTGAATAAGTAGCCGTGTTTGGCAGCTTGACTCTGAGTTTGGAGGACTTCAGTCCTGTCCCACACCGAATCACATGTGATATATGTGGTCTCACCTTAGTTTGTTAAAAATTGCCGCTCTTCACTCAGCACGATGTGGGTACCCGGTGAACTATGCCATGTGACTGCTAACCGTCTAGCGCATCACATGCAGTATATGTTAACCAAGGTAATTATGCGTTAGGGCCTTCAGCATGTGGATATGTGTGCATCATAGATATGCACTATTAAAAGTCCTGACACAAACAGCGTAGTGTGATCGGTATATTTCATCGCCTTCACCATTCATACAGTTGGAACAACTATCCCGACAGTGGACATCATACAACCTGCGGGGTATGGCAACACGTCGTCATGTGCTCATGACGTCGTCCTTACCTCACACTCTGGTTACATCCTCTCTCCCGACTTCAACCTCAACCACAACTACCCACCAGAACTGCACTGCGCCTGGACTATCACTGGTGAACAGGGAGCATTCATTGTGCTAGACTTCATGTTCTTTGAAGTGGAGTTCACCGATCGCTGCAAAGCCGATGCCGTAACAGTGTATGACGGTGCTGACGACAACAGCACCGTCATCAGCGTACTCTGCGGGAAGACGCTGCCGGGAGAACTACTCTCCTCCTCTAATCACCTTCATGTTACTTTCACAACGGACAAGGGCATTGAAGGTCATGGATTCAAGATAAAATACACTGTCATCGGAAAGGGTAAGCTATGTTTCTTGAGTACATCAATAGGGGCACCTTAATTTACTCATTATAAGCATAAACAGTGATAACACAATGTTTGGTGAGCATGAATGAAAAGTTCATATCACACACTCCTACTCACACGCTCCTACTCACACGCTCCTACTCACACGCTCCTACTCACACCCTCCTACTCACGCCCTTCTACTCACACACTCCTACTCACACACTCCTACTCACACGCTCCTACTCACACGCTCCTACTCACACGCTCCTACTCACACGCTCCTACTCACACACTCCTACTCACACACTCCTCACACGCTCCTACTCACACACTCCTACTCACACACTCCTACTCACACACTCCTACTCACACACTCCTACTCACACACTCCTACTCACATTCAGTTGTATTGCAACATAGTATTTCGGTTACGATGTTTTAGATGACTTTAGTTGCACCTGGGTAAATATCTGAGGAAATGCCACTCCGTCAATAAAGAGCCTTCAGCTAGCTCAGATATACGATGTACTGTCGGACTTTCAGACACAACAACGTCCCCCGTACCCACGACACCACCGCCTGGATGTAGGGGCACAACGTTGTCCGTCACAGGCAGTCAGAGCGGAGTTCTTACGTCACCCTGGTTCGATGGTGCACAGTCCTACGTCCCCCATCTTGACTGCAGCTGGGTGATAGAAGCAGCCCCGGGCAAGGTGGTCACCATGCACTTTAACCAATTCGAGGTGGAATTCTCAGCAAACTGCAGTTATGATGCCCTGGTTTTATACGACGGAAATAACACAACCTCCAGTATACTGGGTAGTTTGTGTGGGATCCGCAAACCACATGATCTGACGTCTAGCGGAAGTGACGTATTGCTGACCTTCAAATCAGACGATGCTGTTGGCGGAGTAGGATTCAATATCACTTATATTGTCCATGATCCTACACGTAAGTTCACTTTAATGTGCTGGTTTATATCATACTCACATGGGTTATCGTTATCCTAAGGTTGGATACTGAATAGAAATGAACGTCGGCATATCAGGGCGAATAGATCCACGTTGCAGACGAGACTTAAAGTCCTCTAGTCAAAAGATCAAATGTTAGAACCACCGACCACACGTTCTATGTCTTGACTGTACTTTAAAATTTTTATAATACGAAATAATCCTGGACCGTGTTGTATGTGCAGCGCCTAATGCGAGCGGCCTCCATTACTTCCATTTTGCTTAAGCACCATCTGTGAGTTGATATGGACTTAGATGTGACTTGTATCATCCCTCCTTGGTCACAGCAACGTGTTCCGGTTTTACCTGCTCCGACGGCGCATGCGTCTCCAACTCCGTGGTCTGTGACAGCAAGTCGGACTGCAGCGATGGAAGCGAGGAGCTCGTGTGCGGTGAGCGAGTAAAACACACAACAACAACAAATTGCAAAGAGACGCAAAACATCCTTTTGCTGGAATTTCTGTTCTTCCTGTCAACACCTCAAACGTCCTGGTCAATGCTGACCACGGTGATTCACCCGTGTGTTGAAAGGGAAAGTAACGTACTCATTAATGTTAGTAGATGGTGAGACATTGACACATTGTAAAACTTTTACAGCGAACAGTCTCACCTGCGGGCGGCCAGTTGTCTCCCCTGATTTGGATTCCCACCGTATCGTGGGCGGGAAGGCGGCGGTTGCGGGAAGTTGGCCGTGGCAGACGTCGCTGCAGGAGACGGGCGTTCATCAGTGTGGTGGAAGTATTATCCACCCTATGTGGGTCCTCACGGCGGCCCACTGTTTCCAAAAGTACGAACGTGAATCCTGGTGATATACATTATACAGAAATGCATCCCTTTGTTCGTCCGATGATCGATCCATGATTGTCGGATGGAGTAACAGATTCCTCCTGGAATGACTCAGGTGTTTCTTCTACAACAAGTTACTAACTTGATAATTATATGAAAAGAGACGCTCTCAGATCTCACATAAGCCCATTTCGTATTCCCTAATTTCGTAATTCATTTTACCTCCTTGTGACATAACTGGTCCACTGTCAACGCTCTGCTGTTTTAAACTTAAAACGGCCACCATTACACAACATATCCCTCCAATAAGGATGGAACAGGAAACTAGTATCTTTCGTTTATTGGCGACCTAGCTTCATATAGTAGCGACTATAGTATTGGAGCTCCAAATACTGGCGCCCTATTACTGACCCTGTCTGTCCTAGCGCAGAAACAAAACAGTAATACCCCCATTATTGAAATACAGAAACAAAAGCTCAGTGTATTCACCCATTCATTACTTGTCAAACGTCACTCTAGCACTGTCACGTTCCACAGCAAAGTGTACCGATTTAGCAGCAGTACAACGGGGAACACAACGCATGGACTTTACATTTTGTACCTTTGCACTGAATCGAACCCGCACCGCGGGCACCATAACCACTAGGCTACCTTAATTACGTCTATGGGCGGTCAGTTAGCCTAGTTGTGATAGTGCCTGCGGCACGGGTTCGATTCCCAAGTCAACACAACCCACTGATCTGCAGTTGCATACAAATTGATACATTGCATACAAGTTGCACTGTAACCGCCGTCATGTTTTTTCAAAACGATATGAATTTCTTTTTTAAAAAATTTAAGATGTTAAGCAATCAACATATTATTTACTCATCTCAATGACTTACTTTTGGTCAAGTCTATCTGGACAACGGGCCCGTTCAAATAAAAAGCGGTTTCAAGCAATCCCCAAGCGAACAAGACTCCCCCAATGCATTCTCCTCCTGTGGAGTGGTGGACGTTAGTTTGCCTAGCCTTATATGTATGCTAAACCAGACTGTGTCATTGATTACATGGTTCTTATACCCCTAAAAGCGAAATCGGCGCAAGAATTTCTTCATCGGAATAACAGTCCCATAAATTATGTTGCCCTTGTATTGCTTAATCGACTTAAGGGCCTCGGACTCAATCAGCCGCGCGAATATTGGCGAGTCTTCGGAGTTTATTCCTTACATATACCACACGCCATGGACGGTAGAACACCTTCTCCACTGTATAGCAACTCCTATCTGTATTGTAGCCCGGATGACGCAAGTGAGTGGACAGCGGTTGCCGGGAGACAGCGACTCCTAGGCAACGAGTCTACAGAACAGATTCGCCAAGTGGAGGCTATTTACGTCAACGACGACTACGACGTGTACACCTCAGTCGCAGACATCGCCCTCGTCAAACTGGACTCACCATTCAAAATGACGTCCCACGTGCAGCCCGCGTGCCTTCCACTGCAAGCAGCACGTGCTGGGGCCGTATGCTACGTCACTGGGTGGGGAGAAACACGAAGTAAGTTGCCGTGGTAACGTCACTCACCCACTGAATAAATGTCAGGCTTCGTACCCGATGTAGGAATGTTGATCTACTCGTTACTGATTCGTCTGGTCCAGACACTTTCCCTTGAGAGTAGTCTAGGTGGCGTTAGATGTATTGCAGTAGGCCTGTCAGCAGCTATATGTACTCTCACATCAGCCTGTTGTCTGTCACGTCATTCGTCGTATCTCTCTTGGTCGACAGTACCATCTGACATGTCGACTTGACATGCTGTCATATCAGGGAGCCGCCTGATCTCAAATGGGCCTCCTGATCGCTCTATTTCAAAAGTGTTCATCTTGAGAGTAGTCGTATATGGCTGAGACAGGGTCATGACGATGGTGCCCTACATGTGACACCGTGCATGTCGGTCCACTCTCACTGGTATGTTCACCTCCAGACACGTGCTGTGAGAACGAGCTGAAGCAGGCCGCCGTCCCGGTGTTACCGACGTCCACGTGCAACAGAAATGACTGGTACCACAATGAGATCTACGACGACATGTTCTGCGCCGGTTACACACAGGGCGGTACCGATGCCTGTCACGTAAGATCCACATAGCTACCGTTCACAGCTAGCCACACAGCTGCATGGTACGATGCAGTACGCGAAAGAGCCCCGATCCCAGTAGCTAGTAAAAATCCAATCGGGCCAGTATTTACTAAAGAATTTTCATGGGATCGCTTTTTGAATATATCACTCTCTCTTACTTGTTTAGTTATAATACACTTTCAAATCATGATAAATATTCGATTTGTTACAGTTCTGAAATATTTTGCACAGTTTCTACATTAGAATTTCTGAATGGAGAATTGATTTGTGGGCTGGTAACTTGGTGGGGGGGGGGGGGGTTGGAGGGGGGGAGTGATGGGACAATATCTACGGGGATTCAATCAAGATGACGAATTACTGTCTGTTGTGATGGTTTTCAGGGGGATTCTGGAAGACCTCTGGTGTCTTACCTGGCCAGCAGGTTAGGCCCCTTGCATTGTCTGTTGTGATGTTTTTCAGGGGGATTCTGGGGGACCTCTAGTGAGGTACGAGGCCGGCAGGTTTGGCCCCTTGCACTGTCTGTTGTGATGTTTTTCAGGGGGATTCTGGGGGACCTCTAGTGAGGTACGTGGCCGGCAGGTGGCAGCAGGAGGGGATCACATCGTGGGGGGCCGGCTGTGCAGGTATGTCTGCTAACTGTTCTGATGTCCACAGTGCAATTGACCCTTCAGTCCCGGTCTACTTGTGATAGTTTACAGTACCGATATGAGGTCACTGTCACGCTCAGGTGCATTGTTCTAACAACGCTTGACGTATTTCACCAGGTTACTCTGTTGCAGACCCGAAGAACCCTGGTGTGTATGTCCGGGTGTACAACTACACCAGGTGGATCCAGGAGACGATAGCCGCTCATGTCCCCAGCTGATGTCCGGCCAGTAAATAACTGACGCTGACAGATGCACATGTGTAAATACTATTTATGTGAACAAGCCATACTGGAGGAAAGGAAGTCATGTGTTAATTACATTGATGACAAATGTTGTAAAGTGAGCCATTTTCGAGATATTAAGACCATTTTCTGAACGACAGACATCATTACTGATTTATTTACAAGCGAGAGTGAGTGAGTTAAAATGCATGGTCACCTTGAACGATGGGGAGGCAAACATCTTGGTGCATGCGTACTTTTAAACGTGATGTGTCGTTCACACGTCCAAACATCTGTCATATTCCCCCAGAATAGTTCCCAGAAATTGAACACAATATTCAATGGATGAAATAATTTCATCGTCTTCATCAAACACGACAGGGTCAGATGTGTTAACCAGGACACGACAGAGGCTGTACATGGGCCTATACTGAACAATTGTATGCTGGCCATATTTATGACGACCTCTATATATCCTGGGTTGATGAAGCCAAACCACAAGCAAGACTCGAACCACACCATCTAGTCGCATAATATGCTATGTTTGTGCAAACATTGTTCCTCCATTGGAAAGGTGTTCCACACGCGCATTAATGTATGGCATAATGTTCATTTCCTATTTAAATATTGATGAAAAATAACACACCGGTGGTGGCGAGTATGCATGATTTTATCTGTTTACTTGTTTGAAACATAATCGATATTTCTTTCAAAACTTATCAAACACGTCTATAAGCTATATGGTAAACTGAGAATGCCTTGTGTTTTGCCAGTAATAACCTTCCCAGGAACAAATATGTGTAGTTGTCGTTGGCTTTTAACAGAGCGGTGTGTGATTTCCTGGAGACACCGACAGCCATGGACAATACATTCGACCTGAAGTGGGCCGACAAACAAGAACTGTGTTACTTAGAATCAGAAAACAATCAGGGCGTAACTCCTCAGTTTGCAATACGCCGTTCGCTGTAGGTGAGGTGATGTCACTTACTGGAACCTACCCAGGTGTTGGATGGTCGCATTACTACCCTGTGTTGACGGTCTTCAGATAACTGACAGCATGTGGATCTGCCATATGTTGATTTTCTTAGCAACCTATAATTCCTTTCTTTGCATATATTTCACCACAGAATGACAAAGTAATATCTCTACCCAAAGAACTATTGGCAATCGAAGTTCATTTTGATAGATGGGCTAAATACACTACATCAATGGATTGAAGCAGCGCTGAGGGAGCTCTGAGATGTCGTGTTCAATGTGTTGATACGGAACTAACTGATTAATACTAACGATCTGTCATTGACCACCCTCTGGGTGACGCAAAATCAATTGTAACATTTCAAACATCGGAACTTGAGGAGCAGGAATTTCAAGCAGATCATTATAAGTACAGACGTAGCCACAAGCAGCAGGCACAGACAGCTGTGAGACGCTATACATCAAGTTTCACACTTATTCTGACACTGTTGTACAGGTGACATATATAGTCGAGCTGACCTTTTGAACATCATGCTAGAAGACAAGATACATTTGGTTGCAACTCTGCTGGCAATCGTTGACGTGGGTGTCTGTGTTGACGACTACACCCTTCACAAACAGCTATACAGTGACATCATCCAGCCCAATAACCCCAACATCCGCCCCGTTCGTAACACATCAGATGTTCTCCAAGTCTATGTTACCTTTAACCTAGTGGCAATTACGGAATTTGATGAAGTCTCCGAGGTTCTGGCTTCAACCGGCTATATGACGGTGACATGGAGAGACGATATCTTGACCTGGGACCCAGTTCTGTATGGCGGCTTGCTGAGCATGAGACCAGCGTTTGGACGTGTGTGGAAGCCGAGCATAGCAGTGCAAAATACAGTGGACAAGATGGAGCCTTTGGGCTTGGATTTCGGCATCTTAGTTCTGTACTTCAGTGGCACTCTCACCTGGTATCCTGGGGACACATTCAAAACTACTTGTAAAATGGATGTTACCAAGTTCCCCTTCGATGTTCAGACATGCTTCTTCAATGTGTTTGTTTGGGCTGACACCATCAGCACCATTGATCTCTTGCCAGTCAGCAACTCCATCGGCCTTGACATTTACAACGTGAACAGTGAGTGGGACATCACAAATACCTCGGCCACTCGACACACAGAACATGTTTTGGACCATGAGATTCCCAACCTTACCTTCTCTCTTGAGCTGACAAGGAGGCCGTCAATGAAGATCCTAACCGTGGTGATGCCTGTCCTGCTTCTCTCCCTCCTCAACGTCTTGGTGTTCCTAATCCCGGTGGAGTCAGGGGAGAAGCTGTCTTTCACCATCACCGTGCTGCTGTCATTTGCTGTATTCATGTCCTTCATTACTAACATGCTACCCCAAAGCGCAGACAGCTTGTCAGTGTTCACCCTGCTCATGGCGGGGCTGTTCCTCATGAGTTCCCTCTATGTGCTGCTGACCATCTGGATTATCAAAGTGTTCCACAGAGATTCTAGCAGGCGGCCCGTCCCTCTCTGGGTGAGTAGATTAGCGGGCGGTGAGAAGGGATGTTGTGGGAGTATCAGGATACACCCGACTGACAGACAGTCTGGGATGGCCAGATCTTCTAGTCGGGACATGGACAAGTCTAGACGTGAGATGACCTGGAAAAGAGTGAGTGAAACCATGGACATGTTTTTCTTCTGGACATTCCTCATCCTCACCGTATCAATGATGGCTGTCGCTGCGTTCAAGATATTATTTTGACACTGTGGCATAGGTACACATGCATATCACAAGGGCATGAGTAACGATACCCATCAAGAGAAAGTGGGAGGTATGGTGAAATAGTGACACGATTTATAACATCCTTGTGTTAAATATTATGTAGGTTCGCAAAATAACCAAAAACATTAGTAATAGAGCTGCAGTGAGTGTGTTTTCTTTCATTCTGTTTGTTGTTGGGTTAGAATAATGTGCATAGGTATAGGAGTAGGGCTGAATATCGTCTCAAGGCACGGTTTGTGCCCAAGTCCAAAACATGAATCTCATCTGGTGCGCTTTTCACTTACCAGCAACCAAACATGAAGAGGCCAGAGAATTTGACTCAACCCATAGTGTCCCGCTCTCAAACTTTGTATGACCTATGAATGTGGTATCAAATAGTGCCACACCAACACAAAGCCACCTCATACAACAACCCAAAGCCACATCAAACCACGCCGACACAAAGCCACCTCCAACCGCACCAACACAAAACAGGACAAAAGTTCTTTGACGTTGTTTCCGTCTCAGCCTCTGAAATGAAGAGCAAGTATCAGGACATCGAGCATATCCAGGGAAATAACACTCATTTATCACCACCCGTCATCAATATGAAACGATCCCTTTCAACCTTGAGTCGGTGGTCGACAGTCATTATTAATTTGACCACCTGCATCTCAGTAAAGCTCGTCCATTAACCAATTTGCAGGATGATCTCTGAGTTCCATGTGCCATGCCATTAAGTACAATTGTCCCTTTATAGGACAATGTAGGAATACTGATCAGCATCTGACAGTCCATCAGTAACCTATTAGGGAATTGGTCTCACGGGTGCATTCAAAGATGATTCGCTGATGTTTGTCATGGTTATTGCCATTGAATATAGAGCTAACATAAAGGATTTGTAACAGTAATTCGCACACACAATAGACTCTTTCATTACCCAAAGTGTATTTAGTTTTCATCTTTGTATATAAAGTTATGGGAGCCACGTTATATGTACAGGTTCTCTTATTATTCATCATTTGTGGCAATATCATCCAGGTTGGAATGTGTCTGCTGTGAACAGTAGGGATGTACTCGGCAAGTGAGGGCCCTCTGAACTTGACACCTTGTTTGTTTCTACTGTTCATACTGTTGGCCGTGAGGGGTCAAGATGACCATCATATACATCAGCTACACAATGACATCTTTAAAAACAACAACCCACTGATCAGACCAGTCAAGAACAGCAGTGACACCATCACTGTCTTACTACAACTTTACCTTCTCAGCATATCCGATTTTGATGAAGTTACTCAGACTGTGACAGCTAACGGTTTTTTTTTCGTGACCTGGAAAGATGAATTTCTAACTTGGAACGCCAGCGAGTATGGAGGAATCAGTGAAATTCGTCCTGATTATGGGAAGGTTTGGAGACCTTACATCACAATTCGCAACCAGGTGGACAGTGTTGAACCTCTGGGGTTGGACTTTGGGATCATTAAAGTGGCAGCCAATGGAGCTGTGACTTGGTTGCCAGGAGATACCTTCAAGACTTTCTGCCAAATGGATGTTACCAACTATCCTTTTGACAAACAGGAATGTTCTTACATCACATTAGATTGGGGTTATACTGAGAATGAACTTGATTTAAAACCGATTAATAACTCCATAGGATTAAATGTATTTGACTCTAACAGCCAGTGGGACATAGTTAACTCATCTGCTGAAAGACTTGTCCTTGGGAACATGGGCATGTCATTCTCACTTGTAAGCTTCAACATTACACTGAAGAGAAAGTCGACATTAGTGATACTGACAATTCTCCTGCCTGTCTTGGTGCTGGGATTAGTGAATATGGTGGTGTTCCTCATTCCTGTGGAGTCTGGCGAGAAGGTTTCCTTTGCCATCACGGTGTTGCTGTCTTTCACTGTATCTCTGTCCTTCGTCACTGGACTGCTGCCACAGAAGGCTGACAGTATACCTGTGTTTACTATCTTAAATATTGGCTTGTTTATTATGAGTTCAACCTACGTGTTCCTGGCCATCTGGATCGTACACGTGTTTCATCGAGACGCCGCCATCAATCCTGTTCCGTCTTGGATGGGACGTATGACAAGGTCCTGGGAGAGATGTTTCTGTGGCACTCCTGCTGTAGGACACCAGGAGACCTCGACTCAGGGAAGGATGTCGAAGGAAACATCGGACCCCTCATCAATAACATGGGTGCAGGTCAGCAGAATGGCTGACAGGATTTTCTTTTATTTCTTTTTGATGCTTTTCATTATGACAGTAGTAATCGGTTATCTTAAGATAGCAAATTACTAACATGCCATAGACCTGTAAAACTAATACAAATTGGTATGTGTGTTCTGTTCACCCTGAATGTTCAGTAAGCGTCACTGCTGACATGTCTCTTTAAATCTTGTTGACGCTCCCTCGTTATAATTCTGAGTCTGTGCAGAATCTGTCTCTTGCATCTCCTCTAAAGTAATGATGAGTCTCACGTTAGCTGTCACTGTAGTCAGTACAGATAGCCGGGAAACACTGAGCGCATCCTGTCCCACTGATGATGCCATAATGAACACATTTTAAAGAAAGACAACTGTAAGTTAACCTGAAAACTACGTTGAACCACATTGTGTAACTTAAAATAGGGAAATACATCGGAATATATCCTGGTCATTGCTACATTATATTTGTAAACGTCCTTGCCATGAAGCGTTTTGAAATCTTCACTGTATATTGTAATATTGATCACCTATCATTCCCTGATTGGCGCACACTTGGTTATATTAACACTGCTTCAGTAATACACGTTACCCGTGTATTGAATCGGTCGTTGTGATAGTTCCATCGCTCAGATCGATTCATGAGACGGGGCCTAATAGTTTCGTTATGTTTACATATTCCTTTGTTCTTGGCATTTCGTAGTGGGCATTAGCGTACTCTGTTCAACTGAGGTTTATACTACATGTATACATTCAACATTTGGTAGTGCATTAGCGTACTCTGTTCAGCTGAGGTTTATACTACATGTATACATTCAACATTTGGTAGTGCATTAGCGTACTCTGTTCAACTGAGGTTTATACTACATGTATACATTCAACATTTGGTAGTGCATTAGCGTACTCTGTTCAGCTGAGGTTTATACTACATGTATACATTCAACATTTGGTAGTGCATTAGTCTGATGAATCAACTTACCGATATGTATTTCTGTCAACATAATGTGCACCTGTTATTTGTATTATCGAATATTTAAATGCAGTACCCCACTGCACGACATTACTTCCGGTGTATCACATTAGGAGTATAGTATTACTTTGTGTATCCAATACAGTGAAATACCAACGGCCGTTTCATCTCTATAGCATGTCACGTTGTTTTTGACGGATCGACTTGTCAGCTGTGAACACCTTGTTTCACTCCAGTAGTTTTTCCTGTTGTTGTTAACGGAACCGCTCGCCAGTTGTAATCAATTTGTTTCACTTCAGTAGCATATCGCGTTGCTTTGTCGACAATATTACATTTGTATGAATATATCTGATTGAAATAAATTACCTTTGCAGACATGTGCATGTGTTTGTAGTGTGACACACTCACCTGTCCCAAGGTGAGATGAAGTGAGGGGCTGATGGCTGTGGTAGATGAAGTGAGGGGCTGATGGCTGTGGCTGTATGTGGGCTCAGTCATCTATAACATTATCGACTGTGGATCTTTCGTAGTCAAGTGAACCTGTTTATTTGTTTGAAGGTCACTGGCTCATCTACACATTATACGTTTAAATCGAACATTAAGTACACACAATGTTCATGGGTGTTTTATAGATGTTACAGGTTTCAGACATATTGTTCTCTTAAGATCATGCTTTGACAATCATACCTACACAAAATATATAATACATAACTACACTTTGAATAAATTAGCTGTCAAAATTGGTGAATATTTACAGTATGATGATACAGACATAGTAGATAACGCTGGCTTAGATTCCCATGTTTACATACAAGGATAGGATGATGTTCATCTTCAGTTCCACTGTTACACAATTGACACAATCGCTGAAAATTCATTTGTAGTCTGTGGACCGAGGTATAAAAATTTCTTAAATGCAGTGAAATGGACATTTTCAAGTTCATGTTAGTAAACGTTTTCAACTGCAACAAAACTAACTGACTTTTTTCCTTCTAACTGGTGAAGTTATCCTGGCGCATTCCAACCGGAATTGTTTGAGCAGACAGTATGGACGGGAGAGAACATATACCTTTACTGTGGAATATGTCATCAGAGTGATAGCTGACGGGGCTTGTCTCTCCACGCCCCGACCGAGAGTAGCAAACTTCCAAAGTAGAAGTGTGCAATCCATTGCTGTACTGGCGTGGCTAGACTGATAATAATGGTTTCATGCATGACCATGTCTTGCCATCGATGGTCATCGGAATACAGGACTATTCGTCAAGTCAACATACACGACTCAGCATGGAACCAATCATAAATATGTTTCCTGACAATTATATATATTCGAATGCCTTTTCTACAATTTTCATGTCTTTTTGCACATCTAGTACATTATGTAGAAGCCATGCATATTTTTAAATGCTGAAACATTAGTTCTCACTCCTGTAAACATATCTTTTAAAGATAAGAACGATTTTGGAGCGTTCCGTAAATTATTCTTAAATTATGAAGGACCAAATAAGGCTCTTATAACTTTGCCTTTCTCACAGGAACAGCACGGACGCTATGTTCACTAACTACGAGGTGATGTCAAAACGTAGTGAGCCTAATTATAGTCTCGATGTCCAATGTTTGTAAAGTTTATATTTCTTTGTGAAAGGATCAATAGCAAATGTATGGATAATGTGGATATGAGTCATCACAGCACATTGGGGTATAATATTTGTAAAAAATTACAGAAAATGAAAACGACATGTCATTTGGTACCTCTTGGATCATTTAATGGTATGCCCTCAGATTATTAATATCATAGATAATATGTTCAGAATGGTGTTGACTGTATGCCCGTCATAATCAAAAGCCAAAGATTTGGAATGCTTGATTTAGACAAGACGTAAGATCAGACAGAAAGTCAAACATAATGGAGATCGTGAAAATAGCAAACCAGTTTGACTGAGGTTGACAGATATTATGAAGAGCGATAAAACCTTTAACAGTTGCATTTATACCACTGTCCTGGTTAGGCTCTCTGTTGTTTGACATCCCCGCGTACGTCATGCTAACATTTGCGGTTACCACCACTCTCTGCCTTTATCTTGTCAAAGTCCAGGGGAAACAGACTTAGATACAAATAGAAGACGTTTGCCAATGTACTTTCAGATACACTTCATATCCCCATGTGTCTACTAGTTCCCTAATACTGAGAAGTTTAATGAGATACTGACTTCCTCAAATGCATGATGTTGTGAACTAACTGTTTGGCTTTACAAGTCATGTGACCATACCTGTGATACGGGTCTTGGATCTTTCAGTATTTACGTAATAATAAAGTAATATAATTTCTCACCGACAGTCTTGGCAGTTTCCCAGGGTTTCAATAACCGGAGTGTACTACTTGTAACCGTCTACCCTAGTGGCAGTCCGCTGTACATGTACACGCCTGAAGACAGATCGATCTGTAAGCCCATCAGTTTGGCATCAATCAGTTTATATATCTTGTATTAATCCTCAGACGATAACTATGTTGAAATGGTATCGATCATTTGTTCAAAATTCATCATTAATTGGCTTGGCAATGCAGTAACCTATGTAGTAACGGATTGATTGTTACTGGTATTTGTACAGTAGGGGTATTTCAGTTCCCATGAACAAATATGCGTGTTGTCTTTGGCGCGTATTAGAGCAATATTTGCTTTTCTGAAAATGTTTAATGCCGGGGAAAAATAAACGCACCGTCAAAGACCCATCAGCAGCTTCATCAAGCAGCACAACCAGCGAGAAACTCAAATAAACATTTCATGTCCTTCTCGGGATACCAAGTTCTGGAGGGATGTTAGCAGCAGGGCGTTAGAAATGACGTATTGCTGTCTTCTGTCGTCACGGAGCAAACACTTTTGACACGTATTAGCGCTATGCAGGCCTACCCACTGTCTCTATTCTGACAATCCACAGTTACATTCTTAAGAGCGTAAACACGGACTTGTAGAGTACTATTCCATATCTGATCGATTATTGGGAATCGAAATTAGGTCTTGATGAACTAAATACTAACATCGGCACCGCTGAAGTGACCATTGTCTGATACTGACCTTGTACGCTTTGGAGGCTTTAAGATTGATTGCCTACACCTGTCATCTATCTAAGTTCTCAATATGTCAACCATTTAATTATTTCAGTGGAATTTCTAGTTTCTGTACACACATGGGGATCGACATGAAAGGAATTGGTCACATGACTTGACCATGAAAGAAACATAACAGCGAGTCACGTGATCTTAAGAATTTCACAAACTTTGGGATGCAAACATATAAATATTGCTGAGCGGGAAAGAGCAACATGCTTCTTTAGCAACGTGAAAGTGACATGGATTGACAGATCGGCTCCGTTGCAGAGCACCAAAGAAAAAAGGGCAGGGCACAGCGGTAGCACAGGGGTAACACAGGGGTAACAGAGGGGTTGCGCAGGGGTAGCACAGGGGGTAACGCAGAGCTAGGGCAGGGGTAGCGCAGGGGTAGCACAGGGGTAGCACAGGGGTAGCAGGGGTGGACCGAGTGTCTACGGAATGGTTTGGGGAGTAATTTTGTTTTGGGACATTTTACTGTCCTCCAGATGAATTTTGCAGTATCCGGACCAAGGTATCCCCCTACCTTTCATGCAAGTTCATGGTAAGGGATTGACGGTAAGCCCCAAAATACTGTTCCGACGAAAAAAGTCCTCTTCGCGACAACAGCCGTCCCATTCCTGAAAATAACATCGCATGTACTTCATGTCATATATACAACGAATGTTTGTATCTGGACGATATGTGAATACAAGAGTGTCACGGAGGCACTGGCATCAGCTGAAAAAAACATATTTTGCATTTCTCGTTATGATAGTATCGCCGATGGCCACTGAGTGTAATTCCTCAATCGGAATATGTGTGCGTGAGGGTTCATATATTAACCTGTCGCCCTGACCAAGGCCTTTGTTAGTAGAGAGGGTTTGTGGAAAATGATGCCGAAGTATGGCTGCCCAAAAGAGTTTATACGTCAGTTTCATGATGGCATGCTGGCTAGAGTACAAGACAACGGAGAGACTTCTGAACCATTCCCAGCTTCCAACGGAGTGAAACACGGCTGTGCGCTCCCTCCCACCCTGTTCAACTTCATGGTGTCGGCAAAGCTGACAGACGCCTCCAGAGACTCGGGTG